>NC_051068.1:131998562-132298562 GCF_004664715.2 Peromyscus leucopus | reverse complement strand
TACTTCATAACTGTAATTTTTGCTACTATTATGAACCATAATGTAAATATATGATATGCAGGATACCTAATACATGACCCCAAAGGGGTCGAGACTCGAAGTTTGAGAACTCCTGACATATTGAGTTCTAGATAACCAGGGTGACATAGAGAGACCTTATCTCGAAGTGGGGAAAAAATATAGGTAGCAAAGAGTACATGAGAAGATGTCCAATGTACTTATGACAGAAACTGAAGTTAAAACAATGAGCTACCACCCCATACAAACACACCGAGTGTTGACAGAGGCACAAGAGACCCAAAACTCCCATGCTGGCGGGTGGGACCATAAAAGATCACAACCATTTTGGAAAAAGATAGGTTGTTTCTTTAAAATAAACTTTTAAATTACAATTATTTGTGAGTGTGTGGGGAGTGGGTGTGTGTGTACATGTCATACTTCCAGGTGGAAGTCAGAGGCAAGTGTAAGGGAGCTGGTTCCCTCCTTCCATAATGTGGATTCTAAGGGTCACACAGGTCACCAGGCTTGGAAGCAAGTGTCTTTACTGTCTGAGCCCTCTCACTCACTCAGCTGTTTCTTAAAAAGTTAAACACATCCCTTTCACCTGCCAGCCCTTGGACTTGGAGGTTTGTATCGAAGAGAAATGAAAGCATGTCTATGTTAATGGCATGGTCGGGAATGACTACAGCAGCTTTCCAGGTGGTCCCTGACCGAAGACAGTGGTTTATGATTTCTCAACTCACGGTATTGTGAAAATGTGATGCATCCAGGAGGAACCGCACTTCAAATTACAAATTCCTGTCTGCATGTTTTTTTTTTTTTTCTTCTTAAGATAGAGTCTCTCTACATAGCTCTGGCTTCCTGGAACTTGCTATGTGGACCAGCTGGCCTTGAATTCACAGAGACCTGCCTGCCTCTGCCTCCCCAGTGCTGGGATTAAATGGTTATACTATCATGCCCAACCAAATTACAAATTCTTATCTTCTCCTAGGAAAGTGCTATGTGGCCTGAGGCCTTCCCCTGATCTTGAGCAGCAGCAGCAGCAGCAGCAGGGAATCACAGCTCCAGTCAACCAGGTGATCACAGGGTAAACAATCACTCAGGCATGGTAGTTCACACCTGTAATCCTAGCACTGAGCTGACACAGGAGGATTGCTGCAAGTTAGAGGCCAGCCTGGGCTACATGGTGAGTTAGTTTAGGCTACAGGGTAAGACCCAGTCAAAAATAAAACTGAAATGAGATCGAGAGTGCTCCAGAGAACAAGTGAAGATGATCTAAGATGTACTGGGGGTGGTTAAGCTATGGTGTTCGGTAGGTTAGGTGTTGGGGTAGTTTGAATGCAATTGGCCCTCATAATCTCATAGGGAGGGGCACTATTAGGAGGTGTGGCTTTGTTGGAGTGGGTGTGGCCTTGGTGGTGGAAGTGTATCACTGTGGGGGCTGGCTTTGAGGTTTCCTATGCTCAGGATACTGCCCAGTGTCTCAGTTGACTTCCTGTTGCCTGCAAGATGTAGAACTCTCAGTTACTACTCCAGCACATCTGCCTGCATGCTGCCATGCTCCCTGCCATGATGATATTGGACTGAACCTGGGAAACTGTAAGTGAGCCACCCCAATTAAATGTCATGGTCATGGTATCTCTTCACAGCAATAGGAACTCTAAGACAGGTGTGTTAATTTTGTTTCAACTTATATTTTTAATTTACTATGGGTTTATTGGAATGGAACTTCTGTAGCTGGAGAATTTCTCTCCAGCTCCCGCCAAGTCCCACCAGTCCTGGAGCCCACTTATAAAATAAACACACAGACTCTTACATTATTTAAACTGCTTGGCCATTAGCTCAGGCCTAGCATTGTCTAGCTTTTACTCTTGTATTTAGCCCATTTCTATTAATCTATACTTTGCCACGTGGCTCGTGGCTTACCGGTATCTTACATCTTCCTTGTCGTGGCAGCGACTCCAGGCAGTCTCCTTCTGCCTTCCTGTTTCCTCAATTCTCCTGTTAGTCTCACCTATACTTCCTGTCTGGCTATTGGCCAATCAGTGTTTATTTATACAGAGAGATATCCACAGCAAACTTCAGTAGAAATCAAAGTACATATTTATTTGTAATAGCCCCAAACTTTAATTAAAAGATTCATCAGCAAGGGAAGTGAATCCCTGTGCTGAACTACTATGAAATAATAAAAAGGAATGTGCTCATAGTATACCTTACAATGTGAGTGAATGTCGAGATTGAGAATTTTGTTTTTTATTATTCTGAGAGTATGTATATGATGTACATATGAGTGTGGGCATGCGTGTATGCCTTAGCATGTACATGGAGGTCAGAGGCAGGGTTTCTCTGTGTAGCCTTGGCTGTCCTGGATCTCACTCTGTAGACCAGGTTGGCCTCGAACTCATACAGATTCACCTGCCTCTCCTGAATACTGGGATTAAAGGTGTGCACCATCACTGGCTGGCTTACTCTCAATTTTTAATTTTTTTCAAATTTCAATTTATTTGTTCTGTATGCAAGTGTGTGTATGTGTGCCACATCTTTCAGTGGAGGGCAGAGGTGTCTTGCTGGAGTTGGCGCTCTTCTTCCTCCACATGGGTCTTGGAAACCAAAGTCAGGTCATCAGGCTATGCACCTTTACCCACTGAGGCATCTCTATGACCCAGTTATCCCCAGTGCTAACAGTCTTTTACACCGCTCCCCCTCTCTTTCCTTCTTTAGGAAACAGGGTCCCACTGGGTAGCTCTGGCTGGTCTTGAACTCACAGAGATCCACCTGCCTCTACCTCCTGAGCTGGGACTAAAGGAGTGCTTCACCATACCTGCCTCCACATTTCATTCCTGACGCAGCTTTACTTCCTCCTGGCAGTGAGTTAAATGAGAAGAGGAACCCAGTTGCACTGAGAGCACCCACTGGGACCAACAGTACTTTGGTGTTGGTGGCAGAGCCGAGAACAGAGGTGCTTGGGGGGAAGATAATAGTTGACTAGAGGAACAGAGCAAATGCTAATGTTCATGTTGAAGCCACACGGTGGTGGGGGGTGGGGGGGTGGGGAGGGAGGGACAGGGGAGTTCAATTCCCACAGCTGTGACTGCTGCCATTTCATGTCACAACCCTTTGAAACTCTGTAGTCTTTAACAATAACTTGGTAAGCACTAGAATCCAGGCCTTTGGTGGCAAAAAAAAAAAAAAATAATAAAATAAAATAAAAATAAAATTCCCAAGCATTCTACCAAATACGATTTAGGAGATTAAATTGGCATTGACCACAATTTCCTTACCCACTGTGTCCAAACAGAAGCCCCAAGGCTTGGGGTTCTGCAGGGGAGCTGGGGCTGAGGCTGTAATTTCTATTTCAAATCTGGCTGCCAGGTTTCAAGTATTGGATCTAAAAAAAAATGGGTTTGGTCTGGTGGATGACACAGGGCCACCATCACAGGACTGGAAAAACAGCCCCAACCACTTGTCCCATCATCGTGGGTCAGTTGCATCATCTTTTTGTGGAGAGAGAATGCCCTAATTAGTCCTAGTGCCTTCAGTATCGATCCGTCAATCATAAAGTCATGTCACATTTCCGCCTATTCGACTCTTCCCTGCTCCATCACACTACCTTACAGATTCGACGAGAAAATTCTTTCAGCTGACAGAAATTTTGTGTCTTTTTCTTTTCTACATAGCTCCGGCTGTAGGACCTCCAACTCAAACTCACAGCAATCCTTTCCGTGCTGGGATTGCAAGGTTGGGACACCGCGCCATACTTCCTTATATCTATCGCGGAGAGGTTCAACTTGGGCTCTCTGGGCTCTTTTCAAGCAGGCCGCCGCCCCTTGTTCTGTGGTCTCATCTGGAGCCTCAGCTTGTATTTGGGAAATAGAACTCTCCTTTTAGGACCCAGAGGGCAGAAACCTGCCCTAGGTGAGCCTCAGAATGCCAAGGCACGAGGTGACTCTGTGGAGGTGGTGACCTTGGTCAGTATTAGGAATCCGAGTTGCTGCCTTCAAGCCACTAAAACGGAAACGGATTCTACCTAGTAGTTCTGGGTAAGTAAATGGGTTAACCTTTGGAAGACCTACAGTCCAGTGTGGTCCCATGAGCACAGGCAAGGGACAATGTTCTGTTCTCACCTTCCTCTATCAGTTTGCCTTTGAGAACAGAAGAAAGGAAGGGGACAGTAGAGAATACAGAGGGCTGATTCAAAGAGATCTCTGATTAACAAACAAAAGCAGGTAGACTCCTTATTCAAGGCAGTCCTCTAATTAAAAATAAAGGAACAAACAAAAACTAGGCAGAGCGACAGTCTCTTAGACTTTTGGGCCGGCTGAACTCCCTGTAAAGTTGCTTGCAAGAGGGCAACTGGTGCGAATCCAGAAAAGGACCCGAAAAGCCCCCAAGGCTTTGCCACAGCACTTTCCCAATTTCTTTCGCACTGCTTTTAAAGTTTAAACAGAGCGAGCAGGAATTTGGCAAAGAACCTTGACCGAGGCAGAGGTCAGACCCACAGGTGCGGCAGCTGCGCGGGGAGGGAGGACCTGGCAGGTGCTGATGCAGGCCTCCCTGTGCCAGACGTGTGGGCTCGGAGGCTGCTCCCAGGGTTTCCAGCGCAGCATCTGGGCGCGCTGTGGTCCGGGAGGAGTGGCCGGTCAGCGACGGGCCAGCTCGGGGAGCTTCCTGTCCCCTCCACCGTCGGAGCGCCACGGATGCCTGGGAGTTGATGAGAACCGCGGCGGCTGGGAAGCCCCCAGGCGCCGGGGCGGGGCGGCCGCAGCCGGCTGACCAAACCGGGAGGAGGGGCGCTGAGGTCCTCGGTGGCGTGAGGGCGGGGCCGGGGGCTGGGACCCGCGGGAGGGAGCGCCGCGCCCGCCGTGCTGCCATTGGCCGCGAAGCCCCGGAGCAGGAGAGGGGGAGGAGGCGGCGCTCCATTGGTCGGGCTCGCCGGCCAATCCCCGGAGGTCTGGGGGGACCAGGCTGGGGGCAGAGCGTGCGGAACCGCGGAGCGGGCAGCCAGCCGGGCAGCCAGCCCCACTCCAGAGTGACCCAGAGTCTCGGCGGGACCCGAGTCCGACCCGACCCTCGAAGCCTCGTCCACGTCCCCCAGCCGCGCTCCGGATTCTCTCGCGCCGCGCAGAGGCGCGAGCTCGAGCATCTCCCGTGCGGCCGCCGCTGGGGCTAGGAGTAGGGACACCGAGGGCCACAAATCACCCCCACCCCCGAGCCCGAGCGCAGCAGCCCCTTCCCATCGTCGGGACCGCCATGACCCACTTCAACAAGGGCCCTTCCTACGGGCTCTCCGCCGAGGTCAAGAACAAGGTACGCGCGAGCGAGCGAGCGAGCGGTCTGGGGTCTGCCGCGGGGAGACGTCGAGGCTGCCGGAGAGGTGCGCGCTCCGCAGCTCCCGGAGCCGGCTCGCACGCGCTGGCCCTGGCTTTGTTCCCGCGCCGCGGCCCTGGCGGGCGGTGGGTTCCCGATCGCCTGGAGTCCCGCAGCGCCGCGGGCCCGCTCGAAGGCTGTAGGATGCTCCCCTCCGGGAAGAGGGCGCTCCAGAGTGGTCTTTTGGCCCTTAGGCGGGGCCTTGCCTCGCGGCTGGGACTCCGGGAGTTGCCGCCCCCGCCATCCGCCTGGGTCGGGGCTGCCGTGGACCCTGCATCTCCTCCCATCCTGGCCCCCTCCTCCCACAAACGAAGTTGGGCGGCTACGTGGCCAAACCGGGCCCTCATTGTTCCTCTCCTTCTCCATGGGAGGGGACGCCGAGTGTTCCGCCGACCCCTGGGACCCGCGGGCGGAAAGGGAGCCCGTCGGTGGTGCCTTGGTGTAATTGCCGCTGGTGCGGGAAACCCAGACAAAGCCTGAACGCGCCGCCTGCGAGCCGGTTCAGCTGTAGATGGGAAGAGTTAGAAATGCAATCCTGAGAAGTTTGCAGCGCGTTGAATTGTCACGATATCTCGGCACGGTCGCTTTTGTTCGGGGTTTGTTTCCTGTGGCGGGCTGTATTTTGGAGTGATTGGAATCTGGCGACGCAGTTTTGCCGAGTACTCATCTCAAGAATGCATCGGGGTTTATCTTTCGGACTTTTGCCTGGGAAAGAGATGAGAGGCGTCCCCCTCCCCAAATCCTCTCCTTCCTTCCTCCCTGCTTGCATTCCAAGTCCATGACATCAGGGGTTTCGGGGGGGGGGGGGACCAGCCAATCCGCGTGGAACTGCGCACAGACCGCTCATTGTCTCCTTTTTGCTGTTCCGGCCAAAGCGCCACAAAGGAGGGCTGCTGTGGTTTAATTCTCATTAACCTCCCGGGAGCCAAAGCATGTCAGGATTGTCACCGCGCTGTCCCACCCCTGGTAGCATACAGTGGCGTTGTCAGGGCTGTTAACACCCCGGAGCTGCGGGTGTGTGCGGTGTGAAGGGAATCCCGTGGAAGTAACGAAGCGCACCGTTGTCAGACGCTAGTGAGAGTGCGGTTTCTTCTCTCCCGCTGTTGTAGCTAGCGCACCCCTTTGCAGTTCATCTAGAAGATGAATTCCGAACAGTCTTTGAAGCAAGGGGTTAATTTTCGCCCTTGTTCTACAATTGAAATCTTCAGGGTTTAACCTTTTCAAATGTTTGGTCTGAATTAAAGTTTTTCCCGAAGAGGCAGAAAAGTTTGTTTGGAGTACAGCACTCACCGACTGAAAACTTCGTTGTAAAATAGCGGTCCTTCCAAGTTTATAGCCCTAGCTTTTGGGAGCCGAGGGCGTTGGCGGGTGAGAACCGGGTGGTTTGTGCCCTGGCGCGGCTTGGCGGCGCACGAATTGTAATTCCCTCTGGGATTCTGGCGCCCTCTGAGTCTCTTTACCTTTGCATTGTAAATGAGGTGCTGGTGACGTTGGCAGCCCTTCAAGTGACTTGACTTTTCCTGGTTCTTAGTTTCCAAGCTGGTTTTCTTTTTGCTGACTGGTATAATAGCTTCTCCCCATGTCGTTCTAATTGAGCCAATAACCCCAGGAAATGCAGAGACTCGGCCGGATCACTATTACTGCAAGTGTTGGAAACAGTAAATCCTCAGTTTTTTTTTTTTTTTTTAAAGAACCTTTGGAAATTAAACACCAAGCCCATTTAAAAAAAAAATAAACCCTTTATTTATTCGGGGCTGTCACACAGGACCCTTTTATAAAAATCCTTTTGATCTCAGCAGAAGAGGTACCCTGTGAGGTGGGGAGGGTCACTGGAATACTGGGATTCCAGCATCATTTTTTCTGGTTAGGATGCTGGGCTCAAGAAGGGTGTGTTTGGCCCAGGGTCATAGAAGAAACTTGGAGTATTCTAAGAATTTCAACAATTGGTGTCTTGGTTAAGTACTTAGATGTGTTCAACCACAGGACACTGTTGTCTGCCCCGCCCACCCTATTTTAGTCATCCACCTGTTACTACTTGACATTGTAATTATTCCTGTCCTGGTACTCATCTGTTCTGGGCTTAGTAACCAAATCTACATGCTTGAATGAGGTGTTGATTTTTGAGTGAAGGAGTAGGACTGTTGGATAAAGAGTGGGCATAGGGAAACATGAGCTTCACACTGCAACTTTTCATTCACTCCTTTTTTCCCCTTCAGGTATTATATAATGTATGTGTTGATCAACTACCAGAATTTTGTTTATTACTGTGTGTGTGTGTGTGGGGGGGGTTTCTCTGTATGTATGCCTGTGCACCTTGTACCTACAGTGCCTCTGGAGGCCAGAGGAGGGGTTTGGGTCCCCTAGAACTAGAGTTACAGATGATTGTGAGCTACCTACCAAGTGGGTCCTGGGGTTCGAACCCCGGTTCTCTGCGGTTCTTAGCTGTAGCTGCAGTTCCCCAGAATTTCCTTTCTTAAAATATCATTTAACGTCTTGGTAGGTAGTGTGGAGTGGAGTTTGAGTCCAGCAGATGTAAATTCTAGGTCCTGCCGGCTTGGCTAGTTCCGGCTTTGGATGATGTGGGCGGGTCCTTTGACATCTGTCTGATTTAGGATTTATGTCTATTTTATTTCTTGCAGTTGTCTGCTCTGCTCTTTTAAGGATTCACTTTGTATCACAAAGCATTGAGCTCTACTCAGTGGTCAAAGCCCCGCACCAGTGAATTGACAGTATCTTTGATCTTAAATACTTTGAGTCAGTACAATTCCAGGGCAACATCTTTGAAATGAAACATTTAGTTGGTGAGATGGCAATATAGAACAGAACACACAAACATCTTTAAAAAAAAAAAGAGGGCAAGAAAATGTGGAAACCAGGATTAAAAAAAGAAAAGATTCCCTTCAGTCTGCATTGTGGATCAAGTGTTTCTGCTTTTTTTTGACACAGGCTCTTGTGGAGTTGAGGCTGATCCTGAATTCACTATTGTAGCCAAGAACGATCTTGAACTCCTTATTCCTGCCTCCACCTCCCAGTTGAGTGCTGGGATTACAGACATGCACCCACCATTTCTGGCCTGTCTTTAAATGACAATAAAAGAGGGAAACTACAAAAGGACCAGTAACTATGATCTGCATAAAATCCCAATGGGCCCGGGAAGAAGTAGAATCAGTATTAGACCCTTGAGGGAAGATGGAATTTACCATAAGTGATAATGTCCTGTGGGTTGTACAGGTTGAACAGGCTCTGTGGGAACTAAAAGGAGAAAAGGAAAACGAAAATATAATAAAACCAACAGATCCTCTAAGGAAGAGCAACATTTCCTGACAGTTGGGTCTAAAGGTTGGAGCTAGTAAAAGCTGGCTTGGGACGGATGTTGCAGGGACCTCACAGAAATAAACAGGAGTGCAAAGGGTTGGTGCCCCCCACCCCCCAGTGGTTTTACAACAGTGTGTTTTCTTGGTGGAGGCTGAGTGTTAAGAATGAGATTGGAACGTGTGATTGGAATGTGTGTTCTCACAGCCTTCTGTTCCCATAGGAAAGTCTGGTTTGAGCAAACTGGTTTCTTGGAGAATCTTTTTGGTCACCCAGTGGTATTCCCAAATATCTAAAAGCCGCTTTGGAAGACAGTACTAAAATTTTAAATCACTTCACAGTAAATTAAACCATCCTATACTAAAATGAGGACCAGGACCCATGACATCCTTGCTTGCAGCTGTCTCTCTCCTGTGTTTGGAACAACAGCTGCTTTTCAGGGTGGCCTGGATCAGGGTACTTCCCAGGTGACTCCAGCATAAATTATCACTGAAGCCAGGCTTGACGGTGCACTCTTTAATCCCAGCACTGGGGAAGTAGAGGCAGGTGGATTTCTGTGAGTTTGTGGCTAGCCATGGCTATGTAGTGAGATCCTGTCTCCAAAATAAATAGATAAATAAATAAAAATAATGAAATCACTTAAGGTAGCAGAATTACTGCAAAAACGTGTAGCAGGGTTTATCTTTTTTTTTTTTTTTTTTTTTAAAGTACTGGGGTTAAGCAATTTCTCATTAAAAACTTGATATTGTCTGTCTCTGCTCATCAGAGATAAAGATCCAGGTCTTACTCTGGGATGCAGTTCAAGGTCTCTATTAGGCTGTGGTTTGGAGCATAATAAAAGAGTTGCTGTGTAACTAATACAATCCTCATTATAAGAAATGGAAACATATCTTGCAAGTTGTAGTAAATATTTATCGATTTAATGAGTTCGTCCATCAGGAATAGATTTTGCTGTCTCAACAGCTGGAAATCTATCTGCCAAGTGCACACACACACACACACACACACACACACACACACACACCATAAGAGAATTCTGTTTCTCAGGTCTGATGTTTTAAAAGTGCTTAGATGGTTTTGTTTAGTTGTGGTTGAGATAGGTTCTGACTGTAGCCCTCAAACTGGCTGTGTAGACTAGGGTGGCCTTGAACTCTCAAAGATCCACCTGCTTCTGCTTCTCAGGTGTTGGGTCTTTATAAAGAAATGTGTCCTAACACCAGCCATGTGTGGTTGTTTTGTAAAGTAACTTGTTCTGTGTCTTAAAACCACTAAAATAATTCCTTCTCGTTGCTGATTTGGGAAAACTTTCTTGGACTCCCAGTTAGAGAGAAATGTAGAGATCCCATCTGAAAAGGCTACTCTGATGCTAGCCTCCCAGAAGTAGGACAGGGACTGATGATTGAGGTTTGTCTGCCAACTCACCTGTCTTTTCTTTACCCCATCCCCTCATCTTGACCACATCATAAAGATGCACTTGGAAAGGATGAGAGGGACCACACTCACTCTGGAACACTTCCTTATCATGCTTACTGGCCTCTGTGGCCTGTAGCCTTCCACAGTCTGAGAACGCATTATATTGTTAGCCTACAGTTTTAGATTTCAGAAATAGGCTGAACAGTGAAAACATTGTCAGTACTTCCAGTAACTAGAGGGGCGTGTGTGTGTGTGTGTGTGTGTGTGTGTGTGTGTGTGTGTGTGTGTGTGTGTGTGTTTTCTCTTATGACTGTTTCCCTTCCCAATTAGGACAGGAGGATTAATGAGTTTTTTTTTCCTCTTTTTATGTGAATGAGTGTTTTGACTGCATGTGGTTTAATGCGTTTTTTCCCCTCTGCACTCCATTCACTGTATATCGTGGCTAAGATGGCTAATATTATTTGTGACTATATTTTTCTCTTTTAAAGCACATTTGGATGGTTTTGTTTTGGCTTCTTTCACCATCATTGTAGCCATTTTGGGGGGGGAGGGGGTTCAAGACAAGGTTTCTGTGTGTAACCCTGGCTGTCCTGGAACTCGCTCTGTAGACCAGGCTAGCCTCGAACTCGCAGAGATCCGCCTGCCTCTGCCTCCCGAGTGCTAGGATTGAAAGCTTGTGCCACCACTGCCTGGCTGTTGTGGCCATCTTAATTAACTTCCTTTTCATGATGAGATGGTGGTTGTGTGAAGCTTGTCCTTAGTTTTGGGGGCAGGTCCCATGTTCTTCTTAGCATTAGCCATATACTGTGTGTGTATTGGTTCTTTGGCTCTATCTAGATTCACCCTCATGGGATCTTAACTTTTAATGCCTGTCTTCTTGCGTCCTCAATTTTTGGTAAGCATTTCTGGAAAGGGGGTGTGCATCGGGTTGCTTGTGGGGATTCATGCCTAGTCTTCATGGTAAGTAATAAAAACATATTTTGCAAGTTTTATAAACACACATTTCTGAGCGCAGAAAGGCCCCCTCTCCTGGTAAGCACCATTTCTGGTTCCTGTCAATGAAGAATGGGCACCCTGGATTTGAACCCAGTTTCTTTGAGATTCTCTGTGGAATCTCAGTGACTTTGGGCAAGTGACTTAACCTGTTTGCATCTCGCCTGCGCAGTGAAGATGTAACAGTCAGCTTTACAAGGTTGTTAGAGAAATCTGACGGAGATCGTTCATGTCAAGTGTTCAGGATTAGCCCAAAGCGCACTCAGTACAGATGATGTAAGCATTTTGCTGCTGGCTTCTGAGCTGTATTTGTCTTGTAGATGTTGATACTGTCTCTAAAAGCTGAGGTTCCATCTGTGTCCGAGGCGTCTGATAGGAAGGGGACCAGGACACCGAGCATCCCTACTCTGTTTCCCTTTTTCATCAGGAATGTGTTGGTGTCTGGATTGTTGTCCAGAACTCCCGTAGCATCCTGGGTGATGTCTCTTTCTCCCCCACGCCCCCTGAAGGCCTGGGTCCTCTGTTCTTTTCTGGCCTAGTTTCTCCCGTGAGGTAAAGGGAGGACTCCTCTGTGTCTCTGCCTTCTGAGCAGGAACTGGGAAGCTGGAGGGAGTGAGTATGTCCCTTGGGCGGGGCATCTGCACTGGCAAAGCCAGAGAACCGGGAAGGAGGATGCAGCAAAGAGACCCTTTCCCCTCCTCTTCCTCTCAGGTCTGTCCTTTCTTTTTCATCCTAGCCCCTTGCTCCTTACAGGCTCAGCCAGTGGGTAGGGTACGAGCTTCATTGTTACACTTTTCTCCCTCTCTTCTGCTTCATGTGGGAGGCAATCGGAGAGAAAATAATTAATACCATGTGTAGCACGTCTCCCTTTCTTGCTGTTGGTTAATTCCGACATCTGATTCTATTTAAAAAGCAGCAGCAGGCCAGGGGCTGTAGCTCGGCTGCTGGGCTGCTTGCCTAGCGTACACAAAGCCCCGGGTTCAATCACAGCACTGTATAAACCCAGCATGCTCACAGGAGCCTGTAATCCTAGCCCTTGGGAGGTGCAGGCAGGAAGATCAAGAGTTCAAAGCCATCCTTGGCTGGATGGTTAGTTTGAGGACAGCTTGAGCCACATGAGAGAAGTTGTCCTAAAAAAAGGGGGTGGGGAAGCCGGTCGGTGGTGGCGCACGCCTTTAATCCCAGCACTCAGGAGGCAGAGCTAGGTGGATCTTTGTGAGTTCGAGGCCAGCCTGGGCTACAGAGTGAGATCCAGGAAAGGCGCAAAGCTACACAGAGAAACCCTGTCTCAAAAAAAAAAAAAAAAAAAAAAAAAAAAAAAAAAAAAAAAAACCCACAAAAAGGGGGGTGGGGAATAATTTAGTCGTTAAAATGCTTGCCCTGAAGACCTGAATTTGATTCCCAAGAAGCCATGGGGGAAGAAAAGAAACACCTGGGTATGGCAGCATGTGCTTGTGCTTGTAATCCCAGCACTGAGGCGGATAGATCCCTGGCTCTCCAGCCGAGTAGCCCAGCCTAGCCTACTCAGCAAGTCCCAGGGCAGTAAGAGACTCTGTCTCTGGGGTGGAGGGGCTAGATGGTGCTTGAGGAATGGCACCCCAAGTTGTCCCCTGTGTTCTACACACATATATATGCACATTCCCCTAAAAGAAAAGCAACAGTAGTCATGTTATACTTTCCATAGAAACTGTATGTATGTACATGAACCTCCTCCTGGGAGCTTGTCGGAGCCCGTGGCCATTAGCAGCAAAACTTCATCCCTCGGGCTGTTCTGAGCCTGGGCATTTGCTTCAGGTTTCTGCAGAGAACCTGGATGCTGTGTATTGGGAACCCTCATGACCCTCCCCCTGGCCAGATACACTTAGACATTTAACTTGCCAGTTCTGTTTTCATTTCTAGTTTTTTTTCCTCTCCTCGCTTCACCTCTTTATCCTTTCTGTTTCTTCTTAGTGGCCAGGGATTTGGTTTTAGATACTTTCCTGCAGTTGATTTTCTAGTACCTTCCAAAACACCCGGGGCGAGAGGCTACTTTCCAGAGAGGCCAGTAGAATAGTTTTCAGTCTGAGATCTCTTTGCCAGATATCTTCTTATGAACTTTTGAACCAGGTTGGCACTGCCCCCCGAGACTGCAGAGTCCTCTGGCTATTGGAAGCAGAGCTCTTGGCTGGCAGCAGGCTCTAGTGTATCCTGTGATAAAGTGATCAGGGGGACAGGGATAGTGTGTGTGGGGTCTCTTAACTCCTGGACCCAAGCAGTCCTCTTTGCTCAGCTCTTCTCACTGCCTTGGGAGTCCAGGCATACTCCACCCTCTTCTCTTGCTACTTTGAGATGAACTATGAACTGGAGAGAGCAGAGGAGAGGAGGTAGAAAAGGCGTAGACTCTGGGCAGACCTGGGTCCAGACTTCTGCTTGGTACTCAGTCTTTGGATAGGCCATCTCTGCTTGCTTCCTTGCTCATGAGAACCTCTCCAACTCTTTAATCGTTGTTTGGTGAATGAAATAATTGTGAAGAGTGGGAACAGTGCCAAAATGTAAGAGCGCTGCACTGAAAGAACCCTGTATCCCTCCCCCTCATCGCCATGGCTCAGTCACCCCGAGTGTCACTCAGATGTTCCACAAACCGAACTGTAGTCTGTTGTATGGATTTCCATGATTGGCTCACTACTTCCGTACTGGGAAACTTTCCTTACAGATGCTCGTGTGGGAAAGTGCATAGCTCTGGACCCAGTACGTAAGTGTATATTAAGTATTTAGCAGTTGTTCATTTTGAAAAATCAGTTTATACTCCTAGCCAGTGGTATGAAATAGGAAGAAGATCACTTTAATTTTTTTTTTAAAATCAACTGAAAGCCAATACTTGGAAGATAGAGAAAGAAGGATCAGGAATACATGGCTATCTACAGCTAAATAGTAAGTTCCAAGGCAGATCCGGGACTCTGGGCTACATGAGACCCTGCTTCAAAAAATCAGCCAGCAGGGCCTGGAGACATGGCCCATCGGTTAAGAGTGCTTGCTCTGCGATCATAAGAATTGGAGTTCAGATCTTAGTTCCCATGCAACAGTTCATGCCTGTAACCCCAGCTCTGAGGAGGATGAGACAGGAAGATCTTTGGGGTGTGCTGGCTTCCAGCCTGTATGAGAAAACATGAGCCCCAGGTTCAGGGAGAGACCCTGTCTCAGACGCATCAGTTGGGGTGAGAGAAGAGGACACCGATGGCCCTTTTTTCTGGTTTCCGTGCATCCACAGGTGCACACACGTACACATAAATTCACACTCGGACCATCCATGCCTCGAAAGAAATTAACAGCCAGACAAGCAAAAAACCAAACAACAAAACTATGTAAGTCTCCTTGCTGAGGCTCAAGCCACATGTGTTAGCTCTTTATGATTCTGTGTTGAGTCCCCAACATCTGTAATCCCCCATTTCACTGTTCCCTCTTTCAGACATGGAGACCAGACAGTGGAGGGGGGTGAGGACACGTCCATTAAAAGTTACTTGGTAAATAATTTTTTTTTTTTTTTTTTTTTTTTTTTTTTGGTTTTTCGAGACAGGGTTTCTTGTGTAGCTTTGCACCTTTCCTGGGTCTCGCTCTGTAGACCAGGCTGGCCTCGAACTCACAGAGATCTGCCTGCCTCTGCCTCCTGAGTGCTGGGATTAAAGGCGAGCGCCACCACCGCCCGGCCAGTAAATAATTCTTAAAGTAAAAAGCTTAAGTGGCATCAGAAAGATCCCATATTAAATGGCATCAGTTAATTGATTGTAACGATGTGGAGGCAGCCAACCGTGGGCTGAAAATACCCCCCCAATGGTCACGGCTGTATTGAACGTGTACACAGACTTTCCCACCTGTTCTCTGAACAGTACAGTATAGTAACTGTGTACAAAGCATTTGCATTTCTGTTAGGCAGTGTAAGTCATCTCGAGATGATTTTAAGTGGGGTGGGTGGGGGCGATGGAGTTGTAACTTGGTGGTAGAGTGAGTGCCTTCTTAGCAGGCGGGAAGCCCTGGGGGTCATCTCCAGCACTACGCACATAAGAAGTCGTGGAAGGATGTGTGGAGGCTACTTGCATGCACTACTTAAAATACCATTTTATACCAGGGGCCTGAGCACTGGCTCTCTTGGTGTTTGTGGTGAGGAGGGAGGCCTGGAACCAGTCCCTGTGGATACCAAGGGACAGCTGCTGAGTGTGAACTGTCTTCCGCTATCTGAGTGGGAATCGCCAGCGAAGCATAGACGAAGAAGGGGGACATTCAGGGAGTTCCTGCGATGTTCATGAATGAACTTGGGGCGGTTCTCAGCAGCTGGGTGATGTGAGAGCCACCGAGGATCTCCAGTTTGCAACAGAAGAAGCGCACATGTGGAGATGATGCCCTAGCGGTTTCCAGACCAACCATTTCAGTCCTAGGCTAGAGTTCAGAGAGAACCAACATCTTTCAAGGGGCAAAGAAGAAAGGTGGTGAAACAGAGAGGGGCCTTTGACAACAGGCAGAGGAGGGGAGTCAGGGGTCCGGGAAGGCCGGTCTCCTGCAGGAGGAGGGCTGGGAACGGGCCAGGGACTGGGCTGCTGAGCCCTTACTGCTAACCTTTGGAGAGATTGTCTTCAGTGGAGCGTTTTTCCAGGAGGTTGGGAGCACTAAGAGAGGAAATGGAGAGAGCTGGCCAGACATGAAAGAGAAGCAGGTCAGTGCTTGAGACCGGCATCAGGATTGTTCAAAGGTTTGCTTGTTTCGGTTGAAGGGCCAGTGAGGGGAAGGCTGGGGGCAGAGAGTGGAGTTGAGGGTTAGCAGAGGTGGGAAGAAAGTGGAGGACCCTGAAAGCAGAGGTGATGTGGACGGCTCTTGAGCCAGGAGTGTTTGTTGCTCTTACATGGGTGGAGTGAGGTGTCACTTTGGCCCTGGCCTGCAGCTCCTGAGCTGGTAGCATAGGCCACAGAGTGAAGGGGTTGGGCCTGTAGTGGAATACTCTGCATTCTGCTGCTTGCCTCCGCTGAGTCCTGCAGGGCCCCTTTGCTGCTTGGGCGCTTGTTCCCTCCACCCATTCCCTTGGCCCTTGACCTGGAGGGGATGGGAAGTAGGGTTTCCGTTTTGGATTCTGTGTGTATGTGTCTGTCACATCACCCCTGGGAGACCTTTGTGCTGGGGCAGAAGACTGACGGACACTCCAGTTCATGAGGGCTGACTTTGTTCCTCTCTGTGTATTCAAACTCCGAGACAGTCACATACGGTGGGAAGCTGTCTTTACTGTTAATCGGGTGGTGGGGGGTGTGTATCCTGGGGCCTCATAACCAGGTCCTAGCTGGAAAGAGGTTCAAGTTTTATTTATTTCTTCATTTGTGTGTGTGTGTGTGTGTGTGTGTGTGTGTGTGTGTGTGAAGACTCTGATCTTGGAACTGATTATTTCCTTCTTTGTTGTGGTGAGTGAGAAGTTTGAACTCCAGTGTGCATCTAACCTGCCTTCAGTGGCTCTTGTGTAGGTCATGGTGGAATGCAGGTATGTGACCCTAACCCCCGAGTTTATTATTGTTCACATTAAAAGAAAAATGAACTCAGGCTTTTAACTTAGGGTCTCTACCAAGTCCTTGCACAGCTTGGGTCTGGGACTAGGCCCATGAGGGAACGAACAAAGGACAGACACACGTACAGACACATGTACAGGGATGGAGTGGACTGGGCTCTCTTGATGGAGAAGCCACAGTATCCTGGATGCTCAGTGTGTTTAGTATATGTAGTAGAATAGAGAGGGGTTATTTCATACAGCTGAACGGGAAAGCGGGGCAATTATACGAAGATACAGAAGGATTCATGAGTATTAAATACAGCTGAGCAAGGAGACAGAGTTAGCTGATCTTGAGGCGCAGTCCCTGTAGGGAGCTGTCTTCGGGCTGTAAATGTGGGGCAGGGAAGCTATGGTGGGGATTTTCTGTAAACACTGTCAACGTTTTGCACTCAGACCAGGAAAGAGGCTTTTGCTCTGAGCTTCACCTGGCCATGCCCATGTCAACCGCACATGCTCACTCAGGACTTCCCTCCCTAGAGGTCACTTCCCATTCCATTTCATGAGGCACAGGGGAGCTTTTTGTTAAGGGGGAAATGGGAAATTCCGTCCTGTTAGTTCATGGAAACTTTGTGCCCTCTCATTTCAAGTTTAGCAGTCCAGGTGTAGCTGGTTGTGTTAGGCCATCACTGTGAAATGGACAGGATGCCATTGTCGTAAAGGTGCTTGTAGTTGGAGATAACAGATCTGAGCCCCAGGCAGTTAATTCCACAATTGGGGCTGACCGAAGTGCCGACCGACCGCTGCCTCCTACCTGCCCTGATCCTCCAGCTCAGTAGTGGATAGGGAGTCACATGGCTCACGGTGACTCGTGGGGATGGATGCTCACCTGGGCTTCTGAGGTCAGTACCGAGGAACTTCTGGTGCCTTGCTTTGGGGACTGCGATGGCGAAGTGGCTTTTGAGAATTCCTCAAACCACAGTAGATCTCGAGTTGCATCCTCTAAGGTAAACTTGAAATTATCCGGCGAGGGGTACACACAGATGTATCCCAAGGCTGCAGAAGGTGATGCAGCCAGCACAGCCCACATAGACTTCAGCTCTGCCTGCGGGCGGCTCGAAGGTTTTGGAGGCAGCCACAGTCCTGAATCTGGACAGCAGCGAAGAGCTGGCACCATCGGGTGCTGTGGAGATGTGTGTGTGTTCCAGCCATGGGAGCAGAGGAAATGCGTAAACTGGAGAAGCAGCCCCATTTCCCTTCGCTGCAGCTTCAGCTGGGATTCCATGTCAGCAGAATCTCTACCGAGCTCTCACATGGACAAGGAAGCCCTTTCTTTATCAGAGACTCTTCTCCAGCTGCCTTTCTTCCAAGTGGGCTTCTTGCTTACACTTCATTGGTACTAACAAGGTATTTTTCCATTTGGCTTCTAGTCCGTTTCCTTGGATTTCTGTTATTTATCCTGGGCCTAACCTCCATGGGCCTCAGAATAAATTGGCTCTCGCCTGTAAAACTTTCAGTTAATGTTCAGATCATGGCTGTCCTCTCTCTCAGGCCCCTTCTAGGGTGTGTATAGTCACTGGTGGCTGCCCAGTTCTTCATAATAGGCTGTGTATGATTGATTGCTTAAACATTTAGTCATTGAGAAGGCTAGCTTCTAACTTGTAATCCTGCCTCTGTCTCCTAAATGCTGGGTTATAACACGGGCCACTATGCTTGGCTGTATCTGAATTCTTTAATTTTTTCACCACCAGTTGGATCTTTCTAGAGCAGTGGTTCTCGACCTTCCTGATGTTGTGACTTTAATACAGTTCCTCATGTTGTGACCTCCCAACCATAAAATTATTTTTGCTGCTACTTCATAACTGTGATTTTGCTACTGCTATGAATCGTGATGTAAACATTGGTGTTTTCTGATGGTCTTAGGCGGACCCTTATGAAAGAGTCATTCAATTCCCGAAAGGGGTTGCGACCCACAGGCTGAGAACCACTGTTCTAGAGCCTGATAACCAGTTTGTCGTGTCCTCGTTCAGAATGCGTCTGGATCACAGTATTGGCATGATGTGGTTTCACCAGGGTACAGTTGAATGATTACCCAGCATTCTGTGTATTTGATTCTCAACCACCTCCTGTTTCAATCAGGATGATAACCCAGTGATGTGGAAAAGGCATCTCTCTGTAGACAAGAGTCTAGACCATACTTTGGCAAATGGATTTTCCCTTTCTGTAAAGTTAGGTGAGAATAGCGGCAGACGGTTTAATAGTTTACATACTTATTTCCCACTTACTGCTTATAGCTAATGCTTTCCTTGGGTATCTCCTCGGGCTGTTGTGATTCAAACAGACATTAATTATATCGCTGCACAAAGAGAACATCAGTTTTGACTCAGTCAGCTCACTGAGGAAGCACTGTTAGTTCTAGACCTTCAGGGCAAGGTTTTAGATGTATCTTGAATAATTTGTTTATTGTACAAAAGAAGATGTTTCCGATTCTCAGTTTAAGTTTCATAAGCACACTCCACGGCTCCTAGATCACTCATGACCAGAGCGTAAGGGAACTGAGCATAAGCTCCAGGAACTCATCACTGCGAGCTCCTCCTGCTCGCCTTGCATAGTCACAGAGTGCCTGGTGACTGCTCTGGCCGACCTTCCAGGACTGCTACAGACAGGGACTATGTCCCTAGCAGTCCATCTAAGATTACTAGATTGGCTGATGAGGGGGTGACGCCTGTGGTGACCACAGCAGCATTCAGATGCAGATGTCTTTCAGAACAAGATAGACCTTTCTCGATCAGAGCCTTTGGCTGGCGACATGAGCCGTAGATGAATGCCACTTTTTAAGTACTATTTTGTTCCAGGCGTGACGTTGAGAGCCACAGAGGTGAAGTGCCGGTTTTACCTCACGGGAGGAGACCTGGGTAGCTGCCCTTGATGTGACTTTGAACCTTGCTGGCTGCGGGTGATATCTACCCAGGCACCTGCCAGGTGCTTGCACACACTCGTCAGAAGTTTCAGGTCCCTCCAGGACAGCCATCCTCCCTACCAGTGATAGAGAGCCTTGTTTTGTGGGGTGGGAGTAGGAAGTGGACAGACCTGCCTCCAGGATTTTGTTCACAGTTGCTCACCAAGTGAGGTGTTTCCATCCTTATTAACTGTCGTTTTTTGAGTTTTAGTGTGTGGGGGGAAGCCAGTGCTGTGTGCTCCCCTCCCTCCCCCCCCCCCCCCCCCCCGCCATTTAAGGTTGCACTTTTAGCTGTGTATGTTCTACACATGAGAATCTGAAGATGACTTTTCTAGAGAGGCTAAAGTTGGCCTTGTTCTTTGCTCTTTCTTCTCTCTCTGTTGCTGCTTGGATTAGGCACTAGGTCCGTTTCTCTTGGGGGTTTCTTATCAGTTTCACAGCATTCAACATCATCGAGCCTTAGGGTCTTTGTGTTTATCTGACTGGTAGAATTCGAATCTGGCAAGTCTTGTGTTGAAAGCTTGGTTGTCTAGCCATGGCTGGTGGGATGTGGAGGAAACAGCAGGCGGGGCTTTCTGAAAGGAAGTGACATCATTGGGAGGCTTCCCCTTAAAGGTGTCTTGGATCCTAGCCCCTTCCTTTGTCTCCCTCTCTTCACAGACACCCTCAGCTACATAGTTTCCCCTGTCTCACGTTTTCTACCATGGTGTTTTGCTCGTGTTTTGCTCCATCACAGGCCTAAAGACTACAGGGCCAAGTAGCCACGGACTGAAACTTCCCATCCAAAGTTACCTGGCTTCAGATATTTTGTCTCAACAGCAGGAAACTAACACGGTCTGTATGGGGGGATACCTTGGTCTGAAGGTCTGGCTGTACCAGACCTTTGAATGCCCTTGACCCCACTGTGATAACCTGCTACAGATGTGGTTGTCCTTGACTTTCAGATTTCCTTAGCAAGTTCATGCCGTAGAAGTTTGGATTCTGTACTACTGGAATAAGATCTCTTGGGGCAGGATCTGTCTCTGAAGTGTGCTTCGTAGCTGTTTGAGCAGAGCGCAGAGGAGAGGACCAGAAGAGAAACTGAAAGAAGAATCTATAGCCGGGCGGTGGCGGCGCACGCCTTTAATCCCAGCACTCGGGAGGCAGAGCCAGGCAGATCTCTGTGAGTTCGAGACCAGCCTGGTCTACAGAGCGAGATCCAGGACAGGCACCAAAACTACACAGAGAAGCCCTGTCTCGAAAAACCAAACCAAACCAAAACAAAACAAAAAATCCAGAAACCACGACAGATGCTGTTTCATTACTGACCTATTGCTGTGAAGAGACACCGTGACCAAGACAATTCATCCGGGGGCCTTGCTTACAGTGTTGAAGAACTAGTCCATGATTGTCGTGGTGGGAACAGAGAGGCATGGTGCTGGAGCAGTATAGCTTTATATTCCTAATCCACAGGCAGAACGAGAGAGGCAGGGCCTGGCATGAGCTTTTGAAACCTCAAAGCCCACCCCCAGTGACACACTCCTCCAACAAGGCCACACCTCCTAATCCTTCCCAAACACTTCACTGACTAGGGACTAAGCATTCAGACACAAGCCTTTTGGGGGCCGTTCACATTTAAACAACCACGGGGACTAACATGAGTGTAGTTTTGGGGTCATGCTGAATTGTCTGAGTGGCTCAAAAGCAGCCCCAAGAGAATTCAGGCATGGCTGAAAATCAGGAGATTGTTGTCAGCACCAGAAACAATAACCTGGACTATTGTTTGAACAGCCTCTGTGATGATTTATGGTAGGAAGGAAAACGGATTGGTTCTCTATATGCATGGGCCAAGCATCTGCAGATTCAATCAGCCATGTCAAAAATACTAGAAGAAAAATTGTGTGTTTGCCTAGCATGTATTTTCATTGTCATTATGCCCTGAACTCCAGCATATTCTATATACAGTGTTTACATTGTGTTGGCTAAGGTAAGTCTGCAGGTGACTTAAAGTAGACTTGGCTGTGCATGGGCTCTGTGTACATACTGTGCTGTTGTATGTAAGGGCTATAGTACCTGGGGATTTCGGTGTCTCTACGAGTCCTGAATCAGAGCCCTATTGTAGATATAGGGATAAAAGCCAAGTGCTCTTCACTCTTCAGGGGACTCTGCAGTGTGCCTGCAAGTGTGGCCATCAGGCAGTTCTTTTCCCATGAGCCCTCTGCCTCTAGGTTCCCTAGTAGCTTCTTCTTGAGTACTTGTTGCTTACACCCAAACTGGCACCGCGGCGTAGCCCTGGCTTTGTTTCTAGCCCGTTGCTGAGATGTCTTTGAGGCCTTCTGTCTCCCTAGTTACTTTGCCTCCCTGTTGACGACTTCCAGTGAAACATCTCTCCACAGCGCCCGGGCTTGGCTGCTTCTTAGCGACTGGAAGGCTTTTTATATCTGACGTAGTGTCTCCTACAATTAGGAAGTGCAGGCCCTTGGGGCTTGTGGCTTTTGAAGAGAATCCACTTCCTGTGCTGTTTCATGTTTTATTTGACAGAGGATGACACTTTGACGAAGGGGGTGAGATTGGGAGGGGCGACAAAAAGAGATTTGTATATCGTAGTTCATCTGGCATTTCCTACGCTTGCTATCTGTCATCGTCACTTTGTCCTAGTGACCTTTTTCCTAACGTCTTCCATCTCGGCCAGACTTAGTACAAAGGCGTGGAACTGTTTTGAATGGGCTGAGCTTTTGGAGGGCCCTAAGTTTAAGATTTTGTTCTGTGTCGCCTACAAGACCCTCTGTGTGCTCTGCATACTTACATTCTTTGATTTTTGTAAATAAATACTGTTCTGTAGACATCTAAAGTGAGGACTAAAGACTGGCCATGCAGGACTGGCCTGCACTTGACTGAAGAACAACTCCAGATGGATTCTCTGAGCTGCCTAGGCTGGAGAGCCAAGGCTGAGCAGATGGCTGAGGCTCCACACAGGAGAAACACAGGTTGAGTGACTCAACCTGGTGCTCTTAGTTGGTTCTTGGGAGGGAGGGAGGGAGGGAGGGAGGGAGGGAGGGAGGGAGGGAGGGAGGGAGCGAAGGAAGGAAGGAAGGAAGGAAGGAAGGAAGGAAGGAAGGAAGGAAGGAAGGAAGGAAGGAAGGAAGGAAGGAAGGAAGGAAGGAAAACGGTTGGTGTTCAGGGGGAACGAGAGCAGAACAGAGTGTTGGCTGGCGGTGGAGGATGGCCCACCCATTTGTGGAGGTTTGAATAAAAATGGCCCCCATAGGCCCATGGGGAGTGGCACTGTTAGGAGGTGTGGCCTTGTTGGAGTAGGTATGCTGTTGTTGGAGGAAGTGTGTCACTGGGGGGTGGGATTTGAGGTCTCAGAAGCTCAAGCCAGGTCCAGTGGTTCACTCTTTCTTCCTGCTGCCTGCTGATCCAGAAGTAGAACTCTCAGCTACCTCTCCAGCACCATGTCTGCCTTCATGCTCCTGTGTTCCCCACCATGAGAGAAGCAGCCTAAGCCTCTGAACTGTGAGCCAGCCCCAGTTAAATGTTTTCCTTTCTAAGAGTTGCTATGGTTGTCAGCATTTAAGCATTACCTGGCTGGCCCCTTGGAAATCTTCCCAGTAAGCAGGCAGTACCTTGGCCAGCTCAAGGTCCTGACAACATCTTTCTGCATAGGCAGGTTTGCCTAGCCATGTTTGTGCATGTGCCAAGTCCCCTTTAAGAGGTGGGCCCCGCCTACCTCTCCCCCCTCCTTCCCTCTCTCCTTCTCTCTCCCTCCATCTTTCCTTCTTCCTCTCTCTCCCTCCCTCTTTCCCTCTCTCTCCCTATTTCTCTCTCTCTTCCTCCTTCTCCTTGTCTATTCCTCTCCCTCTCCCTCTCTCTCCCTCTCTCTGTCTCTCCTCCCTCTGTATCTCTCTCTCCCTCTCTATTCCCACAAGGTCATGTCTGCACCTCCTCTCTCCCCGCCTTTCCCGTTTCTTTTTCTGTTCTTCTTCCTCTTCTCTCCTCAGCTCCTTCTCTCCTCCCCGCCCCCCAATAAACTTTCCATGTGAGTGCGGTCTGCAAGGTGTATCTCTCTCCGCAGCTCCCACTCACCATGCGCCATCTTTAAAATACAGCAGTGGTCATGGTGCTCTTCATGTGGTAGAAACCCCAACTAAGACACCATCTAACACCTGGCGGGCCTTTTTCTTGGTCTTCATCCTTAACGGTGTTTGCAGGAAGATGTTGGTGGCCATCGATGGGGAGGCTCCATCAGCTGTGCCCAGGCACAGTTCACTTGAATTTTGATATGGAAAAGATGGGGTGGTGGCGGCGGAGGTTCTGCTCTCAGGTGCCAGCAAGGAGAGGGTTTCTTGAGGCAGAAAGTCTGAGAAAAGAGCTTGGGAAAGAAAGATAAATTTTGAAGAAGGAAAATGATGTTTATAAACAACTCGAAAGAGTGAGTTATTTTCTCCCAACAAATTATAGAGCAACATTTTCATGAGTTTTTTTTCATCTTTTCTTTTTTTTGGTTTTTTGAGACAGGGTTTCTCTGTAGCTTTGGAGCCTATCCTGGACTAGTTCTTATATCTTAAATTAGTCCATTTCCATAAATGTATACCTTGCCACGTGGCTTGTGGCTTACCGACATCTTCACATGCTGCTTGTCCTGGCAGTGGCTGGCAGTGACTCCTTCTGCCTTCCTATTCTTTTATTTATCCTCTCTGTTAGTCCCGCCTATACTTCCTGCCTAGCCACTAGCCAGTCAGTATTTTATTTATTGACCAGTCAGAGCAACACATTTGCCATACAGAACATCCCACAACACTATTCTAAATGGAGTAATGTGGAATTTCAAAGCAGTTTTAATCTACATTTCCCTGGTGCTGAGGGCTTTTGAGCAATTTAACAAAAAAGTATTTATTGACCATTTGTATTCTGCTTGAGAACTTTGTTTCTCAGTTTCATAGCCTGTTTATAGATTGGATGATTTTTTGTCTTGATGTTTCATTATTTGAAATTATTTATATATTCTAGATATGAATATCCTTCTGTATAATTGGTAATTTGTTGTTTGGTTGGTTGGTTTTTGAGACAGTGTTTCACTAGATAGCCTGACCTGGAACTAGTTCCTGCCTAGAACTCACCAGACTGCCCTTGAACTCAAAAGATCCACTTGTCTCTGCTTCTCAAGTGCTGGACTGAAGGCGTGTGCCACCACACTTGACCCAGCAGAGTGGTTCCTCCTTTCTGTGGGCTGTCTCTTTTTTTTTTTTTTTTTTTGTTTTGTTTTTTTTTTTTGTGATATATATTTTTTATTTTACAATACCATTCAGTTCTACATATCAGCCATGGGTTTCCCCTATTCTCCCCCCTCCCACCCCTCCCTTACCCCCAGCCCACCCTCCATTCCCACCTCCTCCAGGACAAGTCCTCCCCCGAGGACTGTGGTCATCTTGTTAGACTCAGTCCAGGGAGGTCCAGTGTGGGCTGTCTCTTTATTCTGACATTAGGCTTATTGGGTTTTTGGGTTTGGTTTGGTTTAGTTTTTGCTTTGTCATAAGAGAGAATGCCGTTATAGCCTTACGTTCAGCAATTGAAGCTTTTAAGGTGAAAATAATGAATAAATTGTATTGCCCAAAGGGTATTTGCTTTTTTTTTTTTTATTTAGTTTTGGGAATTCCATAATGCATATGTGTTTTGATCAGACCCATCACCCATTCTGCCAGCACTTCCCTCCCAACGTCATGCGCTCAGGTTAGCCCACCAAGTCTGCTCAGTGCTGCCTGCACGGGCAGGGTGTAGGACCACAGGCTAGAGCGTGGGCGCCCTCTCCAGGATCGCATCCCTGAAGAAAACTCTCAGTCCACCAGTATCCATCATTCGCCAACAGCGCCTCAAGCAGGAGCGGGGCGTCATGGAGCCTTCCATGCGGGAATTTTGACCGGCTTGCTCTCGTGCAAGTCTTGAGCATGTGGCTGCAGCTGTGAGTTAATGTGTGCCACAGCTTTGCCATGCCAGGCAGCTACTTTTTTGCTGCAGATGTCCACTACCTCTGTTTCTACAACTTTTCCACCACCTCTTTCAACAGTGACCTCTGAACCTCGTGGGCAGGACCTGGGATATAGATGTCCCATTGAGAGTTGAGCACTTCGTAGTTCTTTATTCTGTGCGTGTTGACCAGTTGTGGGTGGGTCTCTGTATGAATCGCCAGCCGCTGCAAAAAGAAGCTTCTCTGATGAGGGTTGAACCATGCACTAGTCTATGGGTATTAGATAAGAACTTAGGATGCAGTTTATTACTGTGTCCATTTAGCAACGTTAGAGTAGTAGGTTCTTGTCTATGACTTAGGCAGTCATGGGTTTTTGGTCCTGTTAACAGTGAGTGACCCTTAAGTGCAATCAGAAAGCAATTGGTCCGTGTGTCCCCCCGTCCCCCCGTTCCCCCCCCCCGAGACAGGGTTTCTGTGTGTAACTTTTGGAGCCTGTCTTGGAACTCACTTTGTAGACCAGGCTGGCCTTGAACTCACAGAGATCCACCTGCCTCTGCCTCCCGAGTGCTGGGGTTAAGGGCATGCACCACCACTGCCCAGTGCAATTGGTTATTCTCTTTTTGTTTTGTTTTGTTTTTTTGAGACAGGGTTTCTCTGTGTAGTTTTGGTGCCTGTCCTGGACCTCACTCTGTAGAACAGGATGGCCTCGAACTCACAGAGATCCTACTGGCTCTGTCTCCAGAGTGCTGGAATTAAAGGCATGCGCCACCACCGCCCGGCTCAATTGGTTATTCTTATAATCTCCACACCTCTGTTTCACCAGTGATCATATCTTGCCAGGACAGTCATAGCTTTTGAGATTCGTAGCTGTTGTTTACTTTTCTCTCCCAGTAGGAAGACTGACTTTGAGGATTTCTTTCTGTTTTCTGTGTATATGGATGTGGTGTCTTTAGGGCCTTACCATCCAATTCTGGGAGTTAACAAAGAAGACCGGCAATAGCATATAATGTTTGAGGGGTTTTATACCTCTCAAAAAAGATATCCCATGCTAGGCTTTTTAATAGCTTGTGTTACCCAGAAGCGGCGTTATCCCTGTGTTATAGAGCAGCTCCATTTGAACTGTATACTATCCATAGAAACAAGAGACCCTGCTTCATAAACAAGGTGCAAGGAGACAGCCAACACCTGAAAGTTGTTCTCTGACTCTCCCTACACTTACATCTCACACATTCTCTCTCTCTCTCTCTCTCTCTCTCTCTCTCTCTCTCTCTCTCTCTCTCTCTCATAAAAGACTATTTTTAAAAATCATCACCACTGTCCTGCGAAAAAACCCTCTGTAACAATTTCATCTCTGTATTGGAAAAATCAAGAGAATGATTTTCCTCCCCACCCCCAAACATGTTCTCGCCGTGTATCCCGCACTGGTTTTACACCCCACCTGCCTCCTCTGTCTTGTTGCATTGGGATTACAAGTATGCAATACCTCTTTACTCTTTTTTTAAAGATTTTTTTTTAAATGTGTATGGGTGTTTTGCATGTATATCTGTGCACCACATGTCTACAGTTCTTAATGCTTGACCAAGTTTGTAGACAACTAGAAGGAACTTAGGGAACTCATTGAAGTCAGTCTTGCTGCTGTGGAGACGGGAACTGGATCAGAAGAGGAACTGACGATGGGCTCCAGTGAAGACAGAAAGACAGAGCGAAGACAGGCTTCTTATAGCAGCTGAGGGGGTCACTCCTCGGGTCTGTTGAAACATCGCACAGTTGACTGCCCATCACTTAAAAAAATCAGCTCAGTTCGGATTTGCTTTCCAGAGCTGGACCCAGGGAGGACTGACTTCTCTTTTTGCCCTTTTCCTTCCCTCCACCCCACCCTCCAGTGTGTGTGGTTTATTCTCCTTTGTATGGGTGTCATACATAAATGGACCTGTTTGCTGTGTTGGAGGAGATAAATTATCCACGAACGTTTATCGGGGGTAAGAGAGCGGCCGCCGCTTTCTTCTTGTCCCTCACTGGTGCCTCCTTCATGCTCCCGTAACTGGCCCCCAGTGTCACCCAGGCTGGCAGGGGATGAGGCTGCGAGGGAGGGCACCGTGCCGCACATGAAGCAACTGTCTTCTGTAAACTAACTTACTGGTGGGCGGGGTTTGATCCATGAAGCCCCACGGCGCTATCTTAACCTGACTATCGAAACCTGCTGGATTTCCTTTTGTAATCTTGGTTAAGCAAACGCGCAGTTGAAGTCAATTATCCATTATCCAGTCCCCGTTTCTCTAATTATGGGTAATGGAGTGTGAAGAGGACACAGCAATCCCTGAATCATCTGTTTACTTCAGTGGAGCCTCCTCCCCTTGGTGATGGGTGAGGGGAGGCACCTGCCAACCTCAGCCGCTCTCCGAGGCTGTTCCAAGGCTATCTGCGAGCTCTGATGAGCCTGCCAGAGGAGGATGCGACTCTTTCGTTTATTTGACGTGAGAAATGACATCTTTTTCCACCTTGGAAAAAAAATGTAAAGCCATCGCTGTCACCTGAAGAGGAACTGTAGTCAAGTGCAGTCAGTTGTGGCCATTTGTTTTTAAGATGCGGCGCTGACTTTCATTGTGGGGTGTTAGCAGTAACCTCGCCAGCTTCTTAGCTGTCCACCCTGACCCTGCTGACCCATGAATCTCTCCTAGAAAGGGCACACAGGCAGCCTGGAGTTCCACATAGCGGTGCTTCGCTCCTGCGGGGCGAGTTAGATCTGCGCTCTAAGGACCTCCTTCCGAGCAATGTAGTGATCTGCATCTCTCTGTGCGTGAGCCTGATCGTGTTTGTGGCCAGCAGACATCGCTGCTCTTCATTTCTGACTGTGCTGTAATTGATGCCCAAGGCCCTAGCCCAGCCCCTGGGCTCTGCCTAAGTGTGTTTAGTTGGCACATTGACCTGTGCTGGAGGAAAAGAGGAAGGGTGCAGGATCTTGCCTTGTTCCCAGCCACAGCCGCGGACGCTACTGCAGCCTCCTCCTTTTTTTGGTTCTCGAGACGGGTTCTCTGTGTACCCCTGACTCTCCTAGAACTTGCTCTGTAGACCAGAACTCAGAGAGCTCAGAGATCTGCCTGCCTCTGTCCCTCGAGTACTGGGATTAAAAGTGTGTACCACCTCCACCCTGCTCTGTTCTTAACCCTTATTGACCAGCCTCTTTAAGGAACCTTAGGGCAAGGGAACTTTTGAACATGTCTTTTTTTTTTTGAGACAGGATCTCACTTTTTAGACCTGGCTAGTCTGAAACTTAAAGAGATCCATGTGCTTCTGCCTCCTGAGGGCTGGGGTTAAAGGTGTGGTACATGTCATTGTTAATATTTAAGTTTGAGTTTTAAATAAGTTTAGGGAGCTGGAGGGATGGTTCAGCAGTTAAGTACAGATTGCTCTTCCAGAGTTCCAGAGGACCCAGGTTAAATTCCTAGCACCCACTGGTGGTTAACATCCTTCTATAACTCCAGTTCCATGGGGTCCAGTTGTTACCTTCTGGTGTCCACAGGCACCACATGGTTCATAGACCTCTATACAAGCAAAACACCCGTACACATTAAATAAAAAAACAAAAATCTTAAAAGAAAAAAAAAGGCAGAAGGTTTAGGTTTGTGGTGTTATTGTGAAAGGATCTTTGGAATGTAGTGTTTTTTTTTAAGCCCAGAGAAATGCCTTTTAAATGTATTTTTTAAAGTGTATTTATTATCTGGTGTGTGTGTGTGTGTGCTCGTGTGTGCATGTGTAGTATAATTTGTATTGGATGTAATAGAAGGCAGATCCCAGAACTTTCTGGACAAACCGCTGGAATGGTATGTCCTAGATGGCTGAGATACTGTGTAACATAGTCCCACGTGTTGGAATCTCTCTCCATCTTCCTTTGGAATGTGGTGATTAGCAGCTGAGTCTTTGAAGTTCAAGGTCCAGCTGATGCCGTTTTGCAACACCGCTAAATCCTGTTCCTGGTGTCTTGGCTCAGACTCCGTCTTGTTGGGTTCTCTTCTTGGTCCCAGCTTCTTCTCTCTCCCTGCTCCTTAATGGACACTGTCTTCACCAATGAACTGTGTGTAGTTACTGAAGCTGTGACGGCCGGTTAAGGTCCCCTGGAACTCTCCTGCCTGCGATCAACTGCCAGCCACAGCTGGGCTCAGTGGGTAATGAACAAAAGCCAAGGACTGTGAGTCAGTGGTGGGCGGCGCCCTGTTACTGAGCCCCTCTAAAGTGAGGGAACTTGTCTTTCAGATTGCGTCCAAGTATGACCAGCAGGCGGAGGAAGATCTGCGTAACTGGATAGAAGAGGTGACGGGCATGGGCATTGGCACCAACTTCCAGCTGGGCCTCAAGGACGGCATCATCCTCTGCGAGTAAGAGGCCTTCCTGGGCTTGTTTCTGCTCTTCTGATCCTCTCCACGGGCGTTTGCCTTACTCCTGGGTCCCCGTCTAGGATATCGATCTTGATATTCTACCACTGTGTTTAATGCTTTCCTTGGCTGACATCCAGGGAGTCAGCTTAATATTCTAGTGTTTGCTTTTGGCCCATAAAGTGTCCTTGTAATTTTGTTTTTAGACTCATAAACAAGCTACAGCCAGGCTCTGTGAAGAAAGTCAATGAATCCTCACTAAACTGGCCTCAGGTAAGTGCCAAGTGAGCAACCTCCAATCCATCCCTTCCCTCCTGCCCCTCCCCTCCTCCCTCTGTCCCTTCCCTCCCTTCTCCTTCCGTCCCCTTCCACTGCGCTCTCTTGTTCCCCTTCCCTCCTTTCCGTCTCTCTTTTGAGGCAAGGGTTTCACTTTGTAGCCCAGGCTGGCTTCATTCATCATATACTCCATGATGGACAGAACTCTGGGTATTCCTGCCTCTGCCTTCCAAGGCCTAGAATTACAAGTAAGCTGCAGTATCCCAGTTGGTTTCCTTTTTATTTGGTGAAAAAGGTCAAAATTTTTGTATTGTTTGCAGGTGTGTGTGTGTGTGTAAGTGTGTAAGTGTGTAAACAGAAAGTTGTACACATGGCATTGTTGTTTACTGAACTGGTCTCTTCTCGTGTTTAGTTTTAGAAATTTTCTGCATTTAGTTAGTCTGCTTTGAAGGATTTGATACAGTTTTACACAAATACCATCTGGACCATAAGAATAAAGGGGGTGGGGGAGGCAAGGCATTTAATGCAGTGACTCCTAGTTTATGATAGAACATTGCATCACAGCTTCATTGGTGCACATGAAGTGGCATTAGCTATTTATTTGATCTTAAGTTGGTTTGGGAGACAGTGATCATTTAGTAACCAGCTTGCTTTGAAACTCAAATTAAAACACATGGTGAACTATTAATATATGTGTGTAACTTTTGGCAAAGAAAACTTCAGGCCTGGATCACTCTGACACAGAATTCTTAAGCACTTATAAAGAGGATGGACCTGGGGACCATGGACAAAGTGTTCACCGCCTAAGCCCAAGGACTGGAGTTCAGATCCACTTAAAAACTGGGTGGACCTATAGTCCCAGTTGCATGGGAGGCAGAACAAAGCTTGAATCTCCAGGGCAGGCTGACTAGCTAGACTGGATAGGTAGGTGAGCCCTGGGTGTATGGAAAGACCCTCCTTGCCTCAGTAAAGTGGAGGGTGATGGGAGAAAATATCTAATGCAATCTCTAGCATGCATGTATGTGTACATGTATACACATGGGACATATACACCTGAATGCCCACATAATGCACACATGCATACCACACACACACACACACACACACACACACACACATTCACACATTCACACATGGCTGATTTTTGCCCTTAAAGAGCTTTAAAAAGCAGGGAATGTGGGGATGTGAATGTGGCCCAGTTTGTAGAGTGTCTAGCATTCAGGAAGTCTTGGGTTTGATCCCCAGCACAGCATAAATAGGGGGTGATAGGCTCACCTCTAATTCCAGCACCAGGTCTGAGGGTGGGGATCTAGGCAGAAGGTTCAGAAATTAAAGATTTTTGTTTGATTATAACCAGTTTGAGCTTCATGAGTCTTTTTTGGTTTCAACAAGAGCAGCAAACAAATCGTGTTTGGGGTTTTTTCTTGTTTGTTTGTTTGTTTTTGTTTTTATTTATTTATTTGGTTTTTCGAGACAGAAAGGGTTTCTCTGTGTAGCTTTGCGCCTTTCCTGGAACTCACTTGGTACCCTTGGCTGGCCTCGAACTCACAGAGATCCACCTGCCTCTGCCTCCCAAATGCTGGGATTAAAGGCGTGCGCCACCACCGCCCGGCTTGTTTGTTTTTAAAGATCTACTTTAAAGGCCTGTTCCTTAAGCCCCCTTCCTTTTCCAGAAAGAGCTGTGTGCTTACTCTGTCTGTAGTCTTAGTAACCAGACTGAAGAATCCTGGTGTGTCTGTAGTTAGCTTCAAACCTTATGTGACTCTTTCTGTTTCTAGTTGGAGAATATTGGCAACTTTATTAAAGCCATTCAGGCTTATGGCATGAAGCCCCATGACATATTTGAAGCAAATGATCTTTTTGAGAATGGCAACATGACCCAGGTTCAGACTACGCTGGTGGCCCTAGCAGGCCTGGTACGTACATGCTCTACACTTGGTTAAAAAAAAAAAAAAAAACTTCCCTGCACATAGGTGGTGAATTACATCATTGTTCTCTCAGGGGTGCAGAAACCCGGTGGGGAGGGGCCTCGGCCCTCTGTAATTGCTAGCTTTGTGAAAGGGCTGCTGACATCAGCGTGTGCCAGATAGGTTAATTAGAACCCTCCCGTTTCAAAGGGTACCGTATTATCATTGAGTAGCCCTAAGTGTGTTTTCTCTCTCTGGTATGGTATGATCTCACCCATGAAGCCTGTCTGTGGACATCACTTCTCTGTTGTGTCCTCTTCAAAATGCTGGTGGCGGAATGAATATCTGTGCTCCAACTCAGTTGGTGAATGTGTTTATGTCTAGGCGAAAACAAAAGGGTTCCATACAACCATTGACATTGGAGTTAAGTATGCAGAAAAACAAACGAGACGTTTTGATGAAGGCAAGTTAAAGGCTGGCCAAAGTGTAATTGGTTTGCAGGTAAGTGGTGTGATGTTATTGTTTCATTCATTAACACGGTGTCATTAATTGTTGCCACACAAAATGTTGTGCCTCTCATGAGTGAACTGTTCATGAAAGTTCTGTAATGTAGATTGCTTACATGTGTACATGGCTTACACAGTTCCGATCTGTTTAAACCCCGATGATGGGGTGTGGTGGTTTGCGCCTGTAATCCCAGCACTGAGCAGGCTGAAGCAAGAAGATGCTCTGAGTTTGAAGCCCTCCTGGGCTACATAGGAGTTCAAAACCAGCCTCATCTACAAAATGCAATCTTGTCTCAAAAAAAGAAAATAAGCCGGGCGGTGGTGGCACATGTCTTTAATCTCAGCATTCGGGAGGCAAAGAGACAGATCTCTGAATTCAAGGCCAGTCTTGTCTATAGAGCAAATTCCAGGGTGGCCAGGGCCACACAGAGACCCTGTCTCAAGAAACAACCCCCGACCCCCAAAAAAGTTAAATAAGAACCAAAAGAAAATGATGGTGTATTTTGATTTTGTTTGTTTGTTTGTTTTTGTTTTGATTTCCCCTGAGACAAGGGTTTCTCTTTGTAACAGTCCTGGCCATCCTGGAACTCACATTGTAGACCAGACTGACCTCAGACTCACAGAGATCCCCTGCCTCCTGAGTGCTGGGATTAAAGGTGTGTGCCACCATGCCCAGCTAAAATGATGGTATTTTTAAAAGAAAATTCAGGTATGTCACCCAGCTTGACCATTGTTTCTCTAGGAAATTGAAGTTTTTTGTTGTTGTGGTTTTTTCTAATCATATTTTCTTTTAAAAAGGAAGAAAATGCACTTTATAAAGTCTTAGCTCTTATTGACTAAGGACATGTATACAAAGCCCATGATGCCAGAATCATTATCCATTAGCAAGGTGTGGGATTGAGTGAGCCTAGCAGATTGGGCCAGGTTAGTGTTTGGGAAGTGCTTGGTTAAGGTGACATTCACAGTCTCCCTGGAGAGTGTCACAAAACCACAGCCAAGTGGTGTGAGTGCCGAGGACCTCCTTGGTGAACTGACCCCGACTGAGTCTGTGTCGGGTGGCCTCAATTTTAAAAAGTGCAACAGTGTTTAAATGGAGGGACATTAGAAAGAAAGTCCGGATCAGTGAGTTAGAACTCCATGCAGTTGGACCTGCAGCCTAGGAATTAACAGCAGTGTTTGAAAAGACAAATTAAGGGGAAAATAAGGTTATAAAATGCCATTGACTTCTAAAGGGATATGTGTATTTTTGTAAAATTTGGGTTTCTATGTGAGTGTGGCTTTAGGCATATGCAGGAACACATGCAAATATAACCCAAAGGGTATTCGCAGGTGCAAACTCTAGTTATATCTTACAAGTGTTAATATTGCAGCAATTTTTTTCTTTGCTTCTATGTGTTGTGTGAATCTTTTCCTGTGCAGGGGTTTTGCTTTTAGTAATAGTTTTCTTTTGTAAGTGCCCCCTGAGTGTTTGGTGTGCACCTGGGACCCCAGTACTCAAAAGTGGAGGATTGGGAGTTTAAGGTTATCCTTGCCTACCTATCGAGTGCAAGGCTGGGTTTATGTGAGACTCAAAAAAGCCAAGGCCCACACTCTCTACAGTGGTAGGAACTGGTTTCCTCCTCCAGCACCACAGAAGGCCTGGGTGGTTAGTTCTCAGCTGGGCGCAGAAGTTAATTATTCCTCTGAACCTGCTTCAGTTCACGCTCCTCATACGGCCTCGTTCTGGTTCTGGCCAGTATCCGAACGAGTATCGTAGGAATAAAATGCATTTTTCCTCCACGAAAATGTTGATGATGTCTTAAGTACCTGGCCTTTGCTTTCCCGTTTTAACTCTGAGCACACAGGCCGCACATGCCGCAAAGGTAGCTGTGGGTTTTAACCCAGCACAAAATTACCCGAAACATTACGAGATGTTTGTGTACGTAGGTTTTTTTTTTTTTTTTTTTTTCCTTCCTTTCCTTGTGACTTGATTCTGTGGCTGTGGAGGGTGAGCTTTGTGGATGACAGCTGCAGAAAGGTTGGTTGGCTGCACCAGTGGCTGGAGACGGAGGGCTTGTCGTCTGGTCTACACTCACTGTTGGTTTCCGTGCCTGAAGTGGGCACACTTCAGTCTGGAGCCTGTGCCACAGGGAGTATAGATAAGAACGACGGGGAATTCATCCATAGTTCTGCCAGCACAGTAACTTCTTACTTATTTAATGTTACATCTCTTTCTGCAAGTTTATATGCAGATGCAGCTAATTGTTCTGTGAGGTTCTGTATATTTAAGAGTGTTTGGGAGTTTTTCTTTAAAATTCAAAGCCTTCACAGTTTGCATTCAAAAGCCCAGAGGGGAGCTCTTACCTAGTTGCCTAGAGCCTCCTTAGCTTGGGAACTTGTAAGTCCCTGGCTACCCCCGCTCCAACACCCCTCACCCCCTTTTTGGTGCTTGGGAATTGAACCCAGATCTTTGTACATGGCAGGAGAAGACTCGAGTGCTGAGTTACATTCCAGCTCTACTATACATTTTCTCAATAATGCAGAACATTTTATTGTGTATATGTTACTGACTTCTGATAATGAATGCTGATCTTTTAACTTAAAGATGGGAACCAACAAATGTGCCAGCCAGGCAGGTATGACAGCCTATGGGACAAGGAGGCATCTTTATGATCCCAAAATGCAGACTGACAAACCTTTTGACCAGACCACGATTAGTCTGCAGATGGGCACCAACAAAGGAGCCAGCCAGGTAAGCAAGTGTCTTTTAATTCTCAAAGCAGAGGGCACAGAGGGCATGCTAAGTGAGCACTGACCCCATGCATAGCTAGAATCTCAGCGGTATTTTTTCTATAGTATTTTTAGTCTTCAGGAAAGTAGGTTTTGCTGGGGAAGCAAAAGAATCAAAGGGCCCTTTCTCCAGCCTGAAAAGCGTAGCGTGACTAATGGCTTTGGTTGGCAGTGAGAACACTTGGCCTTTCTGCCTAACCAGAAGAAAAAAGTGATGTTTTTCCAAGTAAAAGGTGGTTGGTTCTCCCTTACCCCTTTTTGGTTTTGCTTTTAAAGGGGGCTTTTTAAATGGGTCTGTAAGATTATCTGGCATTTCTGCTAAGAGCTCTTTAGTCAGCATTCTTATGAAATATTAAGTGAATGAAAAAAATGAAAGGAAAGGGTGGGGTTTTTTTTGTTGTTGTTGTTGTTGTTTGTTTGTTTTTCAAGACAGGGTTTCTCTGTGTAGTTTTGGTACCTGTCCTGGAACTCACTCTGTAGCCCAGGCTGGCCTCGAATTCACAGAGATCCACCTGTCTCTGCCTCCCGAGTGCTGGGATTAAAGGCGTGCGCCACCACCGCCCAGCAACAGGAAAGGACATGACTGCTCCTAGGTATGGTAGAAGAGAAAGTTTATTGTAGATAAAAGAGAGAGCATAGCCAGAGGCAGCGACTTCTGGAAGAGTCTAGAGTGGACATAACCAGACTGAACTGGGCCATGTTGGGAGAGGGGGAGGGGAAGGGAGAAAGAGGAACCAGGTGTAGCAGCCAGGAGGCCAAAGGGACGAAAGGGGCAGGTAACCAAAATGTCTGGATTGTATATGGAAGAGCCTCTGGGGGCCAGATGTGCCAGCCATACCTTGTAACAAGTAGGGACTGAAGGATGCTGGGAGAACCTGGAGGCATCTCAGCCATTGGTTCCTAGTTTGAAATGTAACATTAAGTTACCAGAGAAATGAATTTGTATGAAATGCTAGTTAAGTAATTCTGTAACTGTCAGTGTTCTGTTACTGCAATACAACACTGACTAAAAGTAGCTTGGGGAGGAGAGAGTTGATTTGGCTAACATTTCCGTGTCCCAGTCCATCATCCAGGGAGGCCAGTGCAGCCACCTGAAGGCAGGAGCTGAAGCAGAGACCAGCAAGGAATGCCACCCACTGGCTTCCCTTGCTTCCCGGCCACCTTTCTCAGACAGCCTGCCTGCCCAGGGGTCCCGCCTGCATTCATTAGCAATCCAAAAAACGCCCCATAGATGTGCAGACAGGCCAATCTGATAGAGGTAATTCCCTCATTAGTGTAAGAGTTTTTAAGTGGATGAGATGGCCCTGGGGGTAAAGGCGCTTGTCCGGTGTCCTTAGTTTGATTCTTGGAACCCACATGAAGATGGCCGGAGAGAACTGGTCCTCTAGCCTTCTCGTGAGCACCCTGACCCCTTGTGTCTCTCTCTCTCTCTCTCTCTCTCTCTCTCTCTCTCTCTCTCTCTCTCTCTCTCTCTCTCTCTCTCTCTCTCTCACACACACACACACACACACACACACACAAATAATGAGAACAGGGAGGCACCAATAACCATTTGAGAGCAGCAGGGTTTTATATTTAAAAATAGTGAGAATAAGTTTTGGGAACCCTTTTTTTTATTTTTTGGTGAAACCTGTGATGTCCCCCTTATGGAACATGCCCTGTCACGGACAGTTGCTTGCCATAGCTGCTACTCACGTTTGCCCTTTCACCCACTCTGTATCTGAAAGTGTGTGCTTGACATGACCGGGAAACTGAGGCATGAGTTACTGTGTTGTGTTCTGAAGCGAGTAACTCTCGGTGACAGCCTCCTGAGAAGATGCAGTCCCTTAGATCAGCTCAGCATGCTTCTTGTTGAATGATTATATGCTAGTTTAAAATTGGTGGCCATTCATAGACACTCATGTGTAACTTTTAGGTATGCCAGTGTGGAACTTTTTTAAATATAAAAAAATTAGTTATTTGTTTTCTTGTGTTTGTGTGGCTATTTTGCATGTATGTATGTATGTATGTATGTATGTATGTATGTATGTATGTGAACCATGTATATGCCTGGTACTCTTGCAAGTCAGAAATGGGCATTGGATGCCCTGAAACTGAGTTACAGATAGTTGTGAGCCACCATGTGGATGCTGGGAACTGACTGACCCTGGATCCTCCGCAAGACAGACAAATGCTCTTAACTATGGAGCCATATCTCCAGGCCTGGGCTTTGATTTTATATACTTTGTGTCTAATTCTTTACTTAGTGGTCGGTAGTATTGCTTCTGTATTACATATAGGAAGAAATAACTCAAAGTTCGTGTTCGGAGGCCACCTGGTGATGGTGGGCAGAGACGTGAAAGATGGCCTGGCTCCGCTCGGGACTCAGTGACTCCCGTCATAAACCAATTGAAAGTGACTGCGTTGATGTTCACATTCGTGTGACTGTCATAATTTAGACAACATTGACAAGTCTAGACCTTAGCTGTTGTCTTACCTTGTGTACTGTTGTGCTCTAATGCCAGGCTGGGATGTTGGCACCGGGTACCAGAAGAGACATCTACGACCAGAAGCTGACATTACAGCCCGTGGACAACTCGACCATCTCTCTTCAGATGGGTACCAACAAAGTCGCTTCCCAGAAAGGAATGAGCGTGTATGGGCTTGGGCGGCAAGTGTATGACCCCAAGTACTGTGCTGCCCCCACGGAGCCTGTCATTCACAATGGAAGCCAGGGCACGGGAACAAATGGGTCGGAAATCAGTGATAGCGACTACCAGGCAGAGTACCCCGATGAATACCATGGCGAGTACACTGATGACTATCCCCGAGAATACCAGTATGGCGACGACCAGGGCATTGACTACTAGAGTCACACATGGGAGCGCAGTATTTAGTCCATTGTTGTTATCCAGTGAGACCCGAGCTAGCCTTGAGTAATTCTTCTCTCGTCTTCCTCAGACACTATTATGCTTATTGTACCTTTAAAAAAAATGCCTTACATACATTCCCTTTTCCTTTTCTGCCTCCTAAATAGTCGCCTTTTAGTGCTGTCAGAGTTAAATCCTACAGCATAACCAATAACTTGCGTATGAAGTAAAAAGGAATGCCGTGGGAAGGCAGCCAGTTCTTTTATTGAAGATCTATGCATTTTTTTACAGTCTGACACTTAAACTGGTATTTTCGAACAATAGGAAACTATTTTTCCTTTTTTACAGTGTAGTGTGTATCTGGCTTGTACATGGAAGACTAAAATGTTGATTTGCTAAATGTGGTCTTTGCCAACTAAATCGAGGATGCAGCGTTTAGAATCTGACACATGGATGTTTTTCTGCAGTACTGCTTGCTGAGTTTTAAATAAAGTCATGATCAGTGTGCATCTGTGATTACACGTGTACTTATTCTCTTCCTTAAGCTGACAAGGTCTTTTCCGAGTGGCGCTCCTCCTGAAGGCGTGTGTACCAACATGGCCGCAGACACGTAGGTTCGGGTGGTGTGCCCGCAGACTTCATTTGTGCCAATGTATCACTGCAGTCTCTCTGTTCCCTTCAACTGTATTTATTGCTGCATTTCTCAGCATAAACTTATCCCATTGTATTTTTTATAAATAAATATTTTTTTTGAACATTCATATGAACCACAGGCTGGTTATTTTTTGGCTAGCTTCTCTGTAGGCAGAGTCAGGCCAGAGACCTGAGGCCTCATTCCTTGGATGCTAAGACGGTATTTCAACGTTATTTAATCCATACAACGTTATTTAATCCATGGCACTCATGGAGACTGAGTCTAAACCGGGTGTGATGACCTAATATCCGTAACCCAGCACTAGAGAGGCTGAAGCAGGAGGATTTCTGTGAGTTTGAGGTCAGCTTGATCTACAGAGACCCTGTTTTAGAGAGACATAAGCAAAAGAATAACCAAAAGAAGAGACATTCCCATTGTGTAGAGTAAAGTAAGAGCCAAGAACAATCTGGCTCTTGTTCATGACTTGGCTGCCCTGGGTTCATCTTAAATCCAATTTGGAGTACTCTTAAAAGCATTTCCACCTGCAAGGGAGAATTACCGTGTATGCATTGAGGGTGTATGTGAATGATGCCGGAAGCGGACATGGGGTGTGCAAACTGAGGAAAACCTAAGCCATCATTGTCACCTTAGAGAAATCTAAACACCAACAGTGCCATCACCGAGGGAAGTCACGCCTTCTGACCTCATCTCAGCCAAGTGATGTCTTCTGATAGGGCTGGCTGTTAGGCTGCGGTAGTTTTTGCCAAGACAGATAAAGAGATGCTGGAACCCACAGAAATGATGTACACATTCTGCGGTGACTCACTCCGATGCTTCTGGGAGTGCCCTGTACATCATGTGTGGAGCTAAATGGCCCCATTTCAGAAAGCATTTGCATTTAAAGTGGACCTGAACTGTCAGGCTGTTTCTTGTTAAGTTGCAGAGGCAGCTAGGGAAGGGGAGGGGAGGAAGCCTTGTATTACATCACACACGCTGGCCTGCCAACTCAGTCAAACGGAGCCTCCTGGTAGGGTGGGAGTTCCACATAGCATCTGGGCTGATGAGGTACCCGTCCTCATCTTCAAAGTTCTTTTTAGGGCTTTAGAAGAGGAAAAGCTCTTTTACACTCCATCTGCGTTTTCAGGTGCTGTTCAGATGTATTTCAAAAATAATAATGATTTTTTAAAAAGCTCCCAGGCAAGTCTCATTTTGGGTGGAGCTTGAGCATCACCCTTTTCTGATTTGCTGATTTGTGAAAGTACCACCTGCTGGCATCCAGCTGCGTGGCATCTTGTGCAACTGCCTGTCCTGGGTGTGCCTGCTCCAGGACAGGAGTTCATGCCTTTCTTACAACAGTAAGGGTAAGAGCTGTAACTTGAGATGCTCATGTGGATTCTTAGCATGTGTCCAGGGTTGGAAGAATCAGAGAAAGTCCTGCCCTATGTAAGAGCAGTATTCTAGAGATTTCTGCTAATAAAATCCTCCTCAAAAGATAAACTGGTTATGACTTCACACACTCAGGTGAGTTTTTACATAGTACGTTATTTATTTACTTATATTTAGTGTGTGTGTGTGTGTGTGTGTGTGTGTGCGCGCGCGCGCGCGCGCGTGTGCGTGCCACAGCACATGTGGAGGTCTGAGGACAACTTGTGGGAAGTGGTTCTTTCCTTCTATCACGTGGGGCTGGTGGGATCAATTCAGGTCTTCAAGCTGGGCAGCAGTTGCCTTTATCCAGTGAGCCGTTCTTATTTTTTTATTTTTGTTTATTTATGTTGAGATAAGGTCTCTACATAGCATTCAGTTGGCTTTAAACTCCCGGGTAGCACAGGCTGGCCTTATACTGGTGGTCTTTGTACTTAAGCCTCCTAATTGTTGGGATTATAGATGCATGTCACTGTGCCCAGATATATTGTGCCCTTTAAAGTGATGCGTACAAACATAGTTTTAACATTATTTTTCTTGCTCTAGTTCCTGTGAAAACAGCTGTAGACATTGTTTCAGTATCACAGCGTGATCAAAACACGCACAGGTTCTCCCAGTGCAAAAGCCTCTGGGCCCCTATTTCACAATGGGCCGAAGTTCTGTCCCCTCCTCGTTTGGTAAAGAGTCCTTGCATCCTTGAGACGGTGCATTGTTAAAGCTGTTGGCCCGTTTCACAAAACTCTGAAAAACAAAAGAATGATAGAATGGCGGACACCGGTGACAGGAAGCTCCTTGGGTAGCCATTTGTTTACTCATGGCCCTAGAGTTTTAGGAAACTGAGCTTTAAAAGCTTCCCAAGTGTTTTGAAAATATTTGTGTGCATAGTGGGATAGATTTCAAAGTAGGCTTTTAACTGGAAACTTATAAGAAGGGTAGACCAAATTAGCTTTAATGCAACCATCAGAGTACGTAAAGACAGGTAATTGTATCATTATGTTTCTGTGAATGGAGGGTACATATTAATATTCATACATTCATAGAAGTGCTGAAATCCAGTACCTGCTGAACTGACAGTGCTTTGAATGTTGTTTAAGGCCTAAGGCACTTAAACCTTCCTGTTTATGGCAACAAAATGAAAGAAGATTACTAAAATATCATTTGACCCCCGGCAGCCAAAGAGCTCAGTTGTTGAAATGTCTTCTGTCTGAAGAGGATAAGACAAATGACAGCAATTCATTGTGTTGCAAAAAGCTGTTGGAAACCACTGCCTGCTAGCTCCAGATACAAGCTGCATGGGGCATTGCAGAGGGTGTGTCCAGTTAGCAAGGGCCGGACCGAGGGAGGGCTGCAGACACAGCGTCAGTATTGGTACAAAAGGTGGGCAGTCTACAGGGCAATGCACCCTACCCAAAGCTTCCTGGGAATGAATGGTGCTTGGAAATGCAAAATGCTTCCCATAAACAATTGTTCCAACTCCCAGACTCTCCAGGAGGCAAGATCAAGCTGATAGTGCTGAAGTTAAACCAAGCTACTACTGTGTCCACTGGAGTCCTGTGGAAGGAAGAGCCTACATGCCCCATTCTGTTCTCACTTCTCTTTGGAGAGGGGATCTCTGTAAGGAAGTGGTTCAGCCTCAGAGAGCTGAGCTCCCATTCCCCTCTAGAATTTTGGGCCAGGTGGAAGCAGAAACTCACGGAGCCCGATGGACCTGAAATGAGACTCCTGTGTTGCCTCTCAGCCTGTGAGTGGTCAGCGCTTCGGGAGGTCGTGAGGAGGAAGAAGATTACAACAGGAGATGAAATGTGTGCTTACCAAAAATTCAGGGTGCATGAAGTACGGTTTCTCTGACGATCCATCATTTGTTTCCAGATCCACAGCGAAGCACAGGAAAAGTATGTCCAGCACAGTTTCAAACACAGACAAGAAACTGTGAGCCACTAGGTAGGCAAAAAAGGCGACTAGGAGCAGGGGGATGGCCCACACCTGGAGTGCGCGGTGGTAGTTAAACGCCATGAGTCCTCCGAAAACAGTGAAGCACACCACCAGTACCTGGGGGGCGGGGGGCGTTGAAAACCTTTATGAATGGAGGGGGCTCGCTGAAAGAAAACCTTTATGAATACGGTCAGTCAGCTATTTTACCGAGGGTTTTATTTCCCCCGCCCCCAACTACAAGTAATACTGTTGTGTATGTGTGTGTCTAAAGATAATGGGACAGGCTGAAGTAGAAGGAAAACCGACGGAAGAAACAAAAGCCCAGTGGGTGAGAAGACAGACCTGAACTTTTTATCTGTGTTTGCCTTTGCCTTCATGGAAATGTAATGCACAAACCTTTTTCTTCTTTCTCACCACGGTATGGCAAAATCATCAGGATCCTCACTTGAGGATGCGTGTGTACGTGTGGGGTGTGTGTGATAATGTGTGTGCCTGTGTGTGCCTTCCTCTGTTGCTCTCCACTGTAGTTTTTGAGTTAGGGTCTCATTGAACCTGGAGCTCATCCATTTGGCTTCCAGAGATTCCCCCCATCTCCACCCACCCCACCTCGCAGCACTAAAGTTAGACATGTAACGCCACGCCCATCTTTAATGGGTGGTGGTCCTCACGCTTACACAGACGCTTTACCAATTGGCTCTCAGCCCCTTCAAAACTTTTGCTTTATCTTTTGGTGGTTTTGAGACAGGGTTTCTCTGTAGCCCTGGCTGTCCTGGAACTCACTTTGTAAACCAGGCTGGCCTTGAACTCAGAGATCACCTGCCTCTGCCTCCTGGGTTCTGGGATTGAAGATGTGTGCCACCATGCCCACTTCTTTTTTTCTTTAAACCCCATTTTTGTTTGTTTGCTTTTCAAGACAGGGTTTCTCTGTGTAGCGCTGGCTGTCCTGGAACTCACTGTAGACCAGGCTGGCCTCGAACACAGAGATCCCCCTGCTTTTGCCTCCTGACTTCGGGGATTAAAGGAGTGCGCCTCCTGACTTTAACCCCATTTTTATATTGCGAGCAACTGAAGAGGTGAATTATTAATTTCCTAAGTGATTGGTTTTACCCTCCAGGCACTAAAGTGAAAAGGCTTTCCACTGTTAGTGTGCAAGATAATTGGATTCTCCCAGGCTTTTGTGACATGTAATTATTATATTTCCAGGGACACACTTATAGGCTATGGTATACTCAGTTTTTTAAAAGATGTGACAGAATCCACCTGGGGGCCTCCATTACCCCTGGATGCCAGCAAAGATAAATATGGAATTCAGAATGCTATTTCCTTCAGAAGCCTAAAGTCACTAATTATCCCATATTTTTGAAAGCTCATTAGGCATGGTATGCTTCTTATGGGAAATCTTAAGAAAATGAATTTATATTTTATATTTAAAGTGAAAAATCTAAGTGCATTAAGAATTATGAAACTGAACCAAAAATATTTTTGGAATTAGAAAATGCATCTGTCACCCATAATCTGACTCGGGTGACAGTATCACCAAATTGCACGCAACTGTACCTTACTTGGCTGTTCTGAAAGGCATAATTATATTGTGCTTCTGTGACTATTGTCACAGGAAACATCTCTGGGGCCCAGGTGAGCCTTGAATGTATGTGTGATTAGCACACACCCGTGAGATCCAAGCATGTCTTAACCTGCTGGGAGCTAGCTATGACGGCCATGCACCAAATAGCACACCAGAAGCCCAGAAGCATAGAATCCTAATGGGGCACAGTCCCCATGTTTTCATTGCCCATGTCACAGTCGGTGACCAGGACCTTGTCCACTTGTGGGCGTTGCTGAAAACTGGAATTCCTATCAGGGAGGGAGGAATGGTTTTGAAGACGGAGTGCATAGCTTTGAATACGGAAGACATGGTGGGAAGGATCAGCGTCAAGAATCGGAACGGCATCTAAGTGGAAGTAGGGGTGCTAGAGAGATGGCTCAGCAGTTTGGGGTGCATGCTGCTTCTGCAGAGGACATGGGTTCTGATCCCTGTGGCCAAATCAGGCTGCTCACAAACTGTAACTCCAGTTCCAGGGGCGCTGAGACCGTCTGTCCACCCCTGTGTGCACATGATGCCCATAAACACAGATCCGTACATAGGACGGATGGATGATGGATGGATGGTGGGTGGGTGGGTAGGTAGACAGACAGACAGACAGCTCCTTAAGAGGAAGTGGCATCAGACAAACTGAGCTATGCAGAATGAGGCCCAGAAGATTGAAAAGTACATGGAAAGAGAGGTACAGCATGTGGCATGGCAGAGAGAACTTGAGACATGACCCACCAGGCTGGCATATCATCCCGTTCATCAACATTCCAGTTGTTATCCCTACCACCCAGGAGAGGCACAGGTTATTATTTGTTTTGATTTGGTTACAGTACTGGGTCTTGACCCCAAGGGCCTCCCACAATTCAACACTAGTGTTCTCCCACTGACCTACATCATACCCAGCCCATTTTTAACTCTTTATCTTGGAGATAAAAAAATTAGGTCTCACTAAGTTGTCCAGTCTAGCCTTGAGCTCACTCTATAGCCCAGGCTAGCCTTGGCCTTGAGAGCTTCCTGGCTCAGCCTCCTGAGTAGCTGGAGGGTTGTAGACCTGTATCACAAGACCCTGAAGTTCAGAGTGTCCAAGTTATGGGCTCTGTCCTTTACACCACAGGACACTGGAGCTCTAAGGAGCCTCTTCACCACACAAGACATTTAAAAAGATAGTCAAGTGACATCAGAATACAACTGAGCTGACTTCACTCAGATTGCTCCGATTCCTTTTCTTTAGACAAGTTCTGGCTATGTGGCCCTGGCTGTTCTGGAATTCACTCTGTAGACCAGGCTGGCCTCAAACTTAGAGATCTGCCTGCCTCTGCATCTGAGTGCTGGGTTTAAAGGCATTCACCACTACCATGTGCGGGTTTCAGATTCCATTATATAGACTTACTGCCCTTAAATAATGTACCAATTAATCAAATCAACGCTACTTCTACGCTTTAAGACAAAAACCAATCTACAAAACTTCCTGATTTCTGAGGTCAGTAGCGTTTTCATTTTAGATAGACAAAACCAGGGATCAAAATGGTGGGATTGGCCAGAGGTGAGAAAGATAAACTAAGATTAAAAGAGTGTCTGTACACGCTGTGGGACCCTGGAAACATGAAACCTTAGATCTCCGGCAGAACAGGCAGCCTCACAGGGTTGAGGAATGAATGAGATAATGAAGCATGTCAGCTCCCTCAGAGCAACAAACACGAGTTCCCTCTCAAGCCAGCCTCCATGTTGTCTAATTTGTTGAATTCCAGGTTCTGTTATTTAGTCAAGACATCTCACCTTTCCCAGGAAAATGACGAAGTTTCCAAAGCAGTTAACAGACGTGAGATGACTGGAATTCTTGGACATGATTTTGTGTGCGTCTTTCGCTGATGTACAAAAATCCGTCCCATTAATGGCAGTTGCGGTGTACGCATTCTAGAACAAGAGGCAGTAGTTATGAACATAAATATGCTGCCATTTCAAGACAACAGAAGGACCGTATACAATCTGTAGCTGTAAACAGAGCATCTCCACCCGAAACAAATAAGTTCAAAGTCTCTTTCAGTTTCTGATTATATTCAAATATATTTGCATACTGTTGTGGTAAATGGAAAATTATCTCTCATCGACATGGCAGCTTAAAGGTCCCACCACAAATGTGGAAACAGTGAGTAAGCATAAGTTATTTTTTAATACACAGCAGCATTGGAGGGCAGGAAAGGGGGTTTGAGGACCAGAAAGAGAGCAGCCCCTCGTGACCTGTGAGCCAAACACCAGGGTGCAGCTGGTACGGAATTAGTGAGGGCTTCAGGAATCAGGATCCCTTAGGCCTGAGAGATAGTGTTGGTTCTTGCTAGAGAACTGAGTTTCCTGTACAAATTAGGATTCACAGTTCAAAATCGACCAACCATGCAGAAAAGTGCTTGAAAGACACTCTACTATGTGTTGAAGGTCGTTAAACTATCTGGAATCTGGGCAAGAGCAGAGCAAAGTCATCCCCCAGGGGATGGTGGAACCCTGTGAACACTTGCCCTGACAGAAGCCGGCTCCCAGGAACAAGACAGACCCAGGAATATGCATAACCTACAGAACTTTTTACTCTGGGGAAAGCCGCAGTCAGGAAAGCAGCATGCTGAAGGCGCTCGGAGGAAACGGAACACAGGTCAGGATGGTATGAAAGAGGAAGAGGCAGAGTAGAAAAACAATTGAAAAAAAAGTACATTGTAAAAGATTATGTATTTGACTTTTGCCTCTATGTAAGCATTTTATGTTGTTACATGGCATCTTAAATTTTCATTTCCCGTAACTGTCAGTTCTCTGGGGATGTGTATATATACATGCAGGAAGGCACACCTGAACTTAGCCAAGAGGCCAAGAAGTGAGATGGATCTACTGGCTATTTAAAATATTTTGCTGTTATAAATACATAGTGAACACCTTAATTTCCTGATTTTAGATTTCTTAAAGCTAAACTTCCAAAAAACGAGATTATTAAGTCAAAGTAAGTGTGTGTGTGTGTGTGTGTGTGTGTGTGTGTGTGTGTGTGTGTGTGTGTAGAATGGTAAATTGTTTTGGTTTGAGACAGGCTCACCTATCACAGACTGGCCTCAAACTTATGATATCATTAAGGACAGCCTGGACCTTCTGAGCCTCTTGTATCTTCTCAAATGCTGGTTTTAGGCTCGGAGACTCACACTCAGTTTGTGTGGTCCTGGGAACTGACTTCAGGCCTTCTTGTATGCTGGGCCAGCACTCTACCAGCTGAACCGTACCCCCAGCCCGGACTCATTCTTTTGTAGACTGGAAACCAAGAGGAAGGGCATTTTCCCAAAGCCCCCTGATGAGTCAGTAAGACAAAGCATCCTTTCTTTATATTCCAACTGTCTGGATTTTACATTCACCAGTTTTCATTAGGCCAAAACTCAATTCAAAAGCATGGTGGTTACGGGAGGCACAAGCCCCGTAGTCCAACTGTCTCTGGGCTCAGATCTTTCAGTGAGAAGAGGAGATACTGGGCATGGGCCAGTGACCAGCCTCTCTTGAGCTCCCTTTTCTTCTCAGTAAAGGGGGGCAGAGCACCAACTGTTGGGAGGATTGAAGACACATTGCTGTTGAGCCCAGCATCTGGCAATGACACGTGCATGAAGCCTGGTCACTCTCATGCATGTCACTAGAGCTCTCCAAAGGTGGCATCATTTACCCCTGGGAGCACGGATCAGCTCCTCACGCTCTCGGAGCCATAGGAAGGACCTGTGTTGTCTTCATCCTCAGGCTTCAATCACAAGGATCCGGGAGTGGCCAGCCACATGTCTCCAACCACGTCCCAGTGCTCAGTGTGGTTACCATGGTCTCCATCTTTGATTCCTCTCTCCATTCAGGTGTTAGCCCAGCGCGTTCCCTTTCTAAACTGATTCCTAGTGGACATACGGACTCATATGGGGAAGCGTAGTTTTGTTTTCTGAGGGAGCCCCCCCCCTACTCCCTCACAGTCAGTTTAGTGCTATCCATCACTCATAAGCAACAAAAATAGACTGTCTTCCCTGGCTAAGATGATTAAAGGGTAAACGGTACATTTTCATGCTTGCGTCAACCCCGCAAATTTCGAGGGGGCTCATAACCACTTATCTTTAATGTCTCATGGCCCACTGAAAGACAACATTAAAGCCACATTGACGGGGAAATTATATATGCCTTGCTGAAGTGACTACAGTACTGTATTTTACCACAAGAGTCAACCCTGAGTGCCACATCAAGGCCTAGATTAATAATGGACTGAATGAATGGAAGAGGGTAGCATCGCCCTAGACACAGGGTGCAGACTAAGCATTCTGCTGTTTCAGCACTAGTGGCCCACACTCATGCTGAGTAGAGGCGGTTTCCTTAGCGGGCATCCGGAGGATGGACTCCACCAGGCCGTCCACAGTGTGTGATCATGCCTGAGCTGACCGCTTCGGGGCTGTGTGCTAAGGCAGCGACAGAGCTTGATGGTGTGTGGAGAGGATGGCTTATGATGAGGGACATCATGTCGATCATGAGTGATTAGGGGAGGACCCCCCCCCACACACACACACACACACCATGGCTAACCTTTCAGCAAGGGAAAGAGAGGGTAATGGTTAAATCGCTTTAAGTGGATGACGACATAAAATCCACAGGGTGAGCTGCTTTTATTCCTTTTTGTGAAATAGGCTCTCATGGACCTGTTCTCGAACTTACTTTATAAATAGAATGGCTTTGAACTTCTGGTCTCCTGTCTCCTGCAGGGATTTACAGCATCTGCTGTTCAGGCAAGCACTCTACCAACTGCGTAGCTTCCTCTCTAGCTCAGGCCAAAGGGTTTAAGATTTTACTTTCTGGGGGCTGGAGAGATGGCTCAGTGGTTAAGAACACTGACTATTCTTCCAAAAGTTCAATTCGCAGCACCCACATGGCAGCTCACAACTGTCTGTAACTCCAGTTTCAGGGGACCTGACACTCATGGCAAAACACTAATACATATAAAATAAAAATAAATAAATTTTAAAAAAGATATTACTTTCTATGAGGTACCTTAGAACGAAAAAGTAGAAGCAGGTAAAATGAGAGAAGATTAGAGAGAGTTTAATTTTACGTTTTCTAGGAAATAACAAAGGCTGTGGGAAGAAGGAGGCATGAATTGTGGCTGAAAACCATCATATCAGAAGTTTGCAAGACATTCCCAGACAAATCATAATGCCCACAGGGCACTGCTGCACTTAGGGTCAATGTGGTGTGACCACACATCCACCAAGCACACTGGCCCAGTGGCAGTGATGAACCAAAGCCTGGCCCAAAGCCAAGAAACTCTCCCCTGGCCACAAATGCCAGCACTAGGAACTGTGACTCCTCTCAGACGCCGACTCCTGAACACCCTGACGCCGGCAGATGTCCTAGTGGTTTGTCCCCAAACAGCTTGGCACAAACCTGAAGAGAGCTTCTTATCTCTTATCTGTGGCCTTCAAATGTTTTCGTCTGTAGGTAGGTGTGTGTGCAACTTCTACGTGAAAGTAGGTACGGTCACAAATATCCATTCAGTACACCAAGTGTACCACATTCTAGGCTCTCTCTGGAACATACTGACTCATTTAATCCTAGCCCCAAGACAGTAAGATAGCAGAGAGTACCCAAGCACAGAAAGTCTAGATGGCACGCCAAGTCACACGAAGGAGACCGATGTTACATCCCTCCTGCATGGAGAGGACCTCCGACTCGCCGGACCCATCTGCAGGAAAATATTTACTTTGAGGTGTGCGTTGCCTTTCAAAGCAGCAGTGTGGGGTTCTCGTGAGATCTCCCATCGTGAATATGGCAGGACAATTGTGAAGAATTGGGTTCTGAAAAGGATTGCTTCCTAAAGCCTGCAGAGTGATCTCTGCAAGGTCTTGCCTCTTCTAAGGAACCCCATTTGGGGCTTTGTAAAGAGACATCTGCTGGCTTTAAAGTTCTGTGTTAAAGACTACCATGTTTGTTTGGAGAGTGTTCAGCGGGTTCAGCTATGCCCGCGTGAGGACCTCAGCTCAAATTAAAATTTTAATTAAATTTTAAATTAAATCAAATTAAAAGCTGAGTGAAGCCTGGAAAGATGGCTCAGTGGTTCGGAGCACTCGCTGCTCTTACATATGACCTGGCTTTGGTTCCTGACACATGCATGGCAACCCACAAACCTCTAACTCCAGTTCCAGGAGTCTGATGCTCTCTTCGGGCCTCTGCAGGCACCAAACATACGTGTATGCAGGCAAACATTCCTACACATAAACAAATCTTTGAAGAAAGGAAAGCTGAGGCTGGTCACACACTTCTGCAATCCTAGTGTGGGAAGGGGCAGAGACAGGAGGGTCCCCGGGCCTTGCTGGCTCCCAGACAGCTCCAGGTTCAGTAAGAGACCCTCCCTGTCCCATGGGAACATGATGGAGCGTGATAAAGCAGGACACCGGATGGCCTTCTCAGGCCTCCATGAATATATATCTATGCTTGCACCCCCACACACATATCACATACACATACATACACATACACATACACACACACACACACACACACACACACACACACACACACACACACACGGACCAGGAACCCTGATCACATTACTTGACCTTAACTCAGTCAAATAATCACTGCAGGCACTATTATCCCCATTTAATAGAAAAGTCAAATCACTGTGCTTTTAGGTAACAAAAAGGCTAGATCACCTCTTCATTTTGAAAATTCTCCAAGAATATTAACACATAGACAGGGTCCCCTCCCCCTCCTAAAATCAAAACTGAAGCTTTCACAGCCTGGCCCTTAGTCCTCTGTCCCCTGAGAACACCGGTCTGTCCTCCACCCAAACTGAAATGGTGACTTTGAGCTGCTGTTGACTCTTCAAAAAGTAAATAGAATTTTCCTCCACAGAGAAGGGAAGGGATTCGCCCCAAAGCCCTGCCATGAATAGCTAGCTTTATTTCTGGAATGGCTTTCCTAACTGAGTTCTGATTTTATTCACTCAAAATAAAGCCAGAACTCCTAAAACAAACTCGAGTAACTAATACACCATCACTTCCCTCAGAACTCAGGGAAGCCCAGGCGGCCTTCAGGGGCCCCGAGGAAAACTTGCAGGAACTAGCCCAAGCCAGTTTCATCTCTGATTTTATCACAAACACATGGGGAGGAAGTCAAGGCACCCGGCAAACACACTCCAGCCTGGCATTTACTGGCCGCTTCAGGAATTCACTGTTTACCAGGCTGCAGACCACTACCAAAGAGACCGTGAATGGGGAAGCCTGCCGTGAGGATGGGGGGGGGGGGGGGGGGGGCTGGGGAGTGGTGGCTGAGAGTTAGCTACTCCTGCCAAGAAAGCCAGAAGCAAGGCAATGCAGCGTTGTTTGCTTTTCTGAACTTGGTTTGCTTTTAGGCTTAATTTTTAGGATGGTCTGATTCTGTCCCAGCTCATCATAAAAAAAAATCAAGCAGCTCAGAGGCAAGAAGAAAGGAAACCACCCATCAGTCTCAAGTAGCCCCTGGGAAGGACGCTTCCTTCCCTCCCCACAGCCCTTGGCAAATATACATAGCTGAAAGGACAGACAGACGGACAGACCAGCCCAGGGGCAACAGAACTGTATTCGACAAGGTGTTTCCATGAAAGTATACATGTTGTCAAGTAAAGAAAGTGACAGCCAACCCACACTGAAGGAATATTTGAATTTGTCACAAATCATACTTTCACATACAAGGACTCGCTTCCTAAAACCCCTTTTCTATTTATTTTAACTTATTTAAATTTTATTTGTCATTAGTATGTGTGTGTGTGTGTGTGTGTGTGAACAAGTCCTATGGCGTGTGTGTGGAGGTTCAAGGACAGCGTGTGGGAGTCAGTTCTCTCCTCTGTGAGTTCCTGGCTTGGAACTTGGGTGAGAAGGCTTCGGTAACACGCAGTTTTACCCACTAAGCGGTCTCACTGGCCCTAAAACCCTTTCTAAAAATAATCATGAGCCAGGTGGTAGTGACACATGCCTTTAATCCCAGCACTTAGGAGGCAGGGCCAGGAGGATCTCTGTGAGTTCGAGGCCAGCCTGGTCTACAGAGTGAGTTCTAGGAAAGGCTCCAAAGCTACACAGAGAAACCCTGTCTGGAAAACAAAACAACAACAACAAAAAAAAAATCATGAAAAACTGGGCCTAGAAAGACAGCTCAGCGGGTCAGGTGCCTGTCCTGGGGGCACGAAGAAAGACCTAAGTCAGATCCATAGAACCCATGCTGGAAATCCAAACAAGCAAAATGGGCCAGACCTACCTAGCCACTCATGCCTTCAATCCCAGCACTCTAGAGGCGGAGGCAGGCAGATCTCTGTGAGTTCAAAGCATGCCTGGTCTACATGGTGAGTTCAGGGCCAGTCAGGGTTATATAGTGAGACCTTGTCTCACAAAACAAAGCAAGCAAACAAACAAACAGGTCAGTGGCACTTGCTTTTGGTCACAGCCCTGGGAAGGCAGAGCCGGGAGGCTCCCTGGGACTCGCTGGCTGGCCAGCCTTGCCTACCTGGTGAGTTCTAAGCCAGGGAGACCCTGTCTCAAACGAAGGTGGACAGTGACTGAGGGGATGACACAGAACGTCGTCTTCTGGCCTCACATATTATGCACACAAGTGTATACACACCTTCAACACACATGAATTAAACCAGCATGAAAATTGTTGCTTTTAAAAAATATTTGTAGATTTATTCATTTTAGGAGTTCAGAGGAAGGCATTAGATTCCCTGGAACTGGAGTCACAGACCGTTGTGAGTCCCCGTGAGGGTGCTGGTGTTTGAACCCAGGTCCTTTGGAAGAGCAGCCAGTGCTCGTAACCACTGAGCTATCTGTTCAGCCCCATGGAAACTGCCACAAGGGTTAAAGGGCTCACTTTTCTCAGCGTTGTGTTTTAAACTTAGGGAACACAGATTGTTGACTAGATAAATGAAGAGGTTTTTGGCAAAGATCATCTTCCACATAATCGTCCTTCATACTAAACCTGAATTTGGTTGGTTGGCATGCTTATTTCTTTAGTAGAGTGTTAGGATTAAAAGGCTCAATGGATGGCTCAATGGGTAAAAGCACTTCCCACCAGGCTTGACAACCTGAGTTCGATTCCTGGGACCCACACAGGGAAGAAGAGAGCCAACTCTCCGAGGGGAGTCCTCTGACCTCTACACTTGTGCCGTGGCGTGTGTGTAGCTCACCAAGTAAATAATAAACAAGTAAACACATAAGTGTGCTGACATAAATTTCAGGGCACCTTCAGATGTCCTCCAGGAAAATCTTCAAATTCTACTGAGAATAAAGCATTCTCGGTAGGCGGTGGCCAGGGAGAGATGGCCGACACGGAGCACAATCAGAGAGCAGACAGCACATGCTCTGTGAGAGAGTACCCATCTTCTCTCAGATCCAGCAGACGCCCAGCCAGACAAGCGCATCGTGCTCAACTTGACCCTCGGCTGATGTAGGAGAGCTCTGTGCCCTGCAATGCAACTGTGTGGCTCTGGGTGACTAGGCGGGTCCAGGAGTCAGTGCTGCGGAGACTGTTACCTCCCCCTGTACAGAATGATGGCAGCCACCGATCTCTTTTGACCTGTGCGTAGTCAGTGGAGGAAATGAGCAAGTCAGAAGGGGGCCTGGTCTTTTGTTACGGACAAATTAAACCGTGGATGTGTAAAACGGTAAGGGCTGGTCTGGCTGCTGCCTTCAGACTTCGTTAGAAACACGGAATAGATGGGCTTGCTCCTGGTGACTGGAACCGTCAGTCTCCTCCTCCTCACCCTCATCCCTGACGAGAAACTCGGCCAGGGCCACTAAGCCGGTGATGCCATGGCTTGTGGCAGTGTTACCGATGACCTCCATAGTACCGCTGTCAATGTCATCCCAGGGAAGCTCCTTAGCCTCTCTCTGGGCCTCAGTTTCTTCATTTGTACAGTGTGGCCGACAGCTACCTGACACTCAGAGAGTCCTTAAGAGGTTAAACCTTGATGCAGTGTGCAAAATGTTTAGCCCTGATGTAAAGACAGTACTCGTGTATGAGACTCTCAAAAAAAAAATAAATATGAAAAAAGCGATGTTTACCCTGGGACTGTTATACTATAAAAGCTCCACGAACATCATGGTGTTCACAGATGTTAGACAGTTGGTTCTTTATTTAACACCAAGCATCTCCAATTTGGAGCTGAGCACTGAGGAAACAGGGCCAGCGAGAGGCAGATAGAAGTGGGGATGGTGTGTATTCCTGGATACTATATGTTAGGGGGACATAGTCTCAAGTCGGGTGTCTACCCACCTGGAAGCACACTGCTGATTGACAAGGAGCTGGCAAAGTACCAGCTGACCTGCTAGGTTGAGGGACAAGGGCCAACAGTTAGAACCCTGGTTCTGCTCTGTACCATGGCTTGGCAAATCTTGCAGGAAAAACTCTTAGAAGAAAAATAGATTGGCTAAAAATATATAATAGCATATCTCTCCCCTTCTTTTTATTGTAGTAAAAACATATGACAGTAAGTTTATCATCTCAAACAGTTTTGGGATATCAGGTAAGCAGTACATATAAATGGTTGTGCACAGATCTCTAGAACCATTTCGTTTTACAGCAGACACTCAATGTCCATGAAACGGATGGGTTCATGGCTAAACGTTGTACTAGGAGGTGGGTGCATGTCTTGGAAGTGCTTATATTGTCCTTAAGCACTTTTTTTTTTCTCTCTGTGTTCCGTCCACCATAAAGTGTGACACTTTCATATACTCCCCGCCATGATGTTCTGCCTCACCATGCTTGGACCCAGAAGGAAAGGAGCCAAGTTAGCATGGACTGAAGACCATGAGCCAAAAGAAAACCTTTAAGTTGCTTCTCTCTGGGATTTTGTCACAGTGATAAGGGCTGACTAACACAGACGGAAAGATATGACATTCGTCCTTTTGAAATGGATTACTTAGTGCTGTGGAATAATCTTTTTGTACACAGTGAAGATGTGTCTTTGCCAAGGGGCCTTCTGATTGGTTTACTGAAGAGCTGAATGTCCAGTAGCCAGGCAGGAAGAGGTTAGATGGGACTTCCAGGCAGAGAGAGAAGAGGAGATGAATCTAGGTGGGGGAGAGGTGCCAGAGGAAGCAGGACACACAGGAGGAGAGGTAAAAACCACGAGCCACACGGCAGCACGTAGATTAATAGAAACTGGTTAAGTTATAAGAGCTAGTTAGAAACAAGTCTAAGCTGGAGCTCTGTGAGTTTGAGGCCAGCCAACTACAGAGAGTTCCAGGACAGGCTCCAAAGCTACACAGAGAAACCCTGTTTCAAAAAACAAACAAAACAAAACAAAACAAAAAACAAAAAGAAAAGAAAAGAAAAAGAAACAAGCCTAAGCTAAGGCCGAGTTTTCATAATTAATAAGTCTCAGTGTTGTTATTTGGAAGCGGGCAGTACAGCCAAAGGCCTGCTATGATTTAATTTAGTATAATCTCAAAGTTCATCCTTGCTGTAGCATTTGACTGTGTTTCTTTTCTTCTAAAGGCTTTACAATATTCCTCTGTAGGTATATAATCATTCCCCTTTTCTATTCATCCATGCACGAATATGTTGTTTTCCTCTGCCATTGGCTATTATGAGTAATGCTGGGATGAGCATGGTTGTGTACACAGCTCTTTGAGATTCTGCTTTGGATTCCTTTGGATGGATTCCAGAAGTAGGGGTGCTGGATTGTATGATAATTCTGTTTTTAATGTTTTTGAGGAAACTTCATGTTGTTTCCCATGATTTTATATTCCAATAGTATACACAGGCTCCAACTTCGCATCCTTGGTGACACTCTTAATTGTTTGATCTATTAAGAGTCAACTACCTCATAGGCATGAGGTGACATCTCATGGCTTTGATTTACGTTTCCCTAATGATTCGTGGTGCTGAGTATATTATTGTGCATTTATTGACTATTTCTGTAGATTCTTTGGACATATGTCTTTTCAAATCCTTTGCCCATTTAAAAAAAATTAAATTCTTTGGTTCATTGTAGTTGAGCTGAAGTTCTTTATACATTGGTGATGTTAATCCTTTGTTACATGTGACTTGTGGTCATTTTTTCCCCTTCAAGATGGGCCTTTTCCTCTGTGGATCACTTTGCAGATTGTTGCCTATGGTGTGCAGTCAGTTCTTGAGTTTAAGGCAGATATGTATATATTGTGGTCACATATAGACAACTGGTGCCATATCCAATGCCTTCTGCTCCCTTCCTGTGTTTTCTTTCAGAAAGAAGAACATTTTACAGTTTTTAAAACATTTTAATCTACTTCAGTTATTGAATGTGTATGGGTATTTGTCCTGCATGTTAGTGCTTTACATGTGTGCACTGTTCAAAGAGGCCAGGAAAGGATCTCCATCTGGGGTTGCAGGTAGTTATGAGCTGGGATGTAGGTTCTAGGAATCAAATCCAGGTTCTCTCGAAGAGAAGCCAGTGCTCTTAACCACTGAGCCATCTCTCCAGCCTGGGGATTTATAGTTTTAGGTCTTTCAGGTTAAAATTCATTATGAGTTGGTTTTTGAATGTCACACAGTGAGAGTCTTCTGCATGTAGATGCCCAGTTTTCTCAAGAACATCTGTTGGAAAGATTGTCCTCTCTCTATGATATAATTTGGTGTCTCTAGCCATCTATGAGACAATTTATTTCTAGCCTCTCTATTCTGCTGCAAAAGTCTATATAGCTATCTACCATATTTGTTTATGCTAGTACTGTAGCATTTAATTATGATGGCTTTTTGTATGACAGATGTTTTCTTTCTGAACGTCCAAAGCCTGGCTACTGGTCTTCCCATGTCAACCTCCCCTTTCCATTGATACATCTGCTCAGAAAACTGTTCTCAAAACATCAGTTCCAGACAAGGGCAGCTCTTTTGAACTAGTACTCCCCCCCCCCCCTTTCAGATTCCCAGCTATTCTTTGCTACCTGAATTCAGCAGGGACCCGGGGCCGTGTGAGGACCACATGGGCCTCATGGTCCTCCTTTAGGCCATAGACATGTGTGGAAGGTCTGCTTTGGTCAAGCTCCCAGATACAGACTAGAATAGGGCGCTTTATGAGAGCAGCAGCTTCTCGTCCCTTGGACCTCCCCAAACTTTTTCGGTGTCCCTCTTATGGTGAGAAGTGTGGCATGGCGAACACGCCAAGACCACGTCTCCACTCACGCTGGGACGCATCGCGATGAAGTCATTTAGCACAGCTGTCTCATTCCTCAGCTAATGCAACCTCACTGATGCGGCGCTTACTCCAGCCCTGTGCCAGCCGAAGCATTCTGTGACAGGCAAAGGGTGGGAGGGCGAAACCACAACTGTCCTCCAAGCCTGGCTCCAACTGTCAGAGCTTTTAGAAACTCCCTCGCCCCACCTACCTAAGGAATCCAATGGAACTAAATTTACCGACACCATCCCCTCGCCTGCTTTTCAGAGAATTTGTTTCCTAATGTCTAGAGAGATGAGTCCCTGAGCAGAAGGGCCGCCCACGGTCTCTGCCAGGCGCGTGCCTGTTAACTGCTCTCATTCCCATGATTTCCTCCTTTCTCTCCTCCCTGCAGGACTCAGGCTCTAGCCCCCCCCCCCCCCAGGTGCTAAGCACAGAGTGAGGGCAAGAAGATAATCCATCTACCACTTTTACTAGCATTTCTCCCCCCCCCCCCAGCTTTTAACCATTTGAGCGCTTCCCTGCAATGGGGGAAAGTGAAGGGAAGAGTTTCCCAGTATGGTCTGAATGTCTTACAGTAGCAGATGTGTGCTCTGGTCTTTCTCCACCTGCAGAAGGAAAAACCTCACTGGGCTGGGGGACAGAGGTTGGTGGGTTCTGATGAGAGGTTTAGGTTGTTTTTATCTTAGCAGAGCAAGAAAATGTTAAGGGCCTTCCATGACCACCTCTAGGGCCTCTATTTGTCTAAGAAAGAAGAAGTTGCAGAATTGTGTTCTTCTAGATGACCAGGACGGTGGTAATCTACCTCTCATACATCTAGGCACATAAGACCATATGTCGTGGTTTTCGAAAAGAATCCCATTTCCTAGAGAGGGCTCAAAGAGCCATGAAGGCAAGAACTTGGTTTTCCTAAGAGCAGCCTGAGCCAGCTGATGCCTGGGAACACCTGAAACCTTGCTTAAAAGCCCAAGAATAGCAATTCATTTTTCTGCCCATCCAATGAAATGGGAGCCCAATGTAAGATCTTGGGTTATGAGACACGATACAGTGATTCTCACACATCTGAGTTTTGGTATTTGACTCACAAATCATGTGAAAATCACTCAAATATGAAGCTCAGGAGGTGAGAGCCTCGTGGGATTCCCTCATGAATTAGTGACTGCCAAATCAAAACTTTTGTATTCCTAATCATGCTGCCTCGCACCTCCTCTCATTTGTTTTTCTTGTGAGTGCATTCTCTAGCCTCTGACCAAGCACTTCCTGCAATATCCAGGACAGAGATAACGGAGGAAGGACAGCTGAGGAACCTACCCACAGCTGATGCCTTGCTTAGAAGGTGGGAGAAGGAAGGGAGGTAAGAACTTTGGAGGAGTCTCAAGGAGCCCCTGATGGTAGCATTTTTGCAGAAGAAGACTCAAAGGCAGATGGTATGAAGAAGCCTGCTCCCTATTACAAGGAAGATTAGATTTGTGGTAGGAGCTATTTAATTGTTTAATTCCATTTCCCATGCTAAACAAGTTTGGGAGACATCAACAATAATTTATAGTTTTTACATTTTTTGAGGTAGTGTCGGACTGTCAAACATCCTTCTTGCATCCTGAGCACCCTCCCTCCTCCCTACCTGTGAACACAGAAGATAGTCTATCTTCGGATGCAGACAATCAGGGCACCTACCACAGACACAAAGCTGCTGAGGGGAAGAATGTAGGAGAAGATCTGCTTCTTTGGCTGTCAGGTCCCCCACATTCAAACGGTGTTTGTCACAGCATCTCCTTATTTATGAGGAAACTGGGTTTTGCTGACTTCAGGGGTAGTTTTCATAGATATATCATATTAAAAACCCAAGTGGTCCCATCTGCTACTTCCAGCATATCTAAGAGAAGTTTTGATGGGAAGGTAAGAGCATAAATTGGTGGCCTTGTGTTTTATTTGAAGCTCAGAATTGTGCAGAGTGTGTCATAATTAAGAACTGATGGCCCCTTGAGTAGGGTGACTTCTTAGGCTTGTGTTTCTGAAAACAGTCCTAGCTACCCTTGACCCTTGCTAGGCCATGTCACCAAAGTTCCTAGTGACACACGCCTTTAATCCCAGCACTCGGGAGGCAGAGGCAGGTGGATCTCTGTGAGTTCAAGGCCAGCCAGGTCTACATAGCGAGTTACAGGACAGCCAGGGCTACATAGTGAGGCTCTGTCTTGAAAAACAAAAAATGAGAGTGACCAGAAATTGATGCGGTGACTAAGGCTTGATGCAGAGGAGACAGGGTCAGACAAGTCTGCCTCCTAGAACTACTGGGTCAGGTGGGCCGATTCTCTCAGTCTCCAGCCACAGTCACACCCTGTATCCTGATCTCAGATGTGGATATAAGTGCTGGACCCTGGAGTTGGGGGAAACATCAGTCTGCTTAGGAATGTGAGAAGCGAAAGTGGTCCTCTGAGCAGCTCTGCTCTCTCAATGAGTCGTGAATACAGTGGTAGAGGCTGGGGTTGGGGAAGAGAAAACCATTTGTAGGAGAAGCCCTCCATGGATACTGACACCCCTCAACAGAGAGGATTTGATGAATAACCTCGTGAACTCAGCAATCTTGGAATGCTACAGGATACAACCAGGAGCTCCCACACTCAGTGATGGGTTGGTGACGGCAATGTTAATGCCTTCTGTTTTATCTATACATGTCAGCCACAGAACTAAGAGCTTTGCAAAAGTGCTTAAATTAACCCCGGGAAACGGGCACTTTAACCATCAACTTCTCCAGGCGCACAGACTTCTAATATTTGGTGAATCAGTAAGTGAAAGTAATTAAACCCTCCCCTCCCTCCCCCCCCCTTGTGCAATAAAACCAGGAGAATCCAGGTGACCCCCCACTCCAGGATTCAAACTTAGATTTTCACTAGTGCGCTGGGGGCATTCTTTCCACGGACTAGGTCCTCGGGAGATACCTTACCTTCATTATAGCAAATAACATGTATAGAACACGTAAGTAGAGGAAGACGGCACACTTAAATATTGGTGTGTTAGCTTATTTAATCATCCCTCATGTCCATGAGGTAGCCATTGAGACTTTTGCTTTATATGTGAGGAAACAGAGGCTAATGGGGTGAAAGGAACCATCTCAGGTCCCACAGTACATGACTCAGATCCAGAACTATCTGCCTTAAACTGAATTCTTCTTGTTCTAGCCCAGTCCTGGGGGAATGGAAATACGGACGCAGATTCCAAGAGAGGTAAGGGATAAGGAAGAGAGAACACTGGTAGATGGGGCAGCTATCTTCTAGAAGAAGGGAAGAAGAGGGATAGGAGGGTCTTAGAGCAGGAAGCTGAGAGTCTGGTCCCATTATTACAGGGAGATCCTGGCCCTCCAAGGACCCAAACATTCCTTACCCTTCTGCCTTTGGAGCACAGGTCTGTCTTCCATGTTGCCCCTGTGAAGGGGACAATCTGCATATAGTTCTTTGGTGGGGACACACTTGCCTATCCTTAGCCTCCCAGTGAAGTGTGGAAGGCAGGAGAAGACACAGGATAGGGAGGAGGATGAAAGAACTCTGCTCACCATGTACCCTTGGATGGGTAACAAGTCCTCTGGCCTACAGATTTTGCTATAATGAAGGGAAGGTTTCTCCTGATGTCTGAAAGGCTGAGGTTCTGAGGACCTAGCCTGCGGAAGGAGTGCCCCAGGACTGATGAAAACCCAAGTTTCCATCCTGGAGTCAAGGTCAAGGTCAACCAGGTCATCCTGCTTTTGTTGTTAAATGGCCAAGAATCTCTTTTAGGAGAACATACCTCATTCCTCCATGGGGAGGAGGCAGACGTCAGGAGCTAGTGTGTGTGGAATGGGGAGCAGAGCGCAGCTTGCTCAGTCCTCTCCTGGCTCTCTTGTGGTGGTGGTGGTGGGGTCTTGCTGTCACAAAACTACCACTTTTTCAGCTGCAGCTCCCCATTCTGTGAGTAAGGCCTGCAAGAAGGTGGCTTGGCCCTTCTGATTTAGGGGGAACCATTAACAAGCTGTTTCTGGGATCCATTTACCAGCCAGCCGATTTGGTATTCGAGGTGATATTTTCAGGCTTGACGCTCTCAACTTTGATAAGAAGGAAGAAGAAAGGCCTTTTGTGTCTTCTGAACCTCAAGAGGCAACGCTCCCTTTCCTTCTGTCTTAACGTCTTAGCGTCAAAGTGTTATCATCTGTTTGGAAGAGGATAATAACAGTGCACCTCTCAAGGGCTCGTGGGTGAGGCTGTAGTTAATGCAGGTGAAACAAGAGTACCCAGCACAGCATTGGTAAGCACCGAGCACACAGCAGGCATCCTTGTGTCTGGCAGCAGCATCCTGGGGTGGGGGGTGGGAGTCAAAGCCATTTGTGCTGAATACAGTCACTACTTCCCCGCAGAGGTGCCTGCTTCCCCCAATACCCCGGCATCACTCCCCTTCCTTCCTGAGAGTGATGCAATCCTTCATTTAATAAACTTCAATTGTTTCCCCCTTAAAATGGAATCTCAAATCAGGAAGGACCTCAGAGTCTCGCCCACGGTGGCAGCTGCTGCTCCCTGAGGGTGCACCAGGGCCCACTTAGCGAAGAGCCCACTAGGGCCTCGCCCTCTGAAGCCCTGACACTTGCAGTATGCTCACAGCAGGTGTAAGCCGGGCCTGGGCAGGCACACAAAGCCCTTCTTACCCAGCAGCAGCTCCTGAGCCACACACACACCAGGAAGCACGGGGATTCAGCTGGTTTTCTTCCAGACAGACTGGGGCCTCTGACAAAGAGGAGCCTTAATTCCTTTCTATCTAAAGCAGGGGTAATAGCATTTGCTGGGAGACAGCTGCAAAGGGATTATCACCGTTCATATAGGAGCCTTCATGCAAACCGTCGATATGGTCACACATCCGCGCTTCCCTCTAAAATGCACAAGCAGGAGGCATCTCTCGAGCTCCAGCAACAGCTGGCTGCCCAGGGATAGCTCTGAGCCAGCTAGCAGGGAAGCAGGGCCACCTCTGCTATAGATAGAGAGGCTGCCTGGGTGCTCTATGACCAGGGTTACTATTAGGGCCACCTTGGTGACTAAAAGAACTTTCTCTTAGGCCTCTTTCCATCATTCTCAGAGTCTTGCTAAAGGGATTTCCCACAGTTCATTGCATCCCTCCCCTGAGATGCACACGCTGCTCTGAGGAAGGAAAAGAAGTTTCAGTGGTGATCTGCCACCCCTGGCTTGTGAGGAACCCAAACCTGACATGGAAAAGTCACGGAGTACTGACGCTATTCATGGATGGAAAGAAAGGCCGTCACTAGGGCAGAGCTAACTGCAAGGACCTGGGGACAGAAGGCCTTTAGATTTTACAAGTCAGGTTGACTAAAAAACCTTGGAAGACAGATGGACTTTATGTTCACTAATAAAAATGACTAGCAGGCAGGTGGGTGGTGATGAGCCGATAGGAGATGAGCTGATCTCCAGGAAGCAGCAAGCTTTTTTTTTCTGCACTCAAATGAATGAAACTGTCTGAACCTTCCTGGCATTCTCATGGAAACCCGGGCAGCTCTCTGTCTTTCTGAGCCACAAGCGTACTTATTTGTCAGGCACATGATGGAGCCGGCTGGCATCTACAAGCCTCTGCTCTGAGCTGGCTAGTCCAACAAGGGTCAGAAGGCTCTCTATGGATGTGGGGGTTATTTAACCCAACTCTTTCAACCTGTAAATCTCCTGGGGTTGAGTGGCCAGCTTGAGTTACACAAAGAAGGAAGGCGCAGAGGCCAACGGCTGTGACACCCAACGGAGGAGCTGACCTTTTCTGGGAGATTCTCCCAGGAGACTGGTGGTTTTCAAATGGTATTGGTATCACCCCATAGCTCACTTTCTACACCTATTTCCACTTCTGCTGGAAGGAAAAAAAAAAAATGGAAAAGGAAGCCAAAGCTTAAAATGACAACAAATAAAAATAAAAAAGTAAGTTAGAACCAAATACTCGACAAAGTGTGTTCGTTAAATGAACAACCGTGACTGAACAACACTGGTTGTGTTTTTCCCAGTTTGCACCATCCCAACTCTCTGCCAACCTAGGGTCTAGTGATAGTCTGAATGTAATTGGCACCCATAATCCCAAAGGGAGTGGCACTATCAGGGGGTGTGGCTTTGTTAGAGTGGGTGTGGCCAGACAGTTGCCAGGTACCATCCAGATAGTTAGCTGTCACAATAGACTCGAGAAGATGAAGTCTAAGGAAACAGAGTAACACAATTATTGGGGTTCATAAAAAACACATTTTAAGAACCGGAGGTTCTACTTGACTGATTGGTCAAAAGCCCATCCTCGTGTGCAAGAATAAAAACCTATAGGATTTTGTGATTTCCCTCTAAGGTTTGGAAAAGACAAATTCTGCATGTCTTCAGATCAGTGCAGAAGCGTCTGTTAGCGTGCTGCAGGCCTACCAGTGGATTTTGTACTTCGAAGGGTGCTGATCTAAAGTCACCATCAGAGCTGGGGCAGATGCCCTGCACATGGGTGGGGAGGCGTTATCATGAGGAACTGGGTGAGGACAGTGAGAAACACAGAAGGTAGGTTTTCTGGTTGGTTAGCATCAGGGTCCCTTGGGAAGAAAGACTTCAGTTGGGTCCCTCAAAGGTGTTGGTAGGGAGCAGGAGGCTCCAGACTTCCTTGCCAGCCACACTGACACAAACCAGCCTTCAGGACCAGAAGTCGGGACCACTGACTTGCCTAAGGAGAGGAGGGGAGTCAGACCACCCAGCCAAGGCTTCTCTGGCCTGAAACCACAGGAGTCATAGTCATGGCTTCTGGCGGCCTCTATGTACTTCTTGTCCTTTCCAAGTCTGCCATAAGCAAGTCTTCCCCTGTCAAGTAAGCTAGCCTGTCTGGATCTGAAAACTGCTGGGGACAGGCCTAGTGGTAGTTCTGAGTTTGTGGCTGGTAGGGCTTGGTTGTGGGGGGCAAATGGACTGAGTTTGTGGGGGTCCTGGTTCTGACACTGACCATGAGCCTCCTCCAAGACTCTGTCTCCTGGCCTGGAAGCTGGAGATGCTACTTCACCTTGCAGGATTGATTGGCGGCTGGCGCCAACAGCCTACAGCCCGCACTGTCCCTGTTCTATCAGCTGGTGGTATCCATGGGCACTCAGTTATCAAGGCTGTCCTTTTCTGAGTGTCGGCATTTTCTGAATTTCTTACTGTTGTATACATGTCGCACGCGTGTGTTTCTTACTTCTGCATACACATCTCAAATTCCCTTGGTTCCCTTTGCCTCTGAAGCCAGGCTCACATGGTTGCACACAGCATAAACAAATGACTTTTGTGTTCATGAATGTGTGAGGTGACACAATTGTTTTTCAGCTGTACACACATTCGGTATTTACGAAGCAGAGAGAAGGAAATGAGAAATGACGAGGTTTGGTGTTGTATTACCCCACTCTGCAAGTGAAGTACCACGCAGCCTTAGGCTGGGTGTCCACTACAAAAGGCAGAAACCTCTCCCTGCCTCTGTCCTGGGTCTTAGTGAAGATGGATGAGGCTTTTAGGAAGCAGTGATGGACCACAGCCGCCTCCGAGCTGCAGGGAGGTACTCTGGGCTCTGAGCAGGACAAGCACATTTGATCGTCTGCCAGCTTCCCTAGCCTCCTTACCATCAAACGGAGTAAAGAGAACAGGCCTTGGCCTTTTTGTATCTGATTTCCAGGCATAGAGATGCCCGAACTTTCCCCACCCCCGCAGACACCTAGTCCAATGGGAGGCTGTTTGCCAGTCTAACCCAAATTCAGTTCTTCGCTTTGAACTCCTTTTCCTTTGTTTCTTGACAGATGAGATGGACAGCTGTGCTGACTACCATTTTACCGTCATTATCCTCCCACCTCCCGCCTCCTCCCTCCTCTCTCCTCACTCTTGCGTAACTCAGACTAGCCTTGAACTTTCTATGCAGCCGAGGCGAGCCCTGAACTCCTGCATCCGTCTCCCCAGCGCTGGGATTCCAGGTGTACACCACACCTGGTGTATGGGTTGCTGGGCATGGGACATGCACGCTAGGTTAAGCCCCCTAGCAGCTCGGCCTCCTCTGTGCCTATTCTTCTTTTGGATAGTTCGTGATTTCTGTGTCGTGTTTAAGAACTCCTCTGCTCAAACTCACGGTTACTAAGAGCTTCTCTCCTGGAAGTGTTACAGTTTGGATTTATATTGGGTCTCTGCCCCATTTTGAATCACCACCACCGCCACCATCATCATCACTATTTTGGTTTTTTGAGACAGGGTTTCTCTGAATTATTTTTTTTTTTTAATTTATGGTGGAGTTGTCTTTTTGAGTGGAGCTTCCTTTTTCTTCGTTTCTTTGGCACCATTTGTAGGAAAGCCGAGTCCTTCTCTGTTAACCACAGCAGTATCTGTGTGGCTCGTTCAGCGGGTCAGCGTCCTGTCTTTCTCCCTCTGTAACTCTGTCTCCCCCGACCCCATGATGGTGGATCTCCACTAGCTGTCTTCCTTCTCAGGCATTCACTTCACTTCCAGGCCCTTCTCTGCTTGTCAGCGTTCTCCTCAGTCTTTTCTTTCCTGTCCATCCCTCCCCTTCAGCTCTTCTTTCCCAGCCCCCTCTGTCAGCAGCTCTCATGCCAGATGACATTGCCCAGTCCTGTAGGAGTCGCCCTAGTGCAATGAGGCCATGACAGCCAGCGGAGGCCATGGCTTGCAGCACAGACCCCAAGGTCAGAATCCCAGAGACCCACCCCTGCTTGTCGCACTGACTCTCTCAGAGCTGGAGCAAGGCCAGCTTCCTCTTATTGCCCAGGACAGTCGCTCCCCCTGCATATCTGTTCCCAGGACTCACCACCGGTGTAAAGGTAATCACAGTGTGGTTGATATGAACACTGCACCCGACCTCGGCACTACTCTCAGTTCCCAAGAGAAAAGCTCTTAGTTAATATTAGCAGGTGAGATTTTAGAAGGCAGAGGCTATGTCCCTGAGGGTAACAGAGTAGAAAAAAAAAAAAAAAACAAATGTAACCAAACCAGGCAGTGGTTTCCAAATGTGCTGACTGGCAGAGTCCTGACATCCCACCCCCCAGTGGTAGACTCCAAACCCAAGTTACAGATAGTGGAGTTATCTGCACGGAAGACGGGGTGGGGTGGCGTGAATGGACCTCATCTTGCCTCTTCCCCACTGACTTTTCTCCCCTCCTGATATGGTGGTGTCCTAGGTTCCCATGGAGGGAGTTTGATACCAAGAGTAAAACAGGGAAGGACACAGAAAGAACCCGAATCCCACGAAACAGAGAGACGCTCTGGCTCCAGCTTGGAGCCTTGGAGGACCTTGGAGCTAGTGTGTTTGTGTCAGTGGCCCCATGGCCTTGGCCTCTCCGGTCTAACTATATCTCACCGTGTATCAATGTACCAATACATCTCAAAATTTTCATATCAGCAGCTGGTGTGAAGACTCATACACACAGCTCTGAGAAGCATGGCATGTTAGTCTAGGAGTGTATCCACAAGGTGTGGCTTGGCTTGATATATGCCCCACCTTTCTGAAAAAATGCCACATTGCCTTATTGTGTTTTATATATGGTGGCTTGTGGTATTTAGATCTAAATATGTTCTAAAATGTACACCCAGATTCAGACTTTAAAATAGAGCAGGGCTTAAGAAAAAAAAAAAAAAAAGAATGCTCCACTTTCCCTGAATAATGAAAGGTATTTCAAATACCACTTAGGAGACATCAAACATGGACGGCCTAATTAGCCCCTTTACTTCTCTAGAGCGTCTGCTAGAAAGATGGGCCATAATAAGAACGACTTTTCTAAGTGAGATCTCTGCACACACTTCAATTCTAAAACAGCCCGCTGCCTTACAAAAACACTGCTTTGTATAAATGTGACTAAGGGCTATTAAACTTTCCTAAACAAGCTACAGAAGGAGAAAACATTGATTTAAGCCTCTGTCAATTTGAAAGATTTTTAAAGAGAATATTTGTAGCTTGAAAAGAAAGGGCTGAGGAAATGTAGAAAAAAAAAAGTGGGAGAAAATTCTCCTGCTGTAGGAGAACTATGCCGGTTATGGCAGCCTGTTACGGCATTGACATTTGCTCTCACTGACAGCTAGTCATCATACTCAAACGTGAAAAGACGCGTGCCACTTTTCATTTTAGAAAAAAAAAGAAAGAAAGAAACTCATTTCTGCAGAATTTGAAGAGCAGTTGTAATAGCAGTAATACAGTTTCCAGGTAAGGGGTCTACAAACCATAGCCCTGCTGAGGGGGTGTGGTCAGTCTGACGGATTCCTGCCCTGCCTTCCTCAGGCTGGAGCTAAGAATGATGTCTACAACATTAAAATGAGTGGAGAGGCAAAAGAAAAAATATTTCTTGGCATGTGAAATCACACGAAATTAGAATTTCAGAGTCCACCAGTAAAGTTTTATTGAAACACAGCCATGTGCGTTTCTTCACATTTTGTCTGTGGCTGCTTTCCTGGATTTGATGGCGGAGTTCAGTGGACTTGACACATTACATGGTTGGAAAACTGAAGGAATCACACAACCCGCCCTGAAGAATTTGCTGATCTACGTGACAGAAGCCACCCTCAGACTCCTGGGGTACAGGAAAGGCACATACCTGGTTGAGATGGTACAGGTATCTGGTGAGACACCAGCGCCCACAGCAGCTGCATCTGAACGCACCTCTTGACCACGTACCGCACTGCTGGGATCAGGTAGGGAGGTTCAGGCCACAAAGACAGAGTGGGAGATACAGAGAGAAGGTAAGCAGCTTGTCTCTGATGGGAGAATAGTTTCCATTGGCAGATCTATGTGCTGGGGGAACCCCTGGAGTGATTCTCGTTCCTATACCAGCAACTCAACTAATTGCTACCACTGCGGATGAATTAGCGTTCACTCATGGCCTTCACTGTCATGGTTCAGTTAACCTCAGCAGAAAGAGAAATGGGGTGACCGGTATTCAACATCTAAGGAAAAGCTGACCTTTTAGTTTAAGTGTGTCAAATGGTATGCACAATTTGTGTGTGTGTTGTTTTTTTTTTAAAGACAGGGTCTTTCGTAGCCCATACTGGCCTTAAACTTATGATGTAGCTGAGGCCAGTCTTGCCCTCCTCCTGATTCTCCTGCTTCTGCTTCCCAAATGTGTGTATTACAGGTATGGGTCACACTGCCCTGACTGGATTATTTTATTTTTATTTTTGAGACAAGGTGTTGCTGCGTAGCCCAGACGAGCCCCAAGCTCCCAATTCCCCTGCTTCAGCCTCCCCAGTACTGAGACAATAGGCGTATGGCACCATGCCTTGAACACCTTGACTTTTGAATTTGAAGTTTGTGAGGTTTTTGTCACTGACTAGAAATCCAAACCATATAGTGTAGAGACTAGTCACGTGCCCACATAACTAATTAACTTTGACGTGGAGGGTAATAGATTCTATCGTGAGGTTTTCAGACTAAATTTCAAAGATTCAGTGGATCTTCTGAAATCTAACTTGAGTGTGTAACTTGAGAATGAACTGGCTGGGGAAGGGTAGGTGACCAAGTTCTACCTACCACCTATTGTAAAAACATCCCAGACTGGAGAGCCCAGTGCTGGAAGTAAAAATGCGCACACCAGGCCTGACAACCTGCGTTGGGTTCCTGGGACCCACAGCTCCTTTCCCCAAATCATAAATAAGTAAATAGAAAGAACATTTTTAAGAATTTAAAAATGAAAACTGAATGAACTAACAGGGCAAGGGGTAGCTGCCGTATCCCACCTACCACCCAGAGATAACAAAACAAAAACTCCAAACCAGCTAACAAATCTCAACTAGCCTATTTCATGGACCCCTGAACAACTCGGCCTTATAGAGACATTTTCTCATCCCAATGTTAATTCAACTGGATAAAACTCGAGCTGGACAGGTTTTAGCTTGGTGGCTGCTGGGAATGAGACTGTTTAATGTAGGAGAGATCACGCACGGCTATGGGAGGTGTGGACGCTGTAGATACAGGACCGAGCTGTAAGGCTGCGGCAGAAGACCTATGAGAGGTCATATTTTACCTTGGTGGCATCACCAAATGGGAGTTTGGTTACCTGGCACGTTGTGGAATCTGAAGAGTGATGGCGTCAGAGAGACCTCTGTCTTCCACCAAGTTCTCTTTGGGTTTATGGAAGCTATTTTCCCAAAGGGCTTAAAATGCCTTGCTCAGTAGGGGACAGCAAGCTCTCAGCTGCTCACTGATTTATGGTTATCAATAACTAATTCACATGTTAATTAATTACATATATATATGTGGCCAATATATTAGTACATATACGTGTCTGTAAAATACATTTTAATAAAACATATATTCAGATGTGTGCTGCATAGGTACAAAATACTCACCTGACCTAAGTATATTTAAAATCAAGAGTGATTCTGTACTTCAGGAAACCCTGCACTGGGGATGGAGTGATAGTTCAGTGGTTAAAAACACTGGCTGCTCTTAAAGAGGACCCAGGTTCGATTCCCAGCACCCACATGGCAGCTCACAACTACCTGTAACTTCAGTTCCACAGAATCTGATGCCCTCTTCTGGTACATACTCATGCAGGCTCACACATATACAACAAACAAACAAATAAATGTTAGGGAGGGAGGGAGGGAGGGAGGGAGAAACCTTTTATACTGCAGTAGCTTAGATTTGCCCTGGGCCAGGTACAACCACCTGTTTTAAGTGTCCAAAATGCAGCCAGGCAAGGAGCCACAGGAAAACATTTCATAGTCAACTGCTCAATGCGGCAAGATAAGAAAGCCAGATAATCCCAGGTGCAGTTCAACTCTGTTGTTCCTAATTGGTATGCCAAGCTGAAACCTTGATTGTGGATTTTAAAATAATGACAATTTAGAGTTCTGTTTTTAAAAGCAAACACAATTAATTGTGAGCAACGTGAACCAGGGCACGAAACTTCCCGATTTACTAAGGCCGTGTAACCAGACCCAAAGGGCTGGAATCAGGTAGGTTTGTGAAACTCAGAGCAAGTCACAAACCCCCAAGGTGGAAATGGAGACAGAGAAGGATCAGCATTGTATGAGAACAGGAAAGTTGGGGGAAGTCCAAGCCTCCCTTGTGTGGCAGCTTAGAGACACCATGAGAACAGCTGTTTTCCTGGTGTTCTGGTTTCCACTGGCTTTCATAACTAAATGCGCATGGAAATAAAACCCGAGGAGGAGAAGCCTCTCGGCACAAAAGCCCTACAGTTTTCTGTCCTTGGAGCTGAGATGTGGGTCAGCTTATCCATTTCTCACTCTCAAGTGCGGGTGAGCATGTACACATGCGCACACACGCATGCCTGTGCACACACATAAACAGACAGACACACACACACACACACACACACACACACACACAGGCGTTCTGACTTTTCCTCCTGGCCCACACCAATCACTTCCCATGGCACCCTCTAGAAACACAGCGGGCAGGCAGTATGCTGGCATCCAAACAAAACAACTATTATTCCTACTTTATAATGTATCTACAAACAAACCTGAGACAGAGGCACAAACACTAACTGAAACTCCACCACCATCAGACTCCAGCCCTTGGCTCCGCATTTGAATTAGAAGGACTCCAGCTAACACAGAGCCTCTCCTCCCTCAGCCCGACACAGAGCAGAGCTTGGGAGCCGGGTCTGCAGAGTCCTTGCATGGGGGCCGGTCCTCAACCCGTCAGCTTTAGGGGGTTGTCTTACCGGCTCTTTCAGAGTCTTATACGCGTGCATGAGAACGACTCTTGGGATTCTTGTCACAGTGATTAAAAATGACCCTTTCACCGCAGTTCCTTGATGGTAGCAGAAAAGTATGGAGAGAGACGAAAGGATTGGATGGGCAGGAGGGTCATTTTGATTCCTGGGAAGAGGGAAGAAGAACATTCAAAACTCACTATTTAAAAAGCAACAAGAACCTTCTCTCTGGTTCAGATCCTCATTGGCACTGGTGATGCAGTAGGCACTGGGCAAGATTTTTATCCTCCTTGGTAGCCAAGGTTACCTTACATCCTGGGCTAATTTACATTTTTTTTGGTGGCATTCATGTGTAAACAAATGCAAAACAGAAAAAAATACCTATGCGCCAAAATACACACGTTTCTTTCTTATCGTTCTTGGTCCTTTGACCCACCCTTCCAGGTGCCTGTTGATATTATTTTCATTTGCAATAGACTGAGTCCTTCACCGTGCTCACCGCTTACGTGGCAGAGGGACATGTGTGATTAACCTGGTGATTAGAGCAATCATCAAGTCACATGATCAGGACCAGGGCCAGCAAGGGTAATGGGGAGCTCAGGTTTGAAAGGAAGACACAGCAGCGTTGGGCCGTCTGGCTTCTGGACAGTTTTGGGCTCCCCGAAACCAGCTGATTTCTTCTGTGTTCCCTAGAGGTCACTTCAGTGTGAATCATTTACTGGACTTGTAATGACACAGGTCCCAGGAATGTGTGCCAGTCAGCTTCACAGAGAGACAGAAAGGACAGAATGGGAATGATCCTCCCTCTCCCCCAAACCTGAAAGCTAGAAGAGAGGAGAGCTGATGTCACCGGGCTGGTGACCTTCCGACTGTGACCCTGAGTTCTCAGGGATGCCATTCTAGAAAAGGAGGCCGACTTTCCCAGAAGCAACTTCACAGGCTCCAAGGGAAGCTTGCTTTCTTTAGAAAACATTTCTCTACTACTGGCTCGGCCTGCTAAGTCACTATGAATTCAGGTTTGGACAATGGCCTGCCATCCGAGGGAGGAGGAGGCCCATGGCCAGCAAGGTCTCAAGAGCTGGCAACTGCTGCAGTTTTGCTCTCCCTTAAATCATCCAGGAGGAGAAGGGAGCGTGGCAGGGAGACTGAGGCAGAGCTGCAGCCTGGCTGCCTACCCACAGGTGCTGTATGTTTGACCGTGGCTCACTCGGTAGAGTACTTGCCTAGCATGCCCAAAGCCTTGGGTTCGATCCCCAGCCATGTATGAGCCCCGAGGGGTGGTGCTGTCTATAATTCCAGCACTCAAAAGGAGGTAGAGGCAGGAGGGTCAAAACTTCAATGTCCTTCTGCCCTAGACACTGACTCTGAAGCCAGCCTAGGCTACAGGAGATCCAGGGGGTGGGGCCGTGGTGTTGGAGGACAGACCAGGGCTTTCACTGATGGAAATCCATTTTGTCATTTTGATCTGATACTGAAGAGTGGAGCAGGCCAGGAAATTCTGACACATTTTCCCCATCTCCTTGTTTTTTAAATTTTTTTTTTTCTAAAGGAAGGATGTTTACTTTTCCCCTGAAATTTATAAGCCTTAGAACTTACTCTACCACTTAAGAGAAAGCTGCAGAGGGGACACCTGCATCCCATCTGCTCGGGAGAGAAATGACTCACAGACCACTGTGAATGGGGCCTCCAGGTTTGGGCCTCCAGGTGCTGAAGTCTGGTTTAGGCATCAGATTTCTGGGCAGGTCTTACCGCAGCAGAACAAACCATTTGGGACAGAGGTGTGCCTGCCCTGCCTTCCCTCCCAAGTCACAATGCTGGGCTCTGCAGGCCTTGGCTGGAGGAAGATACGGAGGCCCCAGAAGCTAGGTTATCACATGACAGGCGAGGGGACTTTCAAAGGCCCTTTTAACCCAAGCCAAGCGTCACTCAATACCTGCTTTCAGACTAGAAACAGTCCTGCAAAAGATGAGGCTGAGTAGAGTCACTGAGTCACCGCCCATTCCCACAGTCACCAGGGACAGCAGCCTGCCATCCCTCCCCAATGGGCCGTCAGCTCGGCCTCCCTTCCAGTCAGCACAACCTGCCTTTAGGAAGAGGATCTGATTATTTTCCCAGGAAGCAGAAAATAATACTAATCTCTGCCCCTAACCACAGTTTTGAGAACTGACATTGTGGTGCTAGGCGTGCTGGGTAACCAAGTGATATCTTTAATAGGAGTCTGGGGAAGATGGAGAATACCTTTAAGTCAAGGTACGTATAATGCTTAACAGCCACACCAGCAACCTCAGGGCTCTAAGAACAATAGTTCAGTTCAGCCTGGCATTCTCTAGAAACTCCTCCAACGTCATGTAAAGCCAATTTTGTGCCGTAGTCCCTGAATAAAGTCTGGGCTGCATGGGGTGCCTGGCTCCCAACAAAGCCGTCAGTGACTGGGAACAGTGTGGCCATTGCAAAGACCTCGTCCCTTCCTTGTGTTTGTCTAGCAAAAACCTGCGGGATGGAATGAGAAGACAGTGAGGTGGTGGTAAAGGTCATCCTTCCGATTCCACAAGCAATACAAACTGTCTTTATTAGGGGTGTGTGTGTGTGTGTGTGTGTGTCTGTGTGTCTGTGTGTGTCTGTGTTCCTACATGTGGAATCTAGAGGTCAACCTGAGGTGGCAGGGTAGGACATTGTTTCTTAGGTGCCATCCAAACCTTTTTTTTCTGGCTCAGGGTCTGTCAGTGGCTTGGCTGGCTGACGTGCAATCCAAGGATCTGCCTATCTGTACCTTCTTAGCACTGGGTCATAAGTCTACACCACAGGACTAGAGAGAAGGTCAGTGGGTAAATGTGCTTACAGCCAAGGCTGATGACCAGAGTTCCACCCTTGGGACCCACAGTGAAGGAACAAACCCCAGCAAAGTATCAACTGACCTTCACACTCAGGTGTGTACATGCACACCCCCCAAATAAGTGTAAACAACATTAAAATTAAAAAACAAATGGTGGGACACTATGTCTGCTTTTTTTTTTTTTTTTTTTTTTTTTTTTTTTTTTTTTTTTTGAGACAGGGTTTCTCTGTGTAGCTTTGGTGCCTGTCCTGGATCTCGCTCTGTAGACCACGCTGGCCTCGAACTCACAGAGATCCACCTGCCTCTGCCTCCTGAGTGCTGGGATTAAAGGTGTGCGCAACCACCGCCTGGCATGTCTGCCTTTATTGTGGATTCTGGGGCTTGAACTCAGGTCCTCATGAATGCCCAGCTAGCACTTTATCTCCTGAGTCGTCTCCCTGGCTCCCCACTATCCCCACCCACTGCCTTCTCTGAAACGGGGTCTCGTGCCCAGGTGAGCCTCAAACTATGCAGCCTCCAGCTCCTCCTTGACTAAGGGTGTAAACTCCCCATCTTGCCCAGTGCTGAGAGCCCAGGCATGTGCTCTTGGCTTCCCAAATGCTTGTTTGTTTGTATTTCAAATATGTATTTATGTTTATTTATGTGTATGAGTGTTTGCCTGCATACATGCCTATCAAGTGTACGCCCAGAGGAGGCCAGAAAGTGCGTAGGATCTCCTGGAACTGGAGTGACGGGCAATTGTGAACTGCCATGAGGGTGCTGGGAACCGAACCTGGGTCCTCTGCAAGAGCAACAAGTGCTCTTAACCGCTAAGCTGTTTCTACATTCCACAAAATGATCTTTAAAGGTGGGTTTTAGGGTTGTGCACAGATTGGTACACAGTGGCCTCTCTATAAACTCTTCAGCCCGCTTGAAGCTGAAAACATGACCGCCGTCAATGTGAGTGGTTATGTCAGTCAAAACACAGCCTGGAAGAACTGTGAACTGCCGACGAGGACAGACCTGTCGGTGTCACAGCGAAGCAGACGGTCCATGCTTCCTGTTTGTTTTGAGACAGGGTTTCTCTATATAGTCCACGTTGGTCTAGAATTTGTTCTGTAAACCAGGCTGGCCTCAGATGTGGTGATCCTCCTGCCTCTGCCTTCGGAGTGTGCCACCATGCCTGGCTGAGAAGACTAATAATTAAGTAACTGTGGTGCTAAAATAAAAATCATGCATTTTATTTTAGATTTGTATTTTTAATTTATGCGTATGTCTACGCATGTCTGCCACATGTATGTAGATGCCTACTGGAGAATAAAAGAGGGCTGGCTGTTGTGAGCTGCTGGATGTGAGTTTGGGGAGTCAAACCTGGGTCCTCTGCAAGAGCAGCAAATACTTATAACCACCGAGCCATGTCTTCAACTCTCTTATGTATTTCATTTTAAATTAGTTTTTAATAAAAATAATAATTAAAAAACTAAATAGTGCTGGCAGGCTTAAAGAAAACAGCCGTTTGCTTCACCTGTCCTTAATCCTCCCTCCCTAGGAATGCTAGTTTGGCTGTTTCTTCTGGAACATTCCTCCCTGATTTAAAACTGTAGGTTCTTAAGACTCGCTTTTTTCCTATGGCATCCTGTCCATTTTCTTCTCTGGTGTTGAGGATTGAACTTGAGGCCTTAGGGATGCCAGGCAAGTGCTCTTCCATTGAGCCATCCATTCAGGCCCTCTTAATTTCTCAGCTTTGTATACTGCCTACTGATGTCCCGTGCAGCAGATTCAGTTTTTTTTCTTGTTCAGCCTAACCTCCCCGCTCCATGCCCTCATCCCCCCACTCTTCCTCAATTGCACTGTTTCTTTTTTTAGTTAATATTTAGCGTTCATATCATTAGTACATAAATAAAATAAATGTACTGTGAAGAATATTCCCAACTGATCCAAGTAGCACCGTCCAGCTCTATTTCCTCTTCTGTACAACTGTAGGGTTTTCCTGGTGTTCATACTTGTATGACATTTTTTTATTTGCTCTGTTTCCCTTGGGCTTCACTCAACACTGAACCAGAGTGTAAATCTCAACGTGTCTAAGCACATCTGTTCCTGGCTCGGCCCTGTCTTTGCCCAGAGACAGCCTCTTGCAGGTCACTGGTCTCCCACTCAGCCTTCCGCTCGACTTCTTGTTTTAACACTTGCAACACTGTTACCTTCCCAGGCACTCCCCCATCTTCTTTCTACAGGCTGCTCATTTTCGGAAACCCCTTTCCCACCCTGGCTTACTCATGACATTCAGTGGAAACATCCTTCCTGGAAGGGATGTGCCCGGGGAAATCTTTGGGGATTTTGTGACCTTTAATTGATCGATGGTGGGAATGGGTATAGAACTCTAGGTCAGGGACTTGGGAGCACACACGTTTGGACAGGTCTGCTCTGCTGTTTTTGGGTTCAGAGTTGCTGCTGAATGTCAAAGGTCACATTTGATTCTGATGCTCAAGTCCCTGTCTGATCTTTTTTTCCCTCTTTGCGAAGCTTCTGGAGATATCTAACTTATGTCCTCAGCTCTGACCAAGTTTCTTTGAAAATTTCATTCTTTAATAGTTGCTGTTTTCTTGAGACAGGGTTTCTCTGTGTTGCCCTGGCTGTCCTGGAACTAGCTCTGTAGACCAGGCTGGCCAGGAACTCAGAGATCTGCCTGCCTCTGCCTCCCAAATGTTGGGATTAAAGGCGTGCGCCACCACACCCGGCATATGCTACAATTCAGTGTGGTAGTGTATGCCTGAAATTCTCAGACCTTCAGGGGAGGCGGCAAGAGGATTGGGAGATCCAGGTGACCCTCAGTAACACAGCGAGTTCCATGTCTGGGCTACATGAGACCCTGCCTCAAAAATATTTTTTTTTGTTTGCTCTTTTTAAAACTGTATTAGTGAGGTGGTGGGTTTCCTAAATAATCCTAACATGTTATCCCTCCTCCTATTTTCCCATTTGTCTTTTTGTTCAACTTTCTAGAAGAATTCTTCAGCTTCATAGTTTAAGCATTCAATAGAAAATTCCTAGTTTTGAAATAGCTGATTATCAAAAGGTCTTCCTTGTTCTCTCCATATTCATTTTTATGTGTGGAGTCTTAGTTAATGGGCTCACATTCTTTGTTCTCTGTATTATGGTCCCTGTCCCCGGGTTCCTTTGCAGCTTGCACTGTGTCTGTTTCCCCTAAATTCCTTTGGTTTGGTGTCTAATCTCTTTCACTTTCTTCGGACGCACCGTAAGCACTAACGAGCAGTTCACAGACCCTTGGATGCTCCGAGCGAGAGAGACTGCTTATCGCCGGGGGAGCGCCTGTGCTGGGGTAGGAGTCTGGAAGTCAGCTTCACCAGGGGCTCCTGTGGCTCCTGACTTGGATTAGAAAACTTCCCCCCTTTAGAGCACCAACCTGGCTGCCAAGATCCTGGGAACTGAGCTGTGGAATGTGGGGTGTGATGGTGATGGGGCCCTCACTAATCAGTGCATAGGCGTCTACTTGCTCTCCCTGGTTCAGCACACAGCATTGCTCCAGCCTCAGCTGTGCTGGACACCCATGAGCAGACCCTCTCTGGGTTATAGTCCTGGACAGTAAAGGCGTCCTCTCTCTCTATGGAGGAAGCGTCTAGGGGTTGAAGACTTAGCATCTTTGGAAGCACATTTTATTGTGTATTTATTTGCTTTTAAATTTGTACTTATTATTGTTGTGCGTCTATCCACATGCTGTGTTCATGAAAGCGTGAGGGCCGGGGAATGTCCTGGTAGAAGTTGGAGGACAGCTTCCGGAAGTCAGGTGTCTCTTTCTAGCATGGATTCTGGGGATCAAACTCAGGTCACCAGGCTTTCACGGCAGGCGCTGTCACCGGCGGAGCCATCTGGCTGGGCTGGAAGCACATTTCATACTTGACTTCCTGCCTCTGGCTTCTGTGTCCAGCCAGCATCTTCTTTGCGTGTCTGCACACAGCCTGCACGCACAAGCCCACAAGCCGACTTAGCTTTTCCCGCTGGGGCGGATCCTGTCTTCAGTTTTCATCACGTGACTGAATTTCATTTTTTGACGTTAGCGTCCGAAGTCACGTGTTTCAAGGCTGATGGTTCTCATCTGTTGCCATTGCTTGCCTATTTCCCACCGTCTGTGTATTTACTCCTTTGTACTTCTTTCATGATGGAGTGTGGAGAGAAGGGAGGGCTGGGATCAATGCCCGTGAACCACTGGACCTCTGCATCCACGCCCTTGCTGTAAACGCCTTAGTCTGGTTTATGCTATGATAACATAAATCTGTCGGACAGATGTTACCTGCTGGCCAATTTGGCTGGACAGATATGTGTTTCCTGCTGGAGGCCAAGCAGCTCCCACCTCCACTGCTGGGAGGCTCTCAATGACAACCGAGGGCAGCAGCCCCTTTGGGATCCTCCAGAGTCTCTAATGATGTGGTTCCCAAAGGGTACCGCCGGATTAAAAACCCACAGTGCTCTTTATCGTCCGGAGGCAACTGTTCAGTGGCATGAGTCATGGCTGCTTGGCTTTCTCACCCCAGAAAGCTCATGTTTATCTACTCATTTGGTCTGAGAGGCTAGAGGAGGGTCAGCTCTACCAGGAGTAAACTTCCTGTTCCAAGTCCAACCCTGTCATTGTCCCGAGCCTGCTCTTCTGGCTACAATCCCTGGAGAGTTAAACACGAGAGATACAAAGAGCTCAGGTATATGTGAGGTGGGGGTGGGGTGGGAGTAGAGGAGGAGGAGTCTTCAATTATTTTCATGAGGTATTACCTATATATAGATACAGAAGTGAGTAATCAATTCACTAGTACTTAATGCTAAGGAAATGAATTATGGTTTGCAGTAAATATTCTTCTGATTTCACAGAGGTAAAATAGTTGATAGAGCTACTGGAGTGTATTTAAAATAGATCAATAATGTTTAAAGTCTGAAGTTGGTAGGAACGGAGAATATAACCCTTTCTTTTAGGTATTTGTTAGTTCTAGGTGATAAGATTACTTTGCTGTTTGATTTCTTTCTATAGTTTCTAGTATAAGCAAAAGAGCCTGGGAATGTGTGAGATTTAAGGCCGACTACTTCTTCTGACTCATCCGTGAGCATTTAGGCCAAATTTTAGCTTAATCTTTTTGTTGGTTTGTTTTTCTAATTCTTGTTACTCTCTTTTAAAGAGCTGAGTGGAAACTCCCAAATATCTTCAGAGATGCATATACAACCCGAAGCATGCAGACAGACCACAGGGTCAAGGACTGGCCTCACCTGTTGAAATAGCAAGTGACAGTTGCTCCCGCTATTGTTAGCCGCTGGCATGCAAGGATGAATTCGCTAGTCCACACGAGGCCAATTAGATGGTACCACCACATGTACCGAATGCCCGAAAGAGGCTTGTATTCCACTTGGCCACCTTCCATCACCTGGGCAGTGCCTAAAATTTAAAATACAAACATGCTTTACACCAATATTTCCCTGATCTTGGAAGATGCGTCAACGGGCCATGTTTCTTCATGCTTGGTCTTTGGCACTATGCAAAATGCAGATGTCAAAGTAACAGTTAATTTCATACAGCAAACACTAAAATTTGAGAATTTAAATGGAACGAACAGCAGTATTGACAGTGACTGTGGGGAGTTTGATAGACACTTGACATACACTCTAAAATTCACTCTACTTTGAAGGTGTGAAAATGGGTTCCAAAGAGTCTAACTTTAGGGGTGTCTTATGATTGATAGAAGGACATCTTGCCCTGTATACTTTCTGTTACATCACCGTGTATGATGTGGGCCAAATAGGTTACATTGACAAAAACACACGAAAATATTATGGCTGTATTATAGAACTCTTCACCGAAGAACTTAGACTCCATGAGAGAGACTATGGAGAGCCTTCCTTTACTCAAAGGGATTCCATTTAGAGTTTGTTGCAAGAGCAAACTCTCTTAGCACATGTAAGATGCCTGAGGTCCTTGATTTGGAGCTTAGTGTTTGCCAGGCTGGGGCACATTATGTTGTTTCTTGGAGTCTTAGTCTTGCCTGGGTACTAACTTCCTCTAGGTAGTTTGAACATGAAGTGATATAATTTAGATCGCTTCTGAGATAAAGCCTGGTCCACAGAAGTATCCCTCCATGGGTGATAACAATTATCATTATCTTCATTGATATCGTATTATTGTTATCTTGTATTTCAGGAGTATAATACTGTATTAAATTAAGTTCAGTAAGGGCTTATTAATAATGTTCCACTGCTCCTTTCTCCTCCAACCTAAAGAATCCTTTAGATTAGCTCTGCAGATACTGGAAAACTAGCTTCCAGCTCTGTGGCCATGCTTGATTTCTATATGTTCTCTCATAAGCTCTTTAAATAAACTACTAAGATAAAGAAAGCAGGCACTTTGGTCTTTGGTGAAACCTGCAGCCTGCCTGTGATTTAAACATGTCTTTGTGCTTCTTGTCACAGCTACACACAGATGATCAGTTCATCCATTCCTTCACCTTTAGATATTCACAACAGAGTTCATGCACAAAGGGAAGGATGAAGACAGTCACGTGTGAATCAAAACCACAGAAGGAGATTGATCTTCACTCCTTCCTCTCTAAATTCTGCCAAACAGGATTCCTACTGCGAGAGGCGCTGGGGTAGCTTGCTTTACAGAGATCCAGCCACACTGGGCTACTGAATGCTGAGCTCATTATGGCTTGGAAAGAGATGTGTTTCCGGTGAGGCACATATTCAGAAATATGCCTATGTTTTTTCCAAAGCTGGTGTATTTCAGAAAAGCGTTCCAAAAATGCAAGGAAGTGGCCCCTCATGATGACAAAGTCCTTTAGGTGAATCAGGCCGGCAGGCTTTGAGGACAGCACACTGAACCATCTGAAGGACACAGGGCCTGAGAACAAGCAGCAAGACCGTGAGTCCCAGCAGCAAATTACGTTTTGGAAGTGGAGGATATTTACATAAAGGGGGTTTGTGGCGTCACTTTTCTCACACAGATATGGATGCTAAGAAGACAATCTGCCCTCTTGGCTGTCCTGCATGGTCACTGCTACCATTTCCTAGCTTGTCACACTGGTGACAACAGCCAGCATGTGGAGCGTGGGGCGTCTGAAGTGATAAATCGATCCACTTGGCCCTCAAAGACTTGATATCCTCCAAAGAAGCAAAGCCCAGAGGGTCTTTCTGACAGATTTCTGTGGGCCGAAGTGCTGAATCTCCTCCACTCAGCCCATGTGTGCCGGCAATTGGGCGTGCTCAGGTGTGAGGGTGTGGGCATGCATGCCATGCCATGCATGTGGCCATCAGAGGACAGCCTTCAGGCTTTAGTCTTTGCCTTCTTGTCTTGTTTGAGACGGTCTCTTTACTGCTGCATAAGCCATGTTAGCTGGCTGACCTGGAGCTCCACCCGTCTCCCCTTTCCCTATAGCGTGCTGGGATTGTGGAGGCTTGCACTACCAGGCCCAGCTTTTATGGAGGTTTTGGGGATCCAAACACAGGTTGTCAGGCTCAAACACCAAGTGCTTTTACCCAGGGAGCCATCTCTGCATCTCCCTGAGTGCCTTTCATTTCTTCCTCTGTCTCAGTTTTACTGAGTTGTTTACAGATGTTCATTGAGAGAGGATTATTCAGCTTCTCAGTGCACTGGTTGGCACTTTGGAGCAGATTATCTCCCTGTAGAGCGTAGCGATTGTTTGATCCATTTGTGGGTGTTTAGGAGTGCACTTTGCCTCTACTCCCCATTTATGATGATTCAAAATACCTCCAGATGATGCCAAATGCCACTCGGGGGGAAATCACTGCAAGAGAACCACTGCTTTAAGCAAATAAATCTCTTAAAGGATCAGGCACTGTGGCTTGAAAGCCTGGGAACCTTCACCGTGTTCCAGAGCCTGAGGGTGGGGCAGGAATGCTTATGCATGCAGGACTGCCCTCTCCTGGATGGGCCTTGGAGGTGCGGGCAAGATCCTGTTGGGGAGCTGACCAACCACAAGCAAATCTGTGTTTTCACTTATCACTAAGGATTGCAATAGCTGCTTCGCATTCCCTCGTGACTTGACTGCATCGCTTCCTGAATCTAAATGTGACACAAGTAGCCACCACCTGCAAATGTAATAAACCGATAAGGTGCTAAGAATAAAGCGTGATGCATGGTTAATTACAAAGGAGTTATGGGTAATATGATCCCAATGCTGAAATTAAACACTTATTGAACACCTACCGCATGCTGGCATTTTGATGGACATTAGCTATTAGCAGGAAAAATGGAATATGCGAAAGAAAACCAGAAGATGCCTCCTCTGAGACTCTGAGGACTTAACAGGTGGCCATGTTGGTTTGCTCATCTAGTCTTCTCGACAACTGCTTTATAATCTCTCCTCCAGCCACAGAGCCGATAACTTCACTTCCTGTTGCTCTAAGAAAAATGAGGCAATCGGAAGACCTCACTCCTGCCTGCTCCCCACGCATACTTATCAACGTGTCCAGAATTTAACCTCGGCCCTTCAAAGGGCAAGCTGCCCTTGAGCCTGAGGCCAACCCTGCCATTAGATCCTACTCTTTCCCACACCCTTGAAAAGTCATCTTCACAATTCTGCTCTTCTCCATCAAAATACTCCCTTTCCTGGGCCATTCTCAACTCCTCTCCATGAAAACAAATCGACTCTGGACTGCTGCTTCCTTGGCTCTTTCACAGTCCAATCCGTCCCGACTGACCATATACTAGATCTTTCCAATTCCTATCCTCCCTTCATGAGGCTCCAATCATGGCCCCCTTCCCCCTCATCTACAACAATTACAATAGACTGACCTCCGATGTGCTGTAAGAAATCAATGCTGAGATCTCCATTCCTAGCTTAGACACGGAACCACTCACAGGCCCTGGAAACCTTTTTCCAGAATACCACTCTTGTCACCTACCCCCAGCCTTCACTCTCAGCCCCCATTGCTGTCCCTCCTTTTCTCCAGAACCCACTTATTTATTTATTTTGGTTTTTCAAGACAGGGGTTCTCTGTGTAGTTTTGCGCCTTTCCTAGAACTCACTTGGTAGCCCAGGCTGGCCTCGAACTCACAGAGATCGCCTGCCTCTGCTTCCCGAGTGCTGGGATTAAAGGCATGTGACACCACCGCCTGGCTATTTATTTTCAAGAGCAAATCTAGGCAAGTGCTCTACCACCGAGCTGAGCCCCAGCCTTCTAGGATGTCTCAACACTGAAATGTCTCAAAGCACAATCCTCTATCTCCTCCCAAATACTGTTTGTACGTTCCTTCTGAACTTCAGACTCATTGCTTATTAGAAACATCCATCTAGTTGTTAAAAAAAATAACTCCCTAAATTAATTTCTACTTATGAAATGCCCCTCTGAACTTTCTGCCCCATCTCTGTTAATTCCCATCTCATCTTCCAGCGGCTAAAGTTAGAGAAAAGACAAAACAACACAAAGCCATGGCCAGCTCTTTGGCCTTCCTCCTTCATCTACTGCACCAGCAAATGCTACTCATTCTGAAGTCGTTGCAGAGCCCAGTATGTGACACTGCAACACAAAGACCTGGTAGCCGGGCACCGCCATCTCTCTCCATCCTGTAAATGCATTAAAAAGAACATCGTGTCATGTTCCTGTTCTCTGAACTTCCCACCACACATCCCAGGATTTGACCTCATGCCTTCTCTGACTTCGGTCTGCTGTCTTAATGACACCATTCTAGCTGAATGTGCTTCCTTCCTGTGCCCCAGAACCCTGTCTTCTTTACGGTCTTCTACTTGAGACATTCTTCCTTCCCTAGGTCTGCCTTGTGGCCCTGTCTACACTGCTTTCAAGTCTTTGTTCAAGTATGTTCTTTTGCTCAACCCTAACCCTAACCCTATGGCCAAATTAAAAATGAGCTCCTGTCTCCTCAGACATTTACGGTTCTTTTCCTCTGATTCGCTTTTCTCCATACCTCTTACCAATTATTCTGTCATTTGCTTGCTTTACTCACTGTGTGTTTTCCTGTCTTCTAACTGAGAAGGAAAGCTACATTTCCACATGTTTTAATAGAATTTTTTTTTTTTCAAGACAGAGTTTCTCTCTCTATAGCCCTGGATGTTCTGGAACTTACTTTGTAGACCAGGCTGGCTTACACCTCAAAGATCTGCCTGCCACCGCTTCCCAAGGGCTGGGATTAAAGGTGTGCACCACCACTGCTCAGCTCAGGATTTTTAGCTCACAGTAAACGTTGAATTAGTGGATGGACATAGAGATTGGTGGACACTCTTCAAAGGACATGTTCTATTTTTTAACTTCAATTTTATGTGTGTGGGTGTCTTGCCTGCATTTGTGTCTGTGTGTATACACAGAAGGTATGGAGGCCACAAGAAGGTATCATATCCCCTGCAACTGGAATTACAGATGGCTGTGAGTTGACATCTGGGTGCTAGGAATTGAACCTAGGTCCTCTGGAAGAGCAGAGACATTATTCCAATCCACAAGATATTCTATTGAAGATGTTTGAGGCAACTTTCTAGATCTCTCTGCAACACACTAGAATAACCTGGTAGAATTCATTATATACCTAGCTGTAGCCTTGATGTTATTGGCAAGTTTTAAAGCATTTTAAGAGACTGTAGTGGTAAACTGATCATTGTAAATGGCAGATTTGTAAGAAAGACAGACCAACAACCAGACAGGACAGGTTCCCCAAAGGAGCAGACACAATTCAAAAGGCTCAGTTTTCTAAAATGTTCTGTGTATTTTTCTTGCAGCTTTTCTAGAAAACTGGCCTACAGGTCTTACTGACTCTGTGGCCTTCTGAGCCCCCCAGCCTAGCTTCTGCCTCTGCTCTGGCTGCAGGAAAATTAGGGAAAATAAGAGGAAAATGTCCATTAATGTCCATTCTGATGTAGCACACTGAGCCGAGAGACAGAGAAAGAACAAACATGTCTGCTGTGGGATATTATAACCAGGCAAAGATGTGTTGTATTTGTCTATGCTGCAGACTGTTATTTTAACTGTGTAGAGGTATGTTACTTTTGTTCACGTGGCATTTGTTTAATGATGTAAAGATGTGTTGCATTTGTTTCACCTGGCCTGCCTAAGGCACCTGATTGGTCTAATAAAGAGCTGAATGGCCAATAGCTAGGCAGAGAAAGGATAGGCAGGGCTGGTGGGCAGAGAGAATAAATATAGGAGGAGAAATCTAGGCAAGAGGAAAGAATGAGGGAGAAGAAAGAGTGGAGGAGAAAAGGAGAAGGAAATGAGGACTGGGACACCAGGGGCCAGCCACTGAGCTACCCAGCTAACAGCCACAGAGGAAGCAGGGAAGTAAGACATGCAGAAAGAAGGAAAGAAAGATAAAAAGTTCCAAGGGAAATACATAGATAAAGAGAAACAGGATAATTAGTTAAGTCAGAAAAGCTGGCTAGAAACAAGCCTAAGTGGAGGACAGGCATTTGTAACAAAGAATATGAAGCCTCTAAATCTTTATTTGGGAGCTGGGTGTGGCCCCCCCAAAAGAAAAAAAAAGCCAACTACACATTAGTAAGATGTGTAGTAAGAGAGTTCCCCTCTCCTTAATGTTCTTATACTTGTGGATGATGACAAGCTAGACTCATCTTAAAAGGGGAATTTCAACTGAGAAAATGCCCCTGCCAGATTGGCCTGTGGGTGCATTTTCTTGATTGATAATTCATGTGTGAGGGTCTACCTCACCATGGGAGGTACCACCCTGGCCCGGTGACCCAGGGTACTCTAGGAAAGCAGGCTGAATAAGCCAGTAAGCAGGACTCCTCCACGGCCTCTGTATCAGCTCCAGGTTTCTGCCCTGTTTGAGTTCCTGTCCTGACTTCCTTCAATATTGTACAGTGATGTGGAAGCATAAGCCAAATAAACCCCTTCCTCCCTAAGTTGCTTTTGGTCATGGGGTTTTATCATAGCAATAGACACCTTAACTAAGGCAGCCACACATCTTTTTCATAGTAACGAGCACCTTGAGACACACGATATTTACTCCTCTTGCTGGAGAAAGGGACTATTGACTCACTGCTCTATTTCAAGTACCCAAAGCACATAGTAGGCACACATAATACATCTCCAGAGATGAGCACATACTAGGCAGACAATCAGTATTTGCTGAAAGAAGGAAGAATATGAAAACAATACACAAGAAATACTCAAGTTTACATGCCCAAGAAATTTGTAGACTATCATCACGAAACAGAACACTGGAAACAAATTTAAGAATGCCTAGCTTCTGAAGCAGTTGGCGGTGGGGGGCTGGGGTGAGAGTCGGGAAGGGGAGTGGGTTCTAGGTCAGATCACACTGGAGCAAGGCACAGAGTGGCCCATGAGGACGGCTTTTCTCTGCAGCAGTGAAATGACCTGAACTTCTGGAAGCCCCTGCAGACTCTCTTCTCTTCCTCGCTCTGTTCCAAGACAAGGCTGGCCATCGGCAGGCTCAGTGAAATAACTTGAATCATCTTCTAGATCTCTGATAATTTTCTTAGATACTGTGTTCTCAAATCCACCAGGCACAGCAGAGGGGGAACAAATAATGAGTGTGGCTGAGACCAGTGTGAGATATTCCTTAGTCAATGTTAATTCCTAACAACAACAACAACAACAACAACAGCCACAACATACGGCCCTTCAATTGCAAGGCAAAGCTCTCCTCCAGCTCAGCCTCCCATGGACATAGCACAGAGAACTGATTCCCCAGGAAATCTGAAGCAGCCTGGCCCCTGGCGCCTCTGATGGGAACTCTGTTTGAGCCTGCTGCCTCCTCTCCAAGCGTAGCTGAGTGCCTGTTCCAAGTGCACTGTGTACATGGCTGTGACTGCCCTTTCAGGCACCGCGTGGACCTGGAAATACCCCCCCCACACACACACCCTTTTCTATTGTTCTCCACTCTGGACTTCTAGGCCACCGTAGTGATCTCTTGCCACCCAGATCATCTGGGCTCTTTTCTGCTCACCAACAGCGTGTGCTGGATTCCTAAGGTAACTACGACTTTTGCTTTTTGTTTGGTTTTGACTTTGGTTTTTAAAGGCAGGGTCTCTCCTTGTAGCCCAGGCCTTGAATTTCTGATCCCCCAGCTGTAGCCTCTGAGTGTCCCTCCTGGAGTGACAGGTGTGCACCATCACAGCAGGCTCTTTACGTCATTGGATTAGTTAGAAGACAGGTCCTAACAGACTACTACGAGATGTTACTGCTGTCAGGATGTTCATAGGCTCTGCTGAGATGATCTCCAAAATGCCACAACTTGTGAACTAGTGAACAGATGAATGAAGTCACTAGAGAAACAGATCACACGAGGAAACACGACCCACCAAAATTCACTGTATTTTTTGCACATTAAATTATTAACTTATTCAACCACCAGCCCCTAAAGAAAACTCATAAATATTTACCTGCTGAGGATACCCCCCACAGCACACACACACACACACACAGACACACACACACACACACACACACACACACACACCCCTTCACTGTAGGACACACAGAGAGATCCTGTCCTCTCATATCACTGCCCGAGAGGACATTAAATGACACAGAGAGACACCGAGCACTATCCACCTGTGTTCTCTGGCAAAGCATCCTTTCCCAAGACATGGAAGCTGCTCGCACTTCTCACAGGCACAGCGGGGGCATCTTCCTAGAGTCAAACATCGATGCAGTTGCTGGCCTGCTTGGCCCAGAGCCAAGCCACTGACACTGAAAGAAGAGGTCTTGGGGAACAAAAGGGACTTTGTGCTCTTGGACAGCCCATGAGTGTGTAGAAAGGAGGGTCAGGTGGCCTGAGGGAGTCCATGATCCTGGACTACAGCTGCGAGGGCAAGGGTAACTCTTTGTAGCGCCCGCTCTGCTGGGAAGGCAAAGACCAACTTACCCGGACGGAGAGCTACATTCGGTTCTAGACTCTCAGCTCATGTTTTCTCCCCCCAGGCTCCTCTCATCCATGCCCCCTGAGCTCTTGCACTAACAGAGAACTATCACACTCTGACACATGGTCTTCTGAGGTGGCTGTGGAAAAACAGGCTACAGTCAAACCAAATGGCCTCCTGCCTCCCTGCCTTCTTCGCTCTGGGTCCTTGTGACCGAGGCTGTCAATGCACTGTTGTTGGATCCAAGGAGGAGAATGTCACGAGGCACCAAGTTAGCAGTCCAATCTCAAGTCAGCTTTGGAGCAGAAACTCTACTGTGTCACTGGCAACTCTCAGGACTGGGTTTTTTCCTTCTTGCCTGAGACCAGGCCCTTCTCCTGGGATTCTCTCGACCTGCACTGAGTCTATATTTGCTCCATCTGTTTCAGATATTCTGGCAATTTCCAGCCTATCCACTTGCACCGTGGGGTCGGTGCTTCACTCGGAAAGTGAGGTCAGTAGTGGAAAGTGTGGAGACGCCATTCGAGAGAGCTTTGAAGCAGAGAGCCGTGGCTCATCCTCGCTGCATGAAGATCAAGGGTGACTGGGTTACTGGGTCTTTAATTTTCTCGCTTTAAACTCCAGAATGGCAGACAAGTTACAAGGGGACCGTAGTGCTGGAGGAGGAGAACCACCTGGTGTGGAGTCAGCTGGGGGCCTTTCAACACACGGCTGGCTTCTCCACTTGGCGCACACAGCTCCTGCTCTGCCTTCTGACATCACTGAGCCTACCTTGAGCTAGTGAGCTAGAGGAAGGCTCTCAGTGTGCATTCCTCTCAGGTGCCGCTGTAGTAGAGGTTCTCCTCCCTTCTGGGTCATAGACCTCTAAGTTTTGCACTATGCATGGCTGGGCAAATGGAAACTTCATTTCCCGACCTCCTTAGCAGGTAGGTGTTAGCGTGTCCCTTGGGGCTGGCCACTGGGGTTGGGTAGAGTTCTGTGCTGCCTGTGACTTCTGAGGAAGGGTGCTCATCTTCCTTCCTGCCACTTTTCTAAAGGCTGAAGTGAGACGCCACGGTGGGAGCCCACGCGGTCCTCTCAACTATGACATGGCAAGGAAGAGCAGAGGTTGTGGAGGAAGAAGGCACTGGGATCTTGTGCACGTTACCTTACATCTTTCAGTTTTCTTTCCTTTCTAGACAAAGCTCATTCTGATGATCATAGTCTATCTGCTTGACCCAGGTTCCTCTCTGGGTGGTTATTGGACATTCCTAGAGGCCTTCAGAGACCTCCAGAAGAAGAGGCTGCTCCTCCAGCATCCCCAGAGCTGGACATGTGGGTCTCCCGGGGCTGTGGCTTCCAAGGACCTGTGAGCATCTTAATTCTGTAGGATCACTTAATTCCAGAGGAGAGGGAAGGGGACTGAGTTTAGAAGAAGCTACAACTCTGAAGTTGTTCTGTGACGTGGGCCTGCATCTGTATTGTAGACATCATGCAAGAGCATGTATTTTTGCCTCACTGAATGGAGAAGATACACTTGATAACGTATTAGGAACTGCACCAGCCTCATTGATGTGACGTCTGTTCCTGCTTTTGTCTGCCTGGGAACAGTCTCGTAAAGTAACTCACTGCTTGTACTTGCCACAGAGTGTGAATCTGGGCCATCACCAAATCGAAGAGCAAAGTCAAAGCATTTTCAGGACTGTGGGCCGCCGACCAGCTGCTGGTCCTCACACTGGTTGGTACCAGTCTGCAAGGATACTTCAGTTGGCTTCAGTTGAATGAAGGTCACCACTGAGCATGTTATTTCTTCCAGCTGACGTGTGTGTGTGTGTGTGTGTGTGTGTGTGTGTGTGTGTGTTTGTCTGTGTGTATACATGTTTATGAAGGAGCTCATGTGTGCAGGTGTGTGTAGAAGCTAGAGGACAACCTCAGGTGTTACTCTCCAGGCAGCATCTAATTCATTATTGAGACAGTGCCTCTCATTGGTCTGGGATTGACCAGTAGAACTTGACCAGTAGGCCAGGCTATCCCCCAACCAGTGACCCTCTGATCTGACTCTCTCTACCTGTTGGGTTCTGGTGATCAAACTCAGGTCCTTGTGGTTGCAAGAAAGTACTATCTTTTCAGGGTCCCCTCCATTTTTTTCTCATAACAGGAAGTTCTCAGTGAAGGCACCAATGGGGTATATACCTAGGCCTAGGCTTTCGGCACCGTTGTAGACAGCACTTTGAATGACACTGATGTAGAATCTTAATGCCCCACTAGCATGATAAAAATATATATATATTGTTTATATATTTGTTTGTTTTCAAGATAGGCTTTCTCTGTATAGCCATAACTATCCTGGAACTCACTCTGTAGACCAAGCTGGCCTCAAATGGAGATCTGCATGCCTCTGCCTCCCAAGTGCTAGGATTAATGGAGAATGCCATGACCACCCAGCAAAAAATATCCATACCAAATCTGTCCATCCATTCATTCATCTATCCGTCCGTCCATCCATCCATCCATTCATCCATTCATCCATCCATCCACCTACTTTGTCCTACCCCCAAATCAAATAAGATCAGAATCCCTGCAGGTGGGGTCCACATATGGGTGTGGTAAAGTAGTGAAACTGATTGTGAGGAAGACCCCTGGTGGAGACGCAGCCTTGGGATACGCCAGGAGAACGAAGGCTACAGCGTGGCCTTTCAAAACCAAAGCAATCTGAACGGCCACATGTACTTGTTTTAAACTTAAGCTGGCCTTGCTGGAATCAACTCACTTAGCAGAATCTTCCCTGGAGTCTGTGCCATCTGTGAAGTACTAATTTGTCAGGAGCTGGCAAATTACTTTGGAGAAGATTTAAACCTGGAGACTTTGTTGTTGTTGTTTGTTTTGAGACAGGGTTTCATGCAGCCCAGGCTGGCTCAAACTTACTAAGTAGCCAAGGATGACTGTGGACTTGTGATTTTCCTGTCCCCACTTCTGTAATGCTGATATTATAAGCATGTGCCATTTCACTCAGGGTTTTATGCTTGCTAGGGAAGGTCTCCACCCACTGAGCTATATTCTCCAGCTTTAAACCTGAAGACATTTAACAGTCATCTCCCTGTGAGCTTTGGTTCATATTAAAGTTTCACCTAAGTTTTCAAGCCTGACTGAATTCATTAACTCATAAAACCCAGCTTCCCCAAGGCCAGTCAAAAGTGTCCCCCGTGACTGAGCCCCTGGTTCCAGAAGAGCTTTGGGGCTCCCAGGAACCGGCTCAGTTCTAAAACGGCGCCACTTACCGGCAGTTCCCAGCCTCAGCAGCACAGCCACCCAGAGGACCCAGAAGGAAATGAGGATGGCGAATGTCCACAGTGGTTGGAAGAGCAGGAAAGGACAGCGGCTGATGGCTTTGTTTGTCACCTGGAGAAGCTCGACTGCCGATTTCATTCTCTTTCTGAGTGTGAAGATCAAGACGAGGAGAATCGCCTGTTGAGAGAGAGGCCAGAGCAAACCACTGCAGAGCGGAGAAGGGCTGGGTGGGGCTGGAAACGGAAGTGTCTAACTGGCCTCAAGCGGCTCTCTTGGAAGATACTTATTACTTCTGTTGTAACTGAAAAGATCAACTCCCAAGCACTGACTCAGACCTTACTATGTACTGGCCTCTGTGTGAGATCCCACAGTCACAATGGCGAACAAGGCTGAGTCCCTGCCTAAAGGAGCCAGTCAGTGTAGATGTAACCAACTGTCTTGTTAAATAATGAACACAGAACCAATGCAAAGAAGAAAGTCAAGAGATCAGAGCTAAGAGCCTTGCCCTTCCTGCTGTAGCTAGCTCTTCCGCCAGAGACCTCTTTGAAAGAGAGCTACTTCCTGTCTGTTTGACTTTATATAGACTTTCTGTTCTGCCTTCTCATTGGCTGTAAATCCAAACACATGACTGCCTCGTCACTGCCTGTCTGTAGAGACTTCCATGTCTTCTATGGTATTGAGATTAAAGGCGTGCATCACCACCGCCATGCTCTTGCTATGGCTCTAATAGCTCTGACCCCCAGGCAACTTTATTTATTAACATACAATTAACATTTTAGTACAAAATAAAATATCACCATAAGTCAGAGTTCAAAGGTGAGAATAAGGCTCTTGAAAGATCAAGGAAAACACCTTCTATTTTTCCCACCTCCATGCCACACACCAGAGATGGGCTGCCAACAGGCAAGAGAATATGAATGTGCCGTAAAATGACAATGCCTCAAAGCTACTTGCTGTGCCTTCTTGACTGGGTTTCTCCTCCACATAGAAATAGTTATAAGTCTCCCAAATTAGGGAAACCAGAATCCTTTACCCCCATACCATTCAGCCTTCTCGACTATTCTCTTCCTGGTCAAGCATCTTGGTTTGTCTTTGTTACCGCTAATCTCCCACATCTAAGTATCTCTTTATCTACTACAAACTCCTTGACCTCAACACTCCTGACACTGTTCTCCCTAAGGCTGCATGCATCCTGTGACCTCTGGAGTGTTAAGCCTTCTGGAACATCCAAGTTGTTTTTGGCTGGAATTCAGAAACTTGGGTTCAGAGCTGATGGTGGCTACTCAACCAGCGTTCGGAAGGGCTTGTCTTACCGTCGTGACCGTAGCGACGATGGCAAAGGCCAGCATGCACTTCATGTTCTCCCTTTCCGTGTCCAATTCTGTGCTGAGGTCGTTGGTGTAGTCATAATACAACCACCATAAGACTCCGCAGACAACTAGAAAACAAAGTGATAGGAGGCTTGGCATGTGTCCTGAGATTACCCACTCCTCTTTTACACACACACACACACACACACACACACACACACACACACACACACACACACACACAGTCTAGCCACTTCTGACCCAGTGATCCTGTTCAAACAGTAGGTTCTAAATTCCCAGATGTTTTGGAGCCCATCACTTCTCTCTGGGTGATCTGGACAAAGCCAGGTCTGCAGAGAACCTGTCAATCTTGCTACTGGTCTCTGGAGACACAGGAACCTAGTCCACAGGATGAGTGTGAGCAGAGGAAGAGCATTCGAGTCTAAAGTATTCACAGAAGGTCTGCTGGTGATAGCTCCTGGGCGTGGGGGACTGGATGTTGGCTTCTTCTTCTTCTTCTTCTTCTCCTCCTCCTCCTCCTCCTCCTCCTCCTCCTCCTCCTCCTCCTCCTTCTTCTTCTTCTTCTTCTTCTTCTTCTTTTTGTTTTTTAAGACAGGGTTTCTTTGTGTATCCCTGCTTGTACTAGATCTCACTCTGTAGACCAGGTTGGCCTTGAACTCACAGAGATCCACCTGCTTTTGCCTACTGAGTGCTGGGATTAAAAGCATGCGCCACTATGCCTGGCTGGATGTTGGCTTCTTACCCACAAAGGTGGGTCATTTACACAGCCCACGGAGATCACGTTATCAGAGGTGCACTGGGAAGATACAGCGGCACTGCAAATAATCTGCATCTAGATAAAAACATGACTATAAACCATCACTGTTGTAACTCCAGGGAGGTCATAGTTGTCTGCCGATCATAGATGGGAAGATGGATGCCACAGCCTTCACTGGTCACAGTGGCCATTCTCCAATACAGAGCTTGCTGTGATTTAGAACCGAAATGCTCCCTAGAACCTCATGTATTGAAGGCTAGATCCCCAGCTGGATCGAGTCTTGGCATTCTTGGGAGGCAGAAGAAACTGTAGGAGGTAGGATCTACTTGAAGGAAGTGGGTTACTGGAGATGTGCTTGGAAGGCCTATGGGGACCTGAACTCTCTGCATCTTAGTGGCCATGAGGTAGTAGTAATCAGCCTTAGGCTATCACAGGCTTCCGGCAGGAGAATAACGCTACAGGCTCAGAACAAGGGAGCCAGTGACTGTGGAGAGAAGCCTCTGGAACTGTGAGCCAAGCCAGTAAATCTCTCTAAGTGATTTACTCAGGCGTTTTGTCACAGAGTCAGAAAGGTGACTGACACCAGGCCTCTGTGTGGCTGCCTGAGAGCAGAATTAAATATTCAAAGGGATAAAACATTACAGTCACATTGCTCATTCAAAATTAAAATGCCCTATATCAGTTGCAAAACGAGGCCTCTACCTCTTTCCTCAAAACTCCTAGGATAGTCACAATCTATTGTAAGGAAAAGAGGGGTCAACACAGGTTCCCCTGGTCTCTGCTCCTTCTCAGCCTTGCTCTTCAGACTGACCAGAGCCTTTGTGTGACAATCATAGGTTCTCACAGGCCCACAGAGTAAGTGTAACACAGAATAAATCCTTCAAAATGAACAAAAAGAAAGATAGAAATTCCTTTCTTTCTTCTTCTTTTAAAAAAATTTTTTTTTCTTTGAGGCAAAGTCTCTTTATGCAGCCCTGGTTCTCTTGGAACTTGCTATGTAGACCAGGCAGGCCTTGAACTCACAGATGTTCATCTACCTGACTCTGCCTCCCAAGTGCTGGGACCAAAGGTGTGCACCAACATGGCCAGCTGGAATTCTTCCTGATGATGTATTTAAGTATCAGTAAAATTTAATTTTGTGTTGTTGCTTGTTTGCCGTGCAGGGGATTGAATGTAGGGCCATGTGCATGCTTGGCAGGACTCTAGCACTGAGATCTGTCCTCGGCCCAGTGTTATGGGCTCCAGGGTCACCCAGTTGGTAGGCTTGTCTCAGAAGCTGCACAACAGGTAGACTCAAGGATAGAGTGGACATCAGCTTTCTTTGGGAGGCAGGAGCAACTCCCACCGGCCTCCCTAGGCCTGGTTTTCCTCATATGTGAGAAGATGGGGCTGGACTGCATCCCCTTCTAAGACTCTAGTTAGTTAAAAAACAAACCAAACCAAACCCAACCCCCCAACCTTTAAACTCTGTGCTTACTGGAAAGTTGTTCCATTTACTCAAAAAGAATGGAAATACTTACACAGCAATCCCAAAATAACCAGCGAAATGATGATGTGGACCAGAAGTGTGGAGATGAATCGGAAAGTGAACATCATGGCCAGAGACAAGGCTGGAAAGGTAAACAGAGGTAAACATGATGCTCCAGGGCAACAAGGCGGCAGGGGAGGGCGGTGGGTAGAAAGGGTGGTCAGCATAAAACTGTGATTGCTGGTCAGGCCCAGGAAAGTGAGGGCTGATGGGTTTACTCAATTTCCAAGCATCCTGGGAAACAGCAAATACTAAATACAAATACCCAGGATACCCTCCTAGGCCTCCGACACAAGTCAGCTGTGGTAAGGAGGTTCTGAAAATGCCAGCATTCTTCTCAAGTTTAAATATAACGATAGATGAGTAATGAATAAATAAATAATGTATTAAAATAAGTGTAAAATGTAGATGTAAAAAAAGAAATCATACTTTTTCTTAAAAGTCCAAATTAACTATTTAAATTTTTACCATATTTAAGTCTGTTGTCTTTTATGTTGGGCTATGTGAAGTTCTAACTTTTTTTTTTGTTGTTGTTTAGTTTTTCAAGACAGGGTTTCCCTGTGTAGCCCTGGCTGTCCTGGAACTCACTCTGTAGACCATGCTGGTCTTATACTCAGAGATTCGCCTGCCTCTGCCTTCCCGATGCTGGGCTTAAAGGTGTGCGCCACCACTGCTGGACCAGTTCTAACTCTTAATGTTCTTGGATATGCTTATGAAATCTCAAAGAATAATGTCTTGACAATGAAAAACAATTAAACTTACTTTTTTTTTTTTTTTTTTTTTTTGAGACAGGGTTTCTCTGTGTAGCCCTGGCTGTCCTGGAACTTGCTCTATAGACCAGATTGGTCTTGAACTCAGAGATCCGCCTGCCTCTGTCTCCCAAATGCTGGGATTAAAGGCATGCACTACCAACATCTAACAAATCAATTATTATAATTATTAAATAAACTGTATATGTAAGATGTTGCATTTTATTTTCTAACACTTGGGTTTTTAGGATTGTGACTTTTCTGAATATTTCTGTGACTAGGAACACTAGTTCTCACAAATAAAGCAACTGGGATTGCTTATAGATGTTCCAGTACAGTGGGTACTAACACAGGGTTTGGAATCAGACCTGGGTTAGGGTCTCAGCTCTGCAAGTCTCCTAAGTGCTGGGATTAAAGGCCTGCAACACTACTTCTCAGCTAATAAGTAAATTTTTTTAAACAGGCAGAAATATGTTGATGGCTGACCAAAATGTCTCCTTCAGCTTGGAGGTGGGAGGCCTGCTGCTGGAAAGAGCAGTGACCTACAATATTTGTCCAAAGCAGCATGGCTTAACCTCTTCAGACAGAAAATTGCCTTAGTCTTAGCAAGGTGAAACACAGCATTGAAGCCACAGGCTCAAGGATGGGCAGCTGCTTCCCCAAAGATACGAGGGAGCAGGCCTTCGCTCAGAGCAGGTAGGGCTCCATCAGGACCAGGACAATATCATGACACACACTCCTTCCTTTCCCCAGCCAGCAGCCTTCTGATCGCATAGACTGACCAGTCTATAAGTGTGCCAGGAAGGCACACTGACGAGCAGCACTGGAGTCTGGTGCCCCTGATGCTTACATTTTTCATAGCCAATGCATGAGGTGGCAGTGTTTTATTTGCCCATCTTGTATGCAGAGTTAACAAAAGACAGGAGCCAGACCAATATTTTAACTCAGTTCTATGCAGGACTGCTTCCCAGCTGAGAGCCAACTAGTCTTCGATTCTTACAGCCCCTGTCCACACTTGAACCTCTGAACAAATCTGTGAAGAAAATACATAAGCTCTATATTTAAGTCAAAGATGCTGGTTTTCATTACACAAGGTACTCGAGTGTCGAGAAATTTGGCATACCATAAACAGTTACTAAATAAAATTAATCAAGAATTACCGAATGTGAAGACACACAAGCCGAGGATGGTGTCTCTTCCCGCCATTATTCCACTTAGAATCCGATGGAGAGCGTCAGCATCATTTATCAAGACTGATGCAAATAAGGAATAGCACTCGGGGGTCTGAGGGATGCACCGGTTAAATAAGGGGAAGGACTTGCTGAAAAGAAGAGGCAGAATCAATGGTGAAATGATCAGTCATTTATCTTTAAAAATGTTTAGAATTCCAACACCCCCAAACCAGAAGCTCAGCATCTATAAAAAGGACTTTATGACCAATGAGCTGGCTCAGCAGATAAAGACACCTGCTTCTAAAGCCTGATGACCCGAGTTCAATCTGGATGTTGGCCCTTGACCTCCACATCTGTGTGATAGCATCAGCCCCTGACCCAATTATACATGCTCAAACACACACACACACACACACACACACACACACACACACACACACACACACACGCACGCACGCACACACACAATTTAAATAGTAAAAAAAGTTTAGCATCCTGCTTTCAAAGCATGCCTTAGAAAGATATGCAACCCTGCTCTGCTACAGTGATTAGTTGATACTCATGTTGAGAAACTGATTAAGGGAAACAATAGACTCTTGAAACTGCTCTTCCTTTTGGTTGTTTAGAGGCTGAATGACATCCCATGGAATATCTATACACCACCTTTTAAAAATAAATAAATGGGAACATTTTGGATTATGTTTTGGTCCTTAGACTATTAACTCCAGTACAAAATAAAATCTCTCTCTCCTTCTCTCCCTCCCTCCCTCTCTCTGTGTATGTGTTTTTGTGTGTGTTTGTGTTGTCTGTACATGGTTGTGTGTATGTTCACATGTGTATAGGCATGCACACACGTGTGCATATATGTGTGTAGGTCTGTGGTCAGTATTAGTTGTCTCCTCTCACTCTACCTTGTTTTTGAGACAGGGTCTCTTCACTGAACCTGGAGCTCACCAACTGTCTTGACTAGCTGGCCAGTAAGTGCAGGATCTTTGTCTCCCACCTCAGGGTAATAATGTATGCAACCCCTGTGGCCATCCTTTATATGGGTGCTGGGGATTTGAACTCATACTGAAGCAGCAAGTATTTTACTCCCTGAACCCTCTCCCCATACCAAGAATCACATTTCTTTTCAATTTTCTTTTCTTTTTTTTCAAGACAGGGTCTCTCTGTGTAGCTTTGGAGGCTGTTCTGGATCTTGCTGTAGAGACCAGGCTGGCCTCGACTCACAGAGATCTGCCTGCCTCTGCCTTTCGAATGCTGGGATTAAAGTCATCTGCCACCACCACCCAGTAAGCATCACATTTCTTTAAGGAACAGGTAGGGGGATGGACTGGGTCGATCAGAAGCTGCACTGATGACAGTAATGATTCTCTTCAGTCCTCTCAGAAAGCGAAGCTAAGCTGTGTGACTGTTGCCGTCAGTCCGTGTGAAAGCTAACCTTTTCTGGGCTCCTATCTAAAATGTAAACACACCCGGGAATAGACATTCTAAAGAATCTTCACAAACCACAGATATCATCACAGGGTCTCCCATCACTCCATGGGCTCCAAACAGTGGGGCTAAAACTCCCAGTTTAAGAAGGGCTGGATTATCTAACAAACTGTTGAAAGCCAGACAGCCGCCATTTTGTGAACTGTATAAAGAGGAAATGGAGAAGAAAGAAGAAATTGCTTCTGAAATTCCTACTGAAGTACAACATGGACATCTGAAAGAACCTTCCTTGGGTGATCACAATATTATAAAAAGAGTCCCTGAGTCGCCCAGTAGTGATTTAATGGAAACTCAACAGGAAAATTCTTCCTTTGAGTGGTGTAGCTTTGTGCCTTTCCTGGAACTCCCTCTGTAGTCCAGGCTGGCCTCGAACTCACAGAGATCCGCCTGCCTCTGCCTCTGCATCTCGAGTGCTGGGATTAAAGGCATGTGCTACCACCACCCGGCCAGAATACACATTTTAAAAATGAGTCACTGAGCCTCACTTACTATCAAGGGGAGGGAACTCAGGCTCTATCTCTTATAGAGAGAAGTATTTATATTATCAGCCTACTTCCTCCTCCTCCTCCCCCTCTTCCTTTCCTCTCCCTCCTCCATCATTTCTTTATATTCTGGCTGTACAAGATGATACCAGAATTAGCTGGCATTTTCCTCATCCGAGACCTCATCCAGTCAGCTATTTGTCTAGGAATCCTTTGTAAAAGGTCAATTAGAAGCCAGGAGCCGGTTGTTGGATTTGCTCCCTGATGATGGGGTGTCACTCATTTAGACCCTTCCATCCTCAACCCTAGTGCAAAGCTTCAGAATTGCTGGTCAAGCTAGGACCCAGCACGGGGAGGATTCATAAAAGACAGGATCTCCCCCTTTAGGCCTGAAGATTTGATAGAGGTAAGAAATCTCTCTAGTTGCTGGCTCCTTTACTGATCTTTGAGCATTTACCTCGATATCTGGCTCCAGGTTTTTATTATTAGGATCAATTAGGATTCCTGCTATATTGCTTGTTTCTAATCTTAGCTATAAAGTGTGAACTGCTCGTCATCAAGTATAGTATTAACTAGATTTCTTAGGTTTTTTCAAATCACATTTTTATCTGTTTTGTGCTGGTCTCAGATTCATGGCAATTCCCCTAGGGGTCTCAGCCTTCTGAGGGCTTGTCTTAGTGAATTTCAGTAGGAGTTAGAAGCCTTCCCCACTTTCAGGATGTGAAAGAATCCTTGTAAGCTTCTAATACCTTCTGGTTTCATTTTCTATATGAAAACCATCCATTGGCTGTCTCCCTGGTTGGCCTAATAACCATTTATCAAATAATTCACATTTCCCCATTGATTGACAATGCCACTTTTATCATGCAATACATTACCATATTTGGATTTAATCCTGTTGATCTGCCCATTGCCATAATGATAAGTTAATAGACCAATAGAGAGGAATAAAGTCTTTTCATGCTGGACTGTATGGTTAATAGACCAATAGAGAGGAATAAAGTCTTTTCATGCTGGACTGTATGGTTAACACAGAGTACCTTTGCATTTGTTTTTGTTTTTTCATTGTACCTAAAATGGCGCTGGTGTTTTCCTCCCCTGGTTCTCATACAGTTCTTTTTAAACTGATTTTGGTGTCTTTGTATGGGATCTTTGTTCCTGCTGTAGTAAATAAGTATTTTTTTTTAAACCCACGAATGTGCAGATTTCAAAATACTAGCTGATCCCACGCCACCTACATGAGTTCTTTTATTGCACACAGGGACTTCCCAGGCACTTATCCTGCCTTCCCAGGTCTATAATCATACCTTCTGCAGAGCAGCAATTAGCTCCCGATTTCCGATTTCCAAACCTCTAATTTCTTTTGCTTTTCTGACACTAAACGGTTTCACAACACCAATAAATTGCAAGTGTTTTCAAAGCAAATGTATTCTGAAGTTTCACCAGGGTTTCTAAAAGCTAAGAGCAAACACAGACTTAATGCTCTTTTATTCCTTTGATCTAAACATTATTCATAATTTTATACATGTGGCTTTACTAACGTGTGTGTGTGTGTGTGTGTGTATGTGTGTGTGTGTGTGTGTGTGTGTGTATGTGTGTGTGTGTGTGTGTGTGATTCACTAATCCTGTGCTGATAAAGAATGACAAGAATGACCCATCTTACCCTGAAAGGGACACAGAGAAACATGTGAAGTTTGGATCTCTTATGAGTGGCCTCCTCAGGCTCACACTGAGCTAGGAAGGGAAAACATGCCATACCACGTGTCCTGGAGGCACCACCTCCTCCTACTCTGCCTCTGCAGCCAGCCCCAGCCTTTCACCCTCAAGTGCAGACCTTGCCAATACTAACTTTCCAGGTGAGACAGGCTGCCTAGCAGTCCACTGAAAATGCCCGTCATTAACTGGGCCAGAGGTGCATTAGTCCACAGCCTGAGATTTCTTCCACACGTCTACATTTCATCGCCACTAGCAAAACCATTCCAGCTTGCAGAAAGGAGTCTGGAGGGCCGCCCAGAAAGATGTATAGACATCTGTATGTGGATTTCACCCAAGTAAACAACACAGTGTCGAGCAGGAGGCCAGAACTAGAATTGAGTGGGAGGTGAGAGTGTGGCGGAGAATCCCAAGCCTTTTAGATTTCAAATGCATGGGAGACTCAAAATGAAGTACTGTGCTAGGCACCAAAGGAAAAAAGACAGTTTGGCGCATTATCTTCCTTAGTACTTTTTCATTGCTCATCAAAGCTCGTGCACAGGTGCCCATGCCTTTTTGAAATTCAGCCACTGCTCTAAAGGGTGAGTTATACCTTAAGCGATCGCCACAAGCAGAAGAAACAATTGATGTAGTCAAAAGAAGTATTCACAAAATGTTCTTTGGCTCTACGGCCACACTTCTCATGTTCTGTAGCTTTTAAGGCTTGGCACAGCTCTTCCAGGATAAATATGATAATTTCCATCTTAAACAAACGCTTGCTTGTGTAGGAAAAGGAAATGGTGCCCTCAAGCTTATTTTTGTCTCCCTCGCTTTGTCCAAAAAAGGCTAGTCAATCAATACTTCTGTCTGCACTTGGAAAGTTAGCATTGGCAAGATCTGAGCTACAGGGTGAAAAGGTTGGGGCTGGCTTCAGAGGTAGAAGAGGTGGTGGCTCCAGGTCATGTGATCATGAGATATTTTTCCCCTTCTAGCTTGCTGTGAGCCTAAGGAGTCCATTTACCAGGTTGTCCGATCTAGCCTTGATTGCATACACTGGGTTACAGAACCCAGTATGGACACTGCTGCTTGGTTGGATGCCTGTTTTTCTACATGCTCATCATATGGGCTCAGCCTTTCTCCGATCGGTTTTCTCGTCTATAAAATGATACCTACAGCACAGACACTCTGTGAGGCCCCAGTGGGTGAGTACATGTCAGAGGCTTAGAAAAGGAACGGACTAGGAGCCCCACAAATGTGCTGTTTTTCAGTAGCACCATATAAATTTCCCATGGAATCATGGCTGTCATCCCAGTTACAGAAAGAGGACAGTTGATTGGACTCTTTAAATGGAAACCTTAAAAAATTTCATTCTCGGGACTAGGGGTGGGGGAGTGGAGATGGCTTAGTTTACAGGAAAGAGTTTGCCTTGTAAGTAAGAGGGCTGGGTTGCCCGGGATTTGTGCAAAAATGCTGGTGTGTTGGCACACCCTTGTAATCCCAGCACAGGAGAGACAGAGACAGTGCCTAACTGGTAAGCTCCAAGCCAACAGGACTCTGTCTCTAAAAGGTCGATGGTATTTCTCAGTATAAGCCCAGAGGGGGTTCTCTGGCCTCCCCATGCTCACTTGCACACGCATGTATACACACACACACACACACACACACACACACACACACACACACTCTTTTTTCAATTCTTTATGCAGGCACACTTATATTGTTCCTAATCACTAATAATCTCTGTCCAAGCATTACATAATCTTACTTTAGCTCACTCAAATGTTCCAGTTGTTTTTCCTGGTTCAGTTATAGTTCATTAAGATAAGCAAGAATAACCATATTAAAAAATAAGATACTGTAGGAAAGCGGATTGAATAAGCTTTCAAATTGCAAATTTTAGAAAAGAGTGCTATAAGATGATGGATTACACCCTGACTCCTATAAGTTCGACCCTGCTTGTTGCCTTTAGGTCTTGAGAGATTGATATTTTTTTCAAGTTGTATTTACAGCCAGTTACAGGATTGTACTGATTTTTTTTTTTTCCTGAGACAGGGTTTCTCAGACCAGCTTGGATTTGAACTCAGAGGTCCACCTGCCATCTGACTTCTGAGTGCTGGGATTAAAGGCATGCGTCACCACCGTCTGGCAGTGATTATTTTTAATACAATATTTTTTATTAATTCTTCAAGGATTTCATACGATGGATTTTGGTCACATCCCCTCCACTCCTCCCCAGCTCCTCCAAGTTCTGTTCCCCACCTCCATACTTAACTTTGTGTCCTTTTTTTTTTTTTTAAATCCACCAGGTCCAATTTGTGCTGATCATGTATTTCTAGGCATGGGACCACCCACTGAAGTGTAGCCCGTCTACCAGGAGCCACGCCCCTAAAGAAAACCGACTCTCCCTCTTCCAGAAGCTGTCAGTTGTGAACAGCTCCCCAGCTAGGAGTGGGGGCCTTTGAGTACCTCGCCTCTCCATGCTCGAATGTTGACTAGCCATGCATGCACATATATATATTTAAAAACTTCACTGGAATAGGAACCATCACATGACTCATATATAATAAGAGGAGGTCTTTTTGTGACATTTCTGTCTATTTTACACCTACATATGAAGGTATGTATGTGCTAGGCTGTGACAGAATAGACTTTATTTTGAGGGTCCCAAGCAAAAGTTTCATCCACACCGTATGGGTTGCTCAAGACAATGTCTTGTTTTACTTAAATTATTGTTCCTCGGGGATTCTTTTTAGGAGTACTTATTCATTTTTTTCCAAAAGAAGGGCAATACAAAGTCAACAAGCTTTCTTTAGCACAGCAGAGTGCCCTGCCATGGCCTTGGCCTTTTCCAAGGGGCAAATGTGGGCCACCCACGCCAGCACTGCATCACTGCCACTCGGGAAGGACTTAGAAGCTGCCGGCTGCAAGCCAGGGTGAGAAAGACCCCGAGGAGCTCACCCAGGATGTTCAGAAGGACCTGGGCTGGACAAGACAAGTGTGGAGCCTGCTTGACCTTCCCCTTCCAGGCCTCGTTCTTGCTTTAAAATATATATAGTCAGCTTTTTAAACCTTAATGTACAACTTTATGTAAAATTCTAATACATTTCATCTGAATACATGAATTTTTTATTTACTTTTATTTCATTTGCATTGGTGTTTTGCCCGCATTTATGTCTGTATTAGGGTGTCGGATCTCCTGGAACTGGGGTTACAGACAGTTGTGAGCTGCCATGCGGGTGCCAGGAATCGAACCTGGGTCCTCTGGAAGAGCAGTCAGTGCTCTTAACCGCTGAGCCATCTCTCCAGTCCCTACACTGAACTTTTTAAAGCATTATTTTGTGGGTGTTTTGCCTTGTTGTATGTATGTGCACCACATGTGTGCCTGGTGCTGGTCCAGGTCACCATGTGAATCCTGAGACTAGAACCCAGGTCCTCTGCAAGAGGAACAAGTGCCCTTAACCTCTGAGACATCTCTCCAGACACCCAGGGCTACTTCTTATGGCATAGCCTTGAACAATAAAAACTAACCATGTTGGTTGTAGTGAAAAAGTGAATGTTGATGATTTCTCCTTAACGATAACAAAGAACTGGGGAAGGAAAAGTGAATGTTAGCCGCTTCATAAAAACCATTCATTTGGTAACAGTGTATATGTTTGTTTTCACTGTCTCTAAAATATTATCACACTTTATTGTGTGTATGCATGTGCATGTGCACCCTGGTATACAGGTAGAAGCTGGGGGGTGATCTTCAGGAGTGGGTTCTCTCCTCACATCATGTGGGTCCTGGGCATGAAACTCAGGGCACCAGGCTTTGTGGCAAGCACTTTCACGTGGGCCACCTCGCCAGCCTAGCACTGGTGTTTGAAGACTGTGTGTACTCTTATTGTTTGATGTTTTTCTCCGTATTTAGCCATTGGCTATTATATATATGAAACAGTCCCTCTCTGTGCCTGATTGTGAGCTACACTCTGAATCTCCCTTTCATTTTTCGCAGTGTATAGAGGAGGAACAGACAGTATCAAGCACCAAATGCCTTTTGTACATAAGCTCTTACCTTGGAGGAACGGGGAGCCTGGGACACAGGGTATCTGCATTTGGACTCTGAGTATAGTTGAAGGAATTCAAACTATAGACACACAGGAAAGACCCTGAAAGCAGAACACACATACACTAGGCTATTTTTTTTTTTTTAAATGTATTGCAGCCATCTTCCTTGGGGAGCCAGTAAAGAAGCCACGGCTGTTTTCCCAAATCACGAAGGAATTAGAATGTATTACCCAGCCTTGGAAAACAGGTGGCCTGCACATGGAAAGAACAGGTGTGTCATCTGAGGATGACTTGGGTTCTCTTTCTTTCCAAACCCCCAAATTTGACATCATAAATCATAGGATTGTCATTAAAAATGATTTGAAGATGATTTATTGTAGGAGCTTGAGATTTTTCACCCAGCTTTGAAAACATTTTTTAAGATCTCACACTCCATTTTTTCAGACAGATAAAATTCACCATCAAGTTGCTTCATTTTTTTCCTTTCCTTTTTAAATTAAAGTGCATCTGAACTTTCTGGACAAAGTGGTTTTAGTACAACTTCTGACCTTTTTCTGTCAGTGAAAGTATTCAAGGTCTCTGACAACATTAAAAAAGCCCCCACGTGGGTGATTTGAACGGGAACCTCGGGGCCCTGTGTCTGCTGTCCCCTTCTTAGCCTCTGAGGTAGACCTGTGAGCAGGGACCACACCCGGGGGTTCAAATAAGCGCAGAAAGCCTCAATGACACTGAACAGGTTCCTGAGAAAATACTCCTGGTCCTTTCCACTAAGAGACGCCCGCAAAGGGGCATACTTCCTACCTTTTCAGAGAAAGTAGCTTCAGGGTAAGTTACACTATCTATCTGGGACCCTACAGGTTGCTACACCAGGTGATCTGGGGGAAGAGTAGGCCCTTAACACTTACCATTGGTGTCGGCAAAGTGCTGGACCTCTTCCAGGGTGTCCAACTGTGTCTCAGGACAGCTGGATACACAGAGGGTCGTGGGGCCAAGCCACCTGTCCTCGACGTCCAGATCGCAGGCATTCATAAAGAACACGTGTCTATAGATGGAGGAAACAAAGGCCCATCTCAGGCCACTGAGACTCATTGGTTTAACTGTGGGCTCTGGAAATGTATCGTGTACCATCACAAGGGGGAATGACTAAGACAAACTTTTGTAGCCAAATGCATCCGAATAACCGAACACTTATCACACCAACTGGCGGCATCTTGGGAACCGTATTCAAATGGGAACAAGCCTCTCCTTTTTCTAGGGTCTGCATCTGAGAAGTGAGGGATCTAGCAAGAGTTACCCGAGACGTCACGGAGGAAGAGAAGGGCCGATCAAACTGTTTATGATGTGCTTCAAACTGGCATATAAACGACGTAATGGAGACTGCTCTAAATTTCAGAGGACAGTGGAGCTCAGGGAGGTGACAAGTGGGGAGGAGGGGGCTGAGGTTGGGGATTTAAGTCAGCCTAAGAGCCAGGACAGCCAGGCTGCCTTCAGCTACTCGGCCCCAAAGTAGGCTGTCCCTCAGCGGGTCATGCGCTCTCAGGGCAGCTGCCCCTCCCCCCCCCCCTCCCCCCCCCGCCAACCCAAGGCTGATACAGGCTGCCAAAGCCACAGGAACGCAGGGGAAGAGCCCTGGGGGGCTGACTGTGAGGGGAACACCTGGCAAAGGGGTCTCGAAGCCTCTCTCCCTCCACCGGGGATGGGAGGAAGGACGCGAGAGAAACGGTGGGACACATTTCCCGGGGTGAACGACACACGCAGACCTCATTTTGTTTAGAAACTCAAAATTCTGTTAAAATACACATCCAGTTTGCCTCCTGAATCATTTCCAGCACACAGTTCAGGGCACTGGACGGATCTGTACAACTGACCCCATCAACCAGCCTGTGGAAACAGTTCCAATAGACAAGCTCCTCATCACCCACCCACCCCCAACCCAGGAAACGGCCAGTTCACTCCCTTCCACACCCCAAGCAGAATGCAGAATGCAGAATGCACACTACCTGTCTGATTCTGAGACCTTGTCATGGGAAGGAACACTGAGCATCTGCTAAGCTTTAGTTTGTGCAGAGTCTCAGGGGAGCGTTAAAACACCCTGGAAAGATAGGCATAATTACCAGTTTAAAAAGACGAAAACTGGCCTCAGAGAGGCTAGGGACTCTGCCCCCAGGTCACAGAGCTGAGAAATAGTGGAGGCTGAATGTGAACCCGGGACTGGCTGATTCTACAGCTGCTTGCCCCCTTACCGGCACGCGCAGCCTCCTTTTCAGATAGGAAGAGTTGCTGAGCTCTTAGATGAAGGCGAGGTTTTGAAATACAGCCCCAGCCCCTCTGTAGATTGGAGACCTAAGTCACAAGACTTACTTTCTGAGAGTCATGTCCTGCCCCGAGAGGGGGGCCCTTCCACCGGGAGTTCCTCTTGCCACACACATTGCCGAAGCTGTCATAGCCGAAGAGGAGTCTTCCCGCTGCTCCAGCCACCACCGAATAGCCATGATGAACACCTGGCAAGACCCAGGGGCATGGGATGACTGCCTGGCCGGGGAGCAAACCACAGCCCCTCACATCCCCGGAGAGGAAGGTGTGAAACACAAGAACAAGGATGCTTCACAGCTCCACAGCCCTTCCCTCCCTTAGCAATTCCACCCACCCAGGTAAGGTCCAGCTTTGTGAAGCTGGTGTAGCAGGTGAGTGCGCGGGGTGGGGGTGGGGGTGGGGTCCTAAAGCTCTCAGATTCTGCTCTGCTCTCTCCTCCTCTTTCTCTTCTTCAAGAAGCCATCACTTTGTGATTTTTCAGCCAAACTTGACTGGGATCATTTCATTTCATCCCTTCAGCACGTCTGGGTTATCTAAGTGTATCAAGTGCACATAATATTTTCCTGCGTGTGCATGTGTGGGTGCACATGTGTTCACGTGTGGGTGCACATGTGTGCACGTATGCATACGTAGAGGTCAGAGGACAACTTTGGCTGTTGCTCCGCAGACAGCATCCTGTAGTGGGTAGCCATTCCAGCTTGGATCTGGAAGTTCCAACCCCCATTGAGACTCTGGCAACTGTCACGCCTACGAGGCGGGGCCAAGGGAGGCGTCTGGAGACCCGAGACCTGGATGGGCGAGCACTGTCTCTGTTCCTGGACCCTGGACGGTGGAGGTTGACTGAGCAGAGCTCCAGAGAACACCGCTGGACTGTGATACACCTTCCCCAGGCCCCTCGATCTACCTATCCCTTCATTTGTAAGTCACCCACTAAATAAATCTTCCTTTTAACTACGTGGAGGGCCTTAATAATTTCACCAATAGCATCCACGTTGTTTTTTTGAGACACAGTTTCTCTCCAGGCTCGAAACTCACCAAGTAGGTTAGGCTGGCTAGCCAGTGAGCCCCAACCATTATCTGTCTTCATCTGTCTCCTCCTCCGGTCAAATTCAGTCCTTTCACCTGCAATGCCAACACTTACTGCCTGAGCTATCAGGCATCCCGTCTCCCCTTAGAATTGTGCTTTTCATATGGCTTATAGGGAACTCTATCAAGGCTACACAGTCGATACGTATCAACACACAAGTCTGAAGCAGTATTTGGGCTACTTGCTTAAAATCTACAAAATAAAGAACTTATGAGGAAAAAAAAAACGATCTCAGGACTCTGCTTTGCAAGGGCATCTTGCAGTCAATCAGTGTTTTTTTTGTTATTTTGTTGTTGTTATTTCATAAATCCACTTTTATAGTGAATGTGGAACATTTGAAACTTCAGCCCAAACCACTGCACTCGTACACACCTGTCTGTCCACTGCCGAGATTTCTTCTCATAATACACACTTAGGTTGGGGTAAGTCTCTCGATCTACTACATGCAGAAGGCCATCTAAAAGAATGTGGTGTTAGCAAGCTTCTTCAGGGACAGAGGCCGCGGGATACTGTCCACTAACGGGGGTGGCCATATGCTCCAAAGGTACCCTGCCTTGAAGTCAGTGAACTTTGGAGGCTCTGCATTCATTGTCAGTTTTGAAATAAAAGTAATAAGCTGAGCAGGTGGTGCATACCTGAAACCCCAGCTCTCAGGAGGCAGAGGATGGAGGATCAGGGGGAATTCAAGACCAGCCTTGGTGACAAAATGGGTTCAAGGCCAACCCCAGGCTACACAAGACCCTGTCTCAAAAAGACAAAACCAAAGTATTAAATATTCGAGTGCTCAGGGGATACTAGAGACTTTACTAGAGGTCACAAAGACAAACAAAGCTGGGTGACAACCCTTGAAATTCACTTCCCAGGATTATTAATATTGATGGCACTGCCCTGGGCTGGGGTTGGACCAAGAGGCTTAGGGGAAGACACAGCCCCCAAAGGAATAGGACTTATCAACTGCAGACCGTGTGGGGAGGGGACCCTTGTCCCTTCCCAAGTTCCTTCTCAGTTTAGCTAATGAGAGTTTTAGGATATATCGGTCACCTTTGCTAACAGTCAGGGTCACCCTTTCTTCTCTTCAAGGCAGGGCACTAAAGGGTGAGTCTGTGTGCCTAAAAATGGCCTTGGCATGTCCGTCTTCTGTCCTGGCTTGGGATGTGAGTCCTGATGTCATCTGCACTTGTGTGTGTCTGCGTTTGCCTGTCTTACCAGAGACTTATCTAATCACAACATGATAGTTTCTCTGTGCCCCGACTTCCTGTGCGATGCCTCCCTTGGGAAGTTCATGGGGAGGTGAGGGATTTGGGTTTTCTTGGGTTCCCTTCACACCACTGTGAACCATCACCACAATTTTAATTCCACATGAGGAGAGGTGGTGAGCAGTGTAACAGGGCCCTTGAGAAACAGACCTCAGGGAACTAAACTTTTCCTAGGGGTCCCAGACGCTCCCTCCCACGGGAGGAGGGATTCCACATCCATCAGGAAGAGGCAGCAAACAGTACTGATATCTATCACACAGCTCAATCGGAACAGGAATATTTCCTGGCTTTGTTTTCCTCATTTTAAGACTCCAACAGAAAAGGTGGAGAAAAACTAACAACTTTTTGGCCTCTAGTTCTGCCCCAGACTGTAAATGAACGCACTTCCTTTCTCCAGCTCCTGTGGCCTGGTTTTCTTTTGTCAAGGTAAGGCTGGCGAGCTCCGGGCCTCAGAGCCCAGACTCCAGTATCAGCAGTCTAGGAAGTGTGCATGTTAGTGTGCTGTGGCTTCAAATGAAGTCGCCCCAAGCTGGCTCTGGGAAATGGGAGTCTGGAAAGATAACTAGGAAAGGGTGATGTGGGAGAGGACACTGGAGGGTAAGGAAAGGCAGGGATCATTCAGAGCTTCAGGCTTGCTTTCTGTTCAGGTATTTAATACAAGCATCAGCACAGGCTGGTGCTCTTTCTGTTTGCAGGGGACCAGCCCTGCTTACAAGTCTGGCATCCTCAACCGAGCTGCTTTGTCCAGCCCTGACTGAGGGCAGCGACATCAATCCTTCACTTGGTCAGTTGGTCTATGATGTGATGACAGGACCCAGAAGTGGAACAGTGGATGAACACACACACACACACACACACACACACACACACACACACACACACACACACACTTTGTTCTGCTTCGGATAGGTATCTGTAGCTAAAGATTTTGCAGAAGAGGAAAGAAGCTAGTCAGTTAAGAGAGAACTCTTATGACTAGATGTAGTGAAGAGAATCTGGGCATATGGAAACCTTTAGATTTATCCTACAAACAAAGTGTGCTTTCTCTGCAGTTTCCAGCTCAGTGTGTGCAGTGTCTCAGCCAGCTCATAATTCTTCAGGCTGTGAAGGGCCATCGATGATCGTCTCCCTAGGCAGCTGCCGGCCTGAGAGTTTGAGGGGTGGAGGGGCCAGGGAGGACCATTAAATGACAGTAACAGCCCAAGGTCAAAGCTGCAGAGTCCTCAGAGGGACAGCTGCTCCCTACATTTACAGAGCAGCGGAAGTGGAGGAGAACAGACCGTGGATAGGGGAGGTATAAGACATAGTAGGTACACAGACTTCTTTGGGCTCCTTGAGGAGAGGCCTCAGCTAGAGCAGCAGAAGCAGCAGCAGCAGGAGCAGCAATCACCTCCAGGCCCAGCCTTCCACTGTGTGTCCAATCAAGTCTATCTACACAAAGCTGGAAAATTAAAAATTGAATACATGCCTTCTTTACTTGGGTAGAACAAGCATGGTATTTTAGGGTGAGTTCAAATAAAGTCTTTTCAACGAAGGTAATTACTACTAGGTCGATATAGGGCACTGTGAGTTAACCATTTACTATGCAGCACATAGCATGCCCCAGCTGGCATGGGTGACTTCCTTAGCACAGCCTCTGAAAAGGGTGACTGAGGCTCCAGGACTAAGAGAATCAAGATTCAGCTCCAAGAGACTCTTAGGGTTGACTCACCAGGGTCTGATGGGGTCTATCACCAATCATGTGTACCACCCATCAAGTATGTAAGGAGAGGGTTTGCAGCACGTTACTAAACACAGCAGGCCAAGGAGGTGCCCATGTGTACGTGTGTGTCTCTGTATGCACCCAGGAAAAAAGCGATCTCTAGGCTGTTGTTGAGTATTTGACTGAAGACTTCTACTCTGAGAGCTTGGATAGTAAAGGAATTCACCTCACCCTTACCAAAGGAAAGACACGGATTCTCCATTTCCTAATGGGGACCCGACAAATCTCGGTCTGCTGCAAGAAGACAGCCTCCTCAGGGAGCTGAGGAGATTGTGAAATCCCAGAAGAATTTCCTAACTCAGGCTCCTTCTGGGCCAATGTCCTTGCAGCATAAACTTTAAACGACTCACATTTAAGACACATTTGTGTCTGGACACACACAACGGGGCCTTGTGCCTGCCAAGCGGCCGTACTTACCAAACCAGTCCAAAAGAGAAAGAACAGAGCTAGCCACGCCGTATCTGTGCATTTCCTGTAAATCTGGGTCGCCACTCTCTCTGTCTAGGTGTTTTCTCTTCAGAAACCTTCCAGGAAAATAAATAAATAAATAAAAATGGAGAGTTGAGAAAATAAGGAGAAAGCAGGTGAAATCAGCCCAATCGAAACCTATCCAAAGGCTGCTTAAAGTAACTCAACTTTGTCACCGACTCTTTCTCCTGGGGGAGACCTGCTCTCTGCAGGGTGGGATGTGAAGTCCTCTGGGTGCCTAGTTCTTACTGGAGGTAAGAGCACCCTCCTCCCCCTAGTCCCTTGCGTCTTCCTGACCTGGGCCCAACACACTCCCTCCGGTCCAGGTGTCCTTAAAGGAGCGGTGTCGCGGAGCAGATGGCTTGATCGCCAAGGGACATGGGAGGCGGAAGCGTCCTGCCTGTGCAGGTGCCCGCAGAGGCCGCTTCCCTCAGGGCCCAGGTTGTCGCCCTTACCAAGTACTCGGCGCCCAAGCACTGCATGGTACACTCGGTAGCGAGGTCAGGGATTGGCAGCCGCCGTGGTGGCCGCCGTGCACACGGGCCCAGAGGTGCAGCGGCTGGCCCAGGTGGCCCCGGCAGGGCGGGCAGGGCGCAGCGCCGCCTAGCGGCCGGGGGCGCTAATCCCCTAGGCCCGCCCTCTGCGCTGTGGCTTTGGCCGCCTGGGAGCTGGGGTGCCACCCACGCAGTCCCCGGCTCCTAGGAAGTGCACCTGACTACTGTGCGCCAACGGCGGGCTGTCAGCGCCTGGAGGAGTAGGAAGTAAGGCCCCAGGGATCACTCCCGAGGAGGGCGGGGAGCTTGCAGGGGTGTGTCACACACAGGTAACTGGCGCTTTCGGTGTGCAGAATCCTGCCCCGAGAGTTTCACCAGCTTTTCCGCGACAAGCATCAAGCTGCAAGCTGTTGTGATTGTCCTTGAGCTACTGACCAAGGGAGACGGAGGCATGGGACAGAAGTGGTGCTCAGGGGGACACAGGCTGTCAAGGGGTTCCGTGTCTACCGTTCCAGCTACCATTTCTACGAGGCTGCATCCTTTCGACCACAGAGTACCTTTCAGAAACTTGAGTCTCAGGAACTCAACAAGGACAAAGCCCCCAGAGACCAAGGACTGACTTAATATCTCTCTCTCTCTCTCTCTCTCTCTCTCTCTCTCTCTCTCTCTCTCTCTCTCTCTGTTGTGGGGGCGGGGGAAGAGGGAGCGCTGGCTCACTTCTCTCCTACTGTGCATCATCACCTGACTGTACAGTGGGCATCCTTTGAAGCACACCGGTGTGTATGTCCCAGGAGACAACAATTTTATCTTCAACAATCAGGTGGGTACGAAAGCGCTGCTGAGGTGAGGAGTTAAAAAACAACAGCCGTGGCTGATATGTAGAACTGAATGGTACTGTAAAATAAAAAAGAAGGAAAAAAACAAAACAAAACAGCAGAGGACCCTCTTTCTCGGTCTGCTTCCCCTGCTCCAGCTCACCTGCTGTCCCTCCACGCCTCAGGCTGCTAGCTCACTGCTTCTCCCCAGGGGTAGAAACCGATTTGAGCAATAGAAAGGGGAGCGAGTACAGTTTGAACATCGCGTGTGCTTATGGGTGTGAGGCCATCCACCAAAGCCTGATCAACCTACCAGGGCTCACCCACACTCTTTCTCCTGCCCAGAAGCCATCGATTGTCAATAGTTCCTCAACTGGGGCTAGGGAGTCTTTCTTCCGTCCAGATGGCAGTTGGCTGTTCTTGTGCAGGTTAGGAGCAGGCAAGCACAACCACTCTGATTCCTAAGTGCAGTGGTCCCGCCATGTTTCAGGAGATATTTTGCCCTAGTCCTCCCTGACCTCTGGCTCTCACAGTCTTCCTGACTCCTCTTCCGGAATGTTCCCTGAGCCTTGTGGGAGTAGTTAGGAGGAAGAATGGGGGTGAATATCATCAAAATGTTTTGCATGCATGGATAAAAATCTAAAACAATAATACAAATATTATATTTTAAAAAGCCAGGGGGTGAGTACAGGGGAATAGCAGTTAGTGGCTCTCTGGTGTGTGTGGGTGGAATTCCTTCTAGGCTAATCACCCTCCTAACTCTCAGGATCTTCCTGAATGCATGCTTCTCAGAGCGAGTAGCTGGAACTCCAGGGGACCCTGAATTCACTACCCCCCCCAGCACTCCCCAAGTAGACAGTGTGTAATTACAGAAAGACCACAGTTGAATCACAGCATCCGAAACAAATTAGGACTAGAACGGATGGACAGAGATGTAGCAGGAATCTTAAAAGTTCTTATTAATAAAATCAAACCCGAGGCGAGTTATTGGGGTCCATGCTGGTAGATCAGAGAGACAGAACAAGCCACAGCTATCTCACCTTGCCAATTCCTCAGCTGGTCCTGTTTCCTAGACTGGAACCTTCTGTGTCCTCATCCCAATGGCTCTCACCTGAACTGCTGCTTAAAAGCCTGAATGCTTAACCAGCCAAATGCTGAGCCAGCCAAATGCTTCTAGTTTCTGGTCCTCACGCCTTATATACCTTTCTGCTTTCTACCATCACTCCCTAGGATTAAAGGCTTGCTTCCTGGGATTAAAGGCGTGAGTCACCATGCCTGTCTGTTTCCAATGTGGCCATGAACTCACAGAGATCCCAGATGGATTTCTGCCTCTGGAATGCTAGGATTAAAGGCGTGTGCTATCTCTGCCTAACTAGTGGTTTTTCTGTTCTCTGACCCCAGATAAGTTTATTAAGGTACACAATATTTTGGGGAACACAATACCACCACACAGAGAGGTTTAAATACACACAATATGTATATTTATATTTACAGAGATGAGTATGGTAGTAACAATGAAGCTGGAAAAAAAAAATAATGAAACCAGAAGAGAAAGTTCTATTAGGCATGGAGAATATGGCGGTTGGAATGAATGCTTATTGGCACTATATAGTAACAGTGTGGAAGAAGCAGTAGGAGAGATAAGGCTGAAGATGAGTGGCTGACTGGAGGAGATGCAGTATTTGTGTTACAATCACCTCTCTTGTCTCATACACATGAATGGCCTATGGATGTATGAATGACCTGAGGAAATTTCCTACTTTCATTCACCAAGTAATTATACCTGTCTCTTAGACGTCTCTTACTCAAGTTTTTGATGGTACACACCGATCTTGAGAAACCACTTGTTTCTTCTTGAGTGTATACTGAGAGTTCTAACAGAAAGCTTGAGAAAGTGGTTCCCGCGACCTGGTCCTGAGGGGCGTTAGATCTGAAGATGCTTACCAGAGAACACACATTGTGGCAGACACATCTAATTTTGGCACATCTAATTTTGGCACATCTAATACAATTATTGACACTAGAAAGTGCTACTGGAGGACAGCTTCAGTGCCCTTTCTTATGAAATATGCAGTGTTAGAGTGGGAGAAATAATCTCCAAGTCACGTGGAGACACCCCCGCCCCCGTGTCTTCCCCACTGATTAACCCCGTCTATAATTTCCTAAACAGACAAAGAACCCACATTGAAGGAAAACCTAAAATACAAATGACCCTGAAAGAGGACTCGTGACTGACAATGCCATCACTAGCTATGACTGTCCACTCCCAGACCCTATCCCAATCGGAGGCCTTGGTGGAGAGGAAGAGCAGAGTTTGTGAAGATGGGAAGTGGCCCAGAGGACAGGACTGAGACCTACCGGTCCAGCCTCAGCTTTTGCTGACTTCAGGCCAGTACTTTCCTTGTCCAGTGAGATAAATGTCATGACTGGCAGAGTCCATTTGTTTACTCTGAAATGTGAGACATTTGCATTTCATGAAGGTTATTAAAAAACAAGCATACCATCTGCTTTTGTTTCTTACCAAATATCTCATATAAATCTCAATTATTGGTGAAATTATTACCGCCACTCCACGTAGTTAAAAGGGAGGTTTATTTTGTGGGGTAACTCACAAGTGAAGGGATAGGTTACAGGGTCTGGGAAAGGTGTAGCGCAGTCCGGTGGTGTTCTCTGGAGAACTCTGCTCGGTCTACCTCCAGCGTCCAGGGTCCAGGAACCAAGAGAGCTGGTGCATCAGGATCTTGGGTCTTCAGGGTCCTCTCTCAGCCCCACCTTGTAGGTGTGACAGTTACCTAAGCCTCAATGGGGGTTGGAACTTCCAGGTCAAAGCTGGTGATGGTACACACCGATCTTGAGAAACCATTTGTCTCAATAGTCTTAATTAATATATGCAGATGTTTCTAGAAAAACAACACACATTTTATTTCCTAACGCTTTCTTGCATTTGGTTATGTTTTGGTGGGCTTTTCATTGCCGTGATAAACACCCACACAGACATCAACTTAGCGTAGGAAAGATCTATTAGGACTTATGGTTTTAGAGGCTTCAATCCATCATGGCCGGAGGGTTTATTGAGCAGAAGAGCTCTCTATGCTGGACAGAGAGCCAAGAGAAAGTCAGGGCTTTCTCCTCCTCCCCTTTTGTTCCATCTGAGCCCCCGATCTGCCACCACCGCCCTGCCAGGTTTTTTTTCATAGACTAGCATCCACTATCCTCTGAGAGCCTTGAAAAACCCTGTCAGTGAGGGCTCATGTAATTACCACTTCCTAACAGCAGGTGGCACTATAAGCCAGTGACTGTGTTTAAAAAAAAAAACCCGAATGTTAAGTTTTTTCATGGATTCTGAGCTAGATATCTATATTTCTGTTAATTACATATTAAATATTAATAACTCAAAACAATCGAGGCTGCTTTTATAGTATATAGCTATTTACTTCAATGTTGAATGCTCTGTCAAAAGCTATTATAGATGTAACTTCTTATAAATTCTTTAAGTTGTCTAGCATATTTAATATATTATGACACTCGGCACTATTTGGGATTCGAGAAGTGATGCCTTACCTCATTGTCTAGGAGGATATGAGTTTAGGTAAATTCAACCATCATGAAAGCTTTCATCCGCTTGTTTCTTTGTCCCTAAAATGGCCAACTAGATGAGTCTCATGTAACACAAATTCTAATAAGTCTTATAATAAAAAACTGGTGCCAGATATTGAGGTAAATGCTGAAAGATCAGAGAGACAAAGGAACAAGCTACTGCCACGTCTCACCTCACCAACTCCACGAATCCTCTGACTCAAAGCCTCTGAGTCCTTAGCTGAAAGGGGCCCAACCGAAAAGCCTTTAGCTGAACGGGCTTTAGTTCCTGTCTCCCTACGCCTTATGTACATTTCTCCACCCATCCATATTACTTCCTTCCTAGCGCTGGGATTAAAGGTGTGTGACTCCCAAGTACTGGGGCTGAAGGTGTGTGCCACCACTGCCTGGCTCTGTTTCTCTTCTAGACTTAGTCAATCTCATGTAGTCCAGGGTGGCTTTAAACTCACAGAGATCCAGATGGATCTCTGCCTCCTGAGAACTAGGATTAAAGGTGGGTGCTACCACTGCCTGGCCTCTATGTCTAATCTAGTGGCTTTTCTGTTCCCTGATCTTCAGGCAAAGTTTATTAGGGTACACGGTATATCACCACAGTCTCGTTCTACATCCACTATGTAAGTGGCCCTAAGCAAGTTCATCAGCTTCCTGCTGGGGTTGAGTACTTTTTGAAAGACTTGGTTAACTAAGATATCAAACAAACACCTTTAATTTATAGTAAATGGGAAAGTGTGTCTATGCTGTTTAGTGAATTAGCTTGTTCACTGGTGGGACGCTGTGTTCATATGAGTCTTTTTTGGGGGCACACAGACCCCAAAGGGCCTGTTCTTCATTTTAAATGCTGTGACTTCTGGAATGACATTAAATAGGAATATTCCAGAGCTACCTAGACTTACCAATGTGAAAAATTCTGATCTAAAATAGCTTCCTCTAAATTGTGCTTGAGGTTGCATTAGTTGGCTCAGTCCTGCAGTGCTTGTAAGGTGGTGGATTTTAGCTATTGGGTCATGGAAAAAGACCTGTCCTTTCCTTTCTGCTTCCCAGACTGCCAGACAGCTTCCCTTTGCAGTAGCTTCCACCTCCATTGCCAGGGAGGAAGTGCATCTGTGCCGTGCAGAATAGTGAGAGTTCCAGGCTGGTGAGCAGCCATTCCAGATAACTGAAGTCTAGGAACTGAATTGTGTCCCTCCCTGAAATTCACACTTAGACATCCCAGTCCCTAGCGCCTCAGCATTTGGAGATAAGTTTTTTTGTTTTTGTTTTTTGAAACAGGGCTTCTCTGTAGAGCTCTGGAACTCACTCTATAGACCAGGCTGGCCTCGAACTGACAGAGATCCACCTGCCTCTGCCTCCTGAGTGCTGGGATTAAAGGTGTGTGCCACCATGCCTGGCTGAGCTATTTCATTTTTTGAGTGTTTGTTTTTGCCTCATATATAGAGTATTTTGCCTGTATGTATGTGTATGCACCGTGTGCATGCCTGGTGACCTTGAGGGTCAGAAGAAGGGGTCAGATCCTCTGGAACTGGAGTTACAGAAGATTGTGAGGCACCATGTGGGTGTTGATAAATGACCTTGCCTCCTCTGGAAGAGAATCAGGTTCTTTTACCCACACAGCATCTCTCTTGCCTCCTCAGAACCATTTCTCCACAGGGACACTCTCTCCCCTTCTGTGAACTGAGACAATTAACGGACTCCCCACCCCGACCCTTTCTTCATAGTTTGAATAATTTGTAGATTTGTTTTTAAAAGCTTGTATCTAGAAATTTAAAAACACACCAAGATATCGAAAGACCTCCTAAATATAAACAGCACAAAGACAGAAGAGTTTCTCTGCCTCTTAGCATTGCACACAGAGATGTTAGAATGAAATCTCACGCACACTAAGCCTTTTCTCTATGGATGATTTGTAGTCTATTTGGGGGGCAGTTGCTTTCCCCCGTTACTTTCAGCTCCTCCTGGATACTGTGACGGCCCCTGTGCTGAGGCTTTGGTGGGCCCCTCTGAACTGGTGGAGGACAGCGGACTGTAAGTCTGGCAGTGAACAACAGCAGAGCTAGGGTGCAGGTCACGGTCCCACTGACTGATCGGACAGACGGACAGACTCTTCCTTCAGTTGGCATAGGCTGGCTTTAGGGAGGCGGTAGGGACATCCACACGGCCTTTTGCTGCCAGGACTGCTGTTGCTTGCAGATGGTCTGCAAATGCAAAAGCATCCCAGAGAAGCCAGGAGGGGTTGCGCTCTGTCAGGCCAAGCTGAGTGCTCCGGGTGGAAGTCGTGGGGAGGAGTCCCCCCCCCCCCCCAGCTTCACACTCAGCACTAGCTGGCACCTGACAGCCGGTCTCCGCAGGTGGGCTGGGCCCAGGTGAGACAGGAAAGGAAGCCAGGCATCCTGGAACGCTGACCCCAGGCTCCTGATTTCGCTCACTGAAGTCCCCCAGCCCTGCTCCGTGGACTTTGACCCAGTTCTTCCTCCAAATACTTACAGTTTAACCCAGAAGATGGAGCCAGATAACTTTAAGCAGAGCACACGGGGCCTCATATTCTAAGTAGTTATTTATCAGATAAAGTAAGTGGTTGGTGAACTCTGTCCCGCCAGCAAGAGCCCTCGGCCTCCTGGGTAAAGCTGCTGCTGATTGTTTGATTGACGAGAGCTGAGCCGCCATTTCCCGGCAACGCTAAATAAAAGTCATCCCGTGTTATGTCTGAGAGTGTTTTCTCTAGGAAAACGGGATCCAAAGAGAAACCACGGGAGGAGTAAAGGAAGAGAGAACCGATGTGTAGAAATGCCATTCCAGGTTATAACAAGTTCTGGGAAAAAGAAGCCCCCACCCGGCCCGGAAAGATGAGCCTTGTCAAAGTGTGACTTCTTTCAAATTTAATTTATTGGCTTCAAACTAAATCGAATGGGGCATTCTGTTGGGCAGAAGCCTTGGCAACTTGAACTGTTTCTAAGTGTGTTTAGGCAAAGCCTCATTGTTTTGTCTCCTTGTTTTGGTGCTGGGATTGAACCCATGGCTTCAGACACCCTAAGTGTTTGCTCAGAGCTCAACCTGTTGTGTGAATAATCAAACTTGAAAGGGAATATTAGGTCAGCAGTTCTATTAGAGCTATAATGAGGACAAGGTACAGTTCGGGGGAGCCGATTCAGGGGCCTCGAGATACTGTGTATCACACATGCAGGAATTCAGAATGTGCTGAAAAGTGAAAGGATATGAAATTCATTATTGTTAGAGCCAATTTTCACATAAAGACACAAGTAGAGTAAATTAATAGCAAACAGTAAATTAAATAAATTGTAGACAACAGCTGTAAACAAAGAGAGTCTCTACACATTTCCAGTTCAAATCATAGCCCCCAAAGCATTACTCATTCAAAGAAAAGCATCATGGCTATAAATAGTAATGTCTGTTAAGTTCCTAGAAGATCATGGCTGAGCTTCCCAAGGACGTGAAGCCTCACAGGAAACACATGATTATGGGACATAAATTCACAGGGACATTAATACATCTGAGTTCAAAATTAAGTAAGATATTGTTGTATTTTCTATAAATATTTCCAAGATTCTTGTATCTTTATTCTAAAGTATGATTTCAAAAGCTGTAGGGGGGGGACAGAAAAATGGGCAATAGACGTAACTGTCCAGTTCACAAAAGACACATGAACTTGTAGAATCTGTAAGCATTGAAGCGCCCAATCCCAGGTTTGTTCGCTTTATTTTGGAGATGGGATCTTGCTAGTTTGCTCAGGCTGGCCCCAGTGTGAGATCTCCCTGCCTCAGTGGGCAAGCAGCTGAGATTCCAGATGTTCCCCACTGCACCCTGGCTTCAACTCCAGATGTTAAATGAAGATCACAGGGACAGCACACTCATTGACACAAACACTTTAACCATGACATTCCCAACCAAAGTGATCCAAATGTCGGAGACAGTGTGAGGAACAGGCATGCCGAAGTCTGGAAGGGACTGTTTTGTTTCTCTTACAAATAATGTGCGTCTCCACAACTTCCTCTCTCTCCTCATAGACCAGTAGGAAGCAGTTCACCTCTACAGGATGGAATAGCTGCTCTGTTCTTTACTGGTTTCATGAAATTAGACCATTAATTAGCTCTCTGGTCCTCAGTTTTCTTATCTATAAATTGATATAATAGTCCCTAATGCTTTGCTGAGGGAGTTAAATGAAGTTATCTGTGACGGACTTACTGCTGATACACACCAAGTGTTCAGTAGATGTTTTTCTTACTTTCCCATTCTAACCTAAATTTTCTAATTATCATTGTTTAACTTACAATTAACTTATAATTTAACTTGTAACTTTTATGTGTAAAATTATAAGTTACAAATAGAAATGTAAAATATTTCTATATTATTTGTTATATATAAAGCTATAAATAAACACAAAATAAAATTTAAGTTATAATTCTTATAAACCGCTTTACCTCATTTTGGAACGTGACTACAGCTGAATGAACACACAGTGTGAGTGGGCGTGAGGTCCGCACCTGGCTGGGGAGCTACTGGCATTTGCTAGCTTAGGGGAGAGGAAGGGTCAGTTCTCTTTCAGGGTGTGGCCCCTGGGGAGTTGGCGGCACCACAGCATAGGCCGCACACCAAAGAGTGTCTGAGCAACGCAGACTGGACCCGATGGGTCTAGAGAGTCAGAGTGAGAGACAGACTGTGAAGTTGAGGGGTTAGGGGAGCAGGAGGGGCTCTGCGGGGAGCTGGGGGGGGAGGAGATGTCATCAATACATCCAAACTCTCAAAGAATTAATACAAATATTACTGTAAAAAATTACATTAATTCACGATGCCCCGGTGGAGATAGATAACTGCAAAATGGAGTCAGATATACATACATACCAACAATCGTCTCATCACCAAACGAACTCATCAGGTTGTATTTCTCTCTCTCTCTCTCTCTCTCTCTCTCTCTCTCTCTCTCTCTCTCTCACACACACACACACACACACACACACACACAGACACACAGACACACAGACACACAGACACGCACGAAACAATAATAGTAAGAACAAGAGGTCATGAACTTGAGAAGGAATTGGGTGGGTACACAGGAGGAATTGGAGTGAGGAGATGGTGCAATGGAAATGATCTAAATATATTACTCATCTATAAAAAAACCTAAAAATAGAATAAAATAAATGTAAAAAACCCCCACATTCATTTAATGATTTTGGACACATTTCTTTTTTTTTTTTTTAATTCTACACATGAAAAAGCTGAAGTAATTTTATATGCACAAACATTTTGGGCTGAGGAGATTGCTCAATCAGTAAAGTGCCTTGCAAGCATTAAGACCTGAGTTTGGTTCACAGACCACATGGGAGAGGAGGTCCAGAGCGCACGCTTGCAGTCACGGCACGGGGAAGGGAGGCAGCTGGGTCTCGGGGTGTGTTGGCCAGTCCATTGAGCCCCCTTAGGAAGCTTGAGGTTCACCTCTGTCCTCCACAGCCTGCCCACACGTATGTGCTTGTGTACACACCAACCCCTCCATACACACCAGGCAGATTTTATTCATAAAATGTTTAGAATTATAAATCTCTAGTCACGATAGCTAAAACTTGAAAACCCTATGAACGTCTTCAAAAATATAAGTTACTCACAAAGACGTTATTTAGGTACTTCCATGTTTTTTAAAATATGATAGTATGATGCATGGTTATGATCCAGTACCAGTGAAATAACAACTTGCTCACTTGTGTCTATAACATGACTACCACAACCTAAAATAACACTATAAGAAAAAACCTGGAAGGAAACTTACTAACATGTTAATAATGGATTCTGAATGGAGAAACAATAGGAGATCTAAAAATCCTTCTCCATTCATTTCTGTAATTCCCCGTCATCTTTGATAATGAGTCTCCCCACCCACACACAATGCCATCTAAGGTCCCTGTTTGTAATGCACAGATCAACAGAACAGCTCAGTCTGAACTATTTTCTTTGGACAGAATGTCATTATCATTCATGTAACGTCTCATACAAGCACTCGGGGTGGCTCTGAGCCTGTTCAAGGCACAGTTTAATGTAGATGGCCTTGGTGCCAGCCTAGATGATAGAGTGAGGGCAAACAGAGCACCTTAGACAGAGCATCTCAGAGAAGAGGAGAAGCTGGCTCTTGGTGGGAGTTGCCAAGTCACAGAAATTCCAGAATCAGGGCAATGGATTTCAGAGCAGAGGCCACTATTTAACTGGGCAAAAATCCCACAGACCTTATCTCTTTAAAGAAGTGAGTGAAATCTGGCTAGAATAGGCCTCTACTGTTATTCTTGATTTTTGTATTATTTGTCTTAACCCAAAGCCATTCAATGACTAAATTAAAACAATGTTAGAACCCTAAGAAAGAATCATAGACTTTGAAATTTTAGGCTGACTTTCTTTCTTTCTTTCTTTCTTTCTTTCTTTCTTTCTTTCTTTCTTTCTTTCTTTCTTTCTTTCTTTCTTTCTTTTTGGTTTTTTTTTCGAGACAGGGTTTCTCTGTGTAGCTTTGCGCCTTTCCTGGAACTCACTTGGTAGCCCAGGCTGGCCTCGAACTCACAGAGATCCGCCTGGCTCTGCCTCCCGAGTGCTGGGATTAAAGGCATGTGCCACCACCGCCCGGCAAGGCTGATTTTATTGTTATCATTATACTATATGAGGGAAGACCTGGGTTCCACAGAGTGCCCATGCCTGCCGTTTGTGATGGGAATTCTCCTCTCTCTCTCTGGTGTTGCTAGAGCTACAATTTCTGGAGAAGAAGATTTTACATGTGTTAACTTGGCTTGTTTCAGAAAAATCATTTTCTGATGAACTTAAGTTTCTTTACCAAGGAAAGTGGCAAAGTCAGGACATGCGATAGAGTTGTTTTTTCTTTACTCTTTGGGGGCCCGCCACCCAACTCCCAAATAAATACATGGAAACTTATTTTTACTTTTGAATGCCTGGCCTTAGCTTGGCTTGTTTCTAGGCATCTTTTCTTAAAATTATCCTGTCTACCTTTTGCCTCTGAGTTTTTGCTTTTGCTTTTCTCTATTTCTGTATACCTCTCTTTACTTCCTACTCTATAGCTGGCTCCTAGCACCCTCCTCTCCTTCTCCTTTTCTGCATCCTTCCTCTTCTTGTTCTTCATTTTATCCTCTCTGCCTGGCAGCCCCACCTATTTCTCTCTCTTGCCTAACTATTGGCCGTCCAGCTCTTTATTAGACCAATCAAGTGTTTTAGGCAAGCAAAGTAACACAGCTTCACAGAGTTAAGCAAATGTAACATAAAAGAATGCAACACATCTTTGCATCATTACACAAATATTCGACAGCATAAATGAATGTAGCACATCTTCAACTAATATTCCTCAACAATGTGAGCTCAGGGGGTAGGGCTTAACCTCTTTTCTCCACAATGTCAAAACAGTCACAAATACGGATTCACTGAGGTGAGATTGCCCTGCACGGCCATCTGGTCCCGGCTTCTTCTCTTCAATTGAGCCGACAGTCATTTAAGGCAATAGCTACAAACCTATCTTGATTTTTAAATGACTGCATTGTATTTTGTTACATGGATACTTTATTTGCTTTTTTCCTTCCATTTATTTTTATATTTATGCTATTAGTGTTTTGGCTGCAAGCATGTATGTAGACACACCTCGTGTGTGCAGAGACCAGAAGGGGATGTCAGATCTCCTGGGATTTTACTTTCACAGTTGAGAGCAGCTGTGTGGGTGCCGAGACCTGAATCCAGGTCCTCTGCTACAGGAAAAAGTGCTCTTAATTGATGAACCACTTCTCCAGACCCCTCCCACCTTTGTGTGTGTGTGTGTGTGTGTGTGTGTGTGTGTGTGTGTGTTGTTTCTTTCTTTCTCCCCTCCATGTCCTTTCTTTTGAGACAGGGTCTCACTGTGTGTAGCTCTAGCTGTCCAGCAACTCACTATGTAGCTCAGACTGATCTTGAACTCAAAGGTCGGTCTGCCTCTTCCTCCTGAGTGCTGGGATTAAAGGTGTGTCCATCACTACTCCTGGATTACACCCCCTTCCCTTCCCCCCTTTAAAGAAAACAGCTCGTAGCAAAGCTCAGGTTGGCTTTGAACTCACTACATAGCTCAGGTGAAAGACATGCTATCTCTTGCCTCAGTGTCTCAAAATTCTTGGGTTAAAATCATGAGTCACATGCATGGCCAAAGTTGAGAAAAAAACGTTCTAGATGGTTATTGTAAATTAGAGATCTGTGTAATCCTTACATTACAAAAGAAATTGGGGAATGTGGGTGGGGATGGGCAGTGGTCTGCTGGCCGGACCTGTGAGACGTTTGTCCCCAAAGCTTAAGAAGACCAACTTGAAATAGAGTGCTCATTTTTCCCTCTCCCTTTTTTTTTTTTTTTTTTTTTTTTTTTTTTTTTTGCTTCACTGTTGTGTGTGGACAGGAGGGGCAGTCACCAGAGGCTCTCAGAGCACTGGCGTGTGTCACAGGACTGTCCTGGAGAAGCAAAGCTAGCAGAGCAGTCCGTCTGCATCCAGTGGCTATCTCAAGCAGCAGGAGAGCTGACAGATGGAGATGAGCTGCAAAAGGATTCAGGAAATCGATGCACGATGTGTGCCTCAGTGGGCCTCGCGTTGAGTAGAAGGGGCTGCTCCTGCATTTCCACTGCATTTATCTTTAGTCAGCTATGGGCCATACCTGGCAATTCCCCAGCCTCCAGGTTCCTCTGCTGTGGTTCCTTCAGATGTGTGATGAGGAAGAAAACGCTTTGACCTTCAGCCAATGAGCTAGCCTTTTACATCTCTGCCGGCTCATAGTGAGAACATCAACATTATTGTAGGAGTGACGAGTGCCAGCACACAGGAGGGTCCTGACCCAGCACTGCATACATGACAGGGCCGCTGGAAAGAGACACCCTCATACATCCATGCGGACCAACACCCAGGCTCTCAGAAGACCCAGCGGATACGCTGTGAGGGCAGCGGTCTGTAGCCCCGGCCACCTTATCCACCATAAAGTGCTCACTGGGCAGAGGTGAAGGACAGATCTGCTATGAGGCTCCACCCCTCACTGAACGGACCTATCAGAGGGAAGGACACGACCACTCACGTCAGAAGGAAGGGGAAGTCTAGCCTTGGCAGAGGCTTTTTGGCCTTGGATTTTCCTCTTGTCGTCTGTGCTCACCAGACAGAGGTCAACAATCCAGTCCTCAAACTCAGACATCAGTCTTTCAGAGCAGAAAACAAGGGAATTTTATATCCTGTTGGGTCACATCCTGTTCACAGAGTCAGGAAGTGGGGGCCATAGCCCAAGACAGTTGGAAAAACATGACATTTGGAGGAGTTTGCACAAAATGTATAATGAGTTTTGGTGTACAGTTCTGAACAACGCTGTGAATGAAAGAAAGCCCATAAATCATGAAAACCCTAAAGTTCTTGTCAAATGAAACTCCCTGAAAGTTATTTGCCTGTGTTGGACTTCACATTATGCAAATCTTGAAAAAGTCTTACTGGTCATCTGAAAACGCATCATGTAAGCCATGAGTGTTGTCCCTAAAATAGAGACGCAATGTTGGGAATTTCTCAGTGACAGTCCTTGGGACCACGGGATCACAGACCTTGTTCAGAACTGGGGATGTTTTTGTTCTTCTTGATGGGAAGGGATGTGTGTCAGGAGTCATGATGCAGTCCAAATAACTGCCTGGGAGGCAGCAGGCTCGTGCAGGACTGTGGGCACCCCATACTCTCAGCTCATGGCACAGCTTGTCTTTCCTTTGGTGGTTGTCTCATCTAACAGAAGAGCCACTTCAAGAACAACAGACGCCTCTCTGGGCCTTTGCTTCACCTTCATAGCTTTTCTCAGCCTTCTCCCCTCCTCTTCATTTTCCTGTGACTGGGGCAGGATGAGGACTCTGGGAAGCTCCATGCTGCTTCTCAAGGTGTGATTGAAAGGAAAAGCGACTGTTTCTTGGGACCAGGTGGATAAATAGCATCCCCAGGAAGCTACCTGAGTGGCCCCTCTAGTTCTGGGCTTTCTAGTAACTTAGAACTACTGGGCTTCTAAGTCTAATGGGATGGAATCACTCTTTAAAGCTTAAGAACTATGTGCTCAGAAAATTTCACCTCATGGTCTTTTTGACTTTTTCTCCAGCTTCTTTCCATCCATGTGGAGTCTATGTGCTGGAAGTGGACCACGGTGGGTGGGACTTTATCTCTTAGGATCATCCACGTGTCATGAGTGTGAAGAAAGCTCAGGTAGCTAGGCTAAAGGCCTAAAGGGATTTCAGCAGGCAATCATTAGAAAAAGAGATAGAAAGGAAAGATCTGAGATTGACATAGAAATAGGCTTTAAATTATAAACACTTTACTATTACAACACGTTGGCATTTCAGTTTGTGTTCTGAAAAAGAAAATGAAGCTTATGGATGCTGCCTAAGGAATACCTTGGGTAGAAAATTAATTGATGCATAAGTTCAGAATCACTCAGATGTATTCTCCAATGTTGTCTGTGTCTAAAAGGTCCTGATATCTGGCCAGGTCAGCAGGTGAAACTATGTGTTTCTGTTGTTAATGCCTGGCCACTTCATTCTTTTCTGCTTTCTTCTCACTGTTTCATTCTTTGGGAAGCCTGGGAGCGAAGATTCCCCTTGCTGATCTCCGCAGGGCAGACCATGCCTTAAACTCTGGGCTCACACCTCATTTAACCCTGCTATCTGGAAGCAGAGCATATCATTGCTCCACTAGGCAGGGGAAGGGCTGGAGCAGATAAGGGCTGCCTTGTCTGGCTCCAGGTCACACTTTCCGGAAGTGATACAGCTAGACCGAGGGAGTTTACTCGGAGCTGTCCTCTTGCAGCTCAGGTTCTCTTGCTACACTTCACTGCCTTCCAGTGCAGATCCTCGGACAGATATGAGTACAAAAAGACGTGTGTTCTGAAGTGGACTCTCTATCCATCGGGTGGTGTGATCTCTGTCTTCCTTTATTTGTAGTCTGGTTTGGAAACTTCAAAATGGTCCCTAGTTTCTACAAACGGGGACACTCATTACTGGGCACCCTTGGTTACAGAATATAGTTTTATGTAATAGGAAAAGGTCTTTCAGAAATGTAATCCAGAGGAAGAGAAACATCATCAGTTTCCGGATGTTTGGGTTCCCCTTTTTCCCCCATGAACTATTTGGTTTCATGTGGGGCTAAAAAAAAACTGCCTAAGAGGACAAAAATAATTTCCTTTGTAGCTTTACCTCATAAAGCAACAACACATTGTGCTTTTTCATGGAAAGGTCTATTTCTAGAAAGAATGAGGGCCACCGTCAGCCTCATGAGTAATAACTATTTGGCAAGACGATGCTTCCCACAGACAATCACTCTGAGCCCTTCTTTGGAAGGTTTAGGTTTTTGTTTTTGTTACTTTGTTTTCATAATTTGAACATCCTCGTCTGTGGTACACAAAACCTAATTTATTAGAAAACCCAAAGATGGAATCTCCTTTTATTTCCTAGGTAATGACTCAGAAATTTAGATGCACTGAGTGGAGTGGAGAGAACATCACTCCTGGCTTTACAAAAACCCAAACCACAAGAAACTACAGACCTTTGCTCTTCGTGTGTGGCGGACCCTGTGGATTGTGTGTGGAGTCCGTGAAGTGAGATGGTTGGGGCTAATGAATGGGATGTTCTTGGGAAGAAAGTGTGCGCTATTTCATTTTCTGGGGCTTCAGTTTACAATTGTTTACTTTTTAGATACACAGTTTCCTCAGGATGCAGATCAGCTAATTGTAAATGCAGCTGGAATTGACTCCCTACTCTTTTTCCAGAGTATTCAAATGGATAGTCAATATACAAAAATTGACCAAGATACAAAATGCTAGGCCTAGAGAATCCTGGTTTCCATGTGCATTATACAGATTAACAGTAATGATGTCTGAGTCAGACAGATGGCTTCCTCTTCTGCTTTTATATCATTCTATGGCTCTCTTGGGTCTTGTAAATTTCTCCTGGAAGAAAATATTTCAGCCACTCAGAATGGTTTTTGTTTGTTTGTTTGTTTTTGTTTTTTGAGACAAGGTTTCACTGCATAGCTCTGGCTGGCCTGGAACTCACAGAGGTCCATCTGCCCCTGCCTCCTGAATGCTGGGATTAAAGGTGCTCTACCACCAGCTGGTCTCAGAGACATTTTGATTAATAATTTGGAACCCAGTGTCAGATACTCTCCTTACTGGGGAATAACTGGGTAGCCTTTAAATTAGAAAAATAAACAAGCTTAAAATATATCAATGACTAGCCTATGTGTACCTGAGATTCCATGGCTCTGCCCTGGATATAGAAGGATTACAGAATGGGCTCAGGGGTGGGGGTGGAGGTAGGGGTGGGCATGGTGGCCACAAGCTTCATTTAATTAATTAATTCATGGGCATGAGACCCAAATAGAAATGAAAAGACTTGCTGTAGTTGGAAGTTTTTCTATGTCCTGCCTGGTCCCAAAGCTGCTCAGATCCAAATAAACACACAGAGGCTGAGATCAATTACGAATTGCATGGCACATGGCAGGCTTCTTGCTAGCTAGCTCTTATAACTTAAATTAACCCATTTCTATTAATCTATAAGTTGCCACATGGCCATGGCTTACCTGTCTGCTGGCATGTTGTTCCTTTGGTGGCGGCTGGTGTCTCTCTCTGCCTTCTTCCTGTCTCTCCCTTTGAATTACCCGCTTGCCTCTAAGCTGTCTTGCCATAGGCCAAATGGCTTTATTTCTCAACCAATCAAAGCAACACACATTCACAGTGTACAGAAAGACATTCCTCATCAACTTGCCACTCAATCTCCAGTCTTCGAAGCCCAGTGATCTCGGATTCAAGTAAGATGATATGCCAGATAGAATACTCTCTCTCCCGAGCTTCCTGTGGATTCTTACATTCTGCCCCGTCTGAGCCAAATGGAATAATCACAAAACAGCAGTGGATTTAAAGGTGAGGGAGTCAAAGGCACACCACCGAGACATCTGTCCTACTCAAGTGGCTTTGGTCCCAATTCTCGAAATAGAAGAAATAATTTATGTGTTGGAAAGTTCAAGCTGATAGAAGAGGTCTGCATATAGCACTAAAACTTAAGTCCTGAAGGATAAGCTCAGTTTTGTTTTTATTTTTTTTAAACATATATATAATTAAATCTTTGGGTATTTCACATCTTTTTTTTTTTTTTAAGAACTGGCATACTTTATTTTTTCTCATTTTCTTATTAGTTTTTTGAGAATTTCATAAAAGTGTATTTTGATCAGATTCATCCCCCCTTTTCTAGATTTATTTATTATGCATACAGAGTTCTGCCTATATGCCAGAAGAGGGCACCAGATCTCATTACAGATGGTTGTGAGATACCATGTGGTTGCTGGGAATTGAACTCAGGACCTCTGGAAGAACAGCCAGTACTCTTAACCTCTTAGCCATCTCTCCAGCCCTCATGCCCCCTTACTTTAAAATTTAATCTAATTTAAAAAGATTTAGTTTTATTTTATATGTATGAGCATTTTACCTACATATATGTATGTGCAGCACATACATGCAGTACCCACAGAGACCAAAAGAGGGCACCAGATTCTCTGGAATTGGAGTTTCAGACATTTGTGAAACAAGTCCGGACATGGGTGCTGGGAACAGAACTCAGGACCTCTGCAAAATCAGTAAATGCCTGCCTTCCTTCCTTCCTTCCTTCCTTCCTTCCTTCCTTCCTTCCTTCCTTCCTTCCTTCCTTCCTTCCTTCCTTCCTCCCTCCCTCCCTCCCTCCCTCCTCCTCCCTTCCCTCCCTTCCTTCCTTTTTTTTTTTTTTAAGACAGGGTTTCTATCCTGGAACTCACCCTGTAGACCAGGCTGGCCTTGAACTCACAGAGATCCGCCTGCCTCCGCCTCCCCAGTGCTGGGATTAATGTGAGTCCCAGTAATGCTCCTAACTGCTGAGTCATCTCTCCAGCTCCTGTTTGTTCCTTTTTGTTGGGTTGTTCCTATTATGTTGTGGAAATTCTGATGAGTCATTTATTGAATAAGTGATTTACAAACACCTTCCCTTAGGTTGTGGATGTCTTTTAACTTTCTTTCTAAGTTTATTTTAAGTGATATATCAAACATAAAAGTTATACATGTTAATGGGGAAATCTTGTATTTGTTTTAATACACATATATTATATATTGATACAATATATATTATATATAATATGTATTATATACATGTATATATATATATTGTATAATGTTTAAATCTGGTTAACAATATTTATCCACTCAAACATTTACCATTTCTTTAAAGTGAATCTTTTTTTTTTTAATGTGTAATATACCTTTTAATTTTCTTAATGGCTCCTTTGGAAGAATGAAACTTGATTTTGATACAGCCCAATATAATTCTTAGAAATTTATACATAGTACCTTTGGTGTCATGTCTAACAAATATTTACACAACCCAGGGTGATAGAGCCTATTTTTTTTTCTAGAAGTTTTGTAGTTTTACAATTAAAATGTGGTTGTGATCCATCTGGAATTGTGTGTGATGTGGGGTGAGGGCTTCCTCCTTCTCCTCCTTCTCTCACGTGAATGTATAATTATTCCACCCACTGAATGCTTAAGACAGGAACTGTTGCTGGATCGAGAGTCACATGACACAGCGGTACCAGGGCCTGCGCTGACTTGCAATGAAACCGAATCTTGAACACCGGCTCCAGCGGCGTCATAACCTGGCCGAAGTTAGAGGATCCACGTCATTCGCTGAGATCTGTCTGTCTGTTCTGCATCAGGAGTCCCTGCCCTGCTCCCTGCTCACCTCCCACGGCCCCCCTACCCTCTGCAGCCCCCCCAGGGATGCCGTACTGCCTCCTCCTGCAGGGAAATCCCACAGTCAAGGCCTGCCTGGGCTACAGAGTGAGTTCAGCGCCATTCCAGATAACTTAATGAGACCGTTGCTCCCAAACAGAAGATTTAAGAAGGGCTAGACTGTAGCTTAGGGGTGCAAAGCTTGCCTAGCACGCAGGAGGCTAGAGGTACCAGCCCAGTACTGAAACAAAAAAGAAAGAGAAAAAAAAGTAAAGAAAAGCAGAGTTCTGACATCAAAACTACCTTTCTTTTTTGGTGCATGTTTTGTCAGAGTGTCCTGCTGGAGCCTTTTCTGTCTCACCAAGCCAGGGCGCTAAATCGAGAACCTCAGCTTAGCGGACCAGGGCAGCCAACTGGGCCGCGTCTAACTTCATCCCGAATTCTTAAGGTCCCTTCGCAAACACAGTCCCTAGAATCCTGTCTGTGTAGGCTGGGAAAATCATGTACTTCCTTTGGAGTGTGTAAGTACACCTTCACACGGGCCGCGCTTTGCACCCCATCGTTGGGACTTGAACTTAGGAATTTGGAAGCCATGAGGGCACCGAGGTGGATCTTGAGGAGAAGGAGAGGTGTCGAAGCCAGGTAACTACCTCAGGGGATGCCATTATGATTTCCTCAGGCGACACAGGCCCAAGCTCTCTACTCTGGGAGTGAGCGGGAAGGCTGCTTTTACTGGCAAAGAGCACTAGTTTCGTCCCTGTGTTATTTGTCTAGGAGGAAATTCCAGCTCAGTCATCTGAAGGACTGTCTTGACCCGGAGTTGTGTGTGCTAAGTCATTGAGAGCCTGGTTGAGTGCCGAGCCGTCTATAGGGACGGCCTGGTTAGCCTAGTCACCCGCTGGCCCTGGCGTCTGGTAGCAGCTCTCCGTGTTCGTGTTCCCTCCAGGGCTGCTTGCTGAGCACGGAGCCGGTTTGCAGAAGTCCATTTCCTAACTCACTGCCCCTTAAAGCCGCTCGCTCTTCCTGCCCACGCCTCTGACTTCTATCCTCTGGGACTGACATCTGCTCTCAACTTCATCAAAGCTCCCGATGAGAAACACGAAGCTTGGTTTCCTGGATGAAATAAGAAAATGCAGGGGACACCAGTACGCTTAAAAGCTTCAGTCCCCCGATTACACTGTTGTGGCGACGAGATGACGACATCGCTGGAATGCCCTTGCCCCACACGTATAAACACACACAAGGCATCTAGAGTTTCTGCAGAACTGGCAATCTTCCTCCCCGCCCCGCCCCCCACCCCCTTGCCAGCCGTGGAGGCGAAGGCTGGTGCTCGGAAGTTCTTGTGGTGCTACCGTCTGTGTGACTTTGCTTCTGGAGCTAAGTCTTGTGTGTGACTTGTGCAGATGGCTGGCGTCCAAAGGAAACCGGGATTTGCGGTGAAAAGCTGGATGGGCGGCTTGCTGGCGCTGCTTCAGCGGCCGGGCCACCTCCTCAGCCAAGCTGCCAGGAGACGTTGGGTTTCCCTGAGGCTTTTGGGAAGGCTGGCCCAGGTTTCCAAAGCAAGTTCTTTGTCACTGTGTTCCTTGCTGGGTGATTAGCAAATCTGCCCTCCCCACGAGGGAGGCGAGGTATCCTATGCATCGGATGACTGAGGGGTGCACTCCAGTCTGTGTCCCACACACTTCATCTTCCTATCAGCCCAGCGCCCCGGGCTGTTTGCTGAGCCCAGAAGGAAGAAGAAAGCCCAGATTACAGGGGAGCCTCACCCTGCAGTCACTCCTGTCTCTCCTTCGATATTCCCTCAGCCTGGAATGTCTGGCCCAGTCTGTCCTCTCCTGATGAAATCCTCCGTATTTGCAGAAGCTCAGAGAAGGCATCACATCTTCTAGCAATCGATTCACCCTTTGTCCCCAAACCCTTGTCCCCACACTACAGCTTTGTGGACCTATCTTATCATATAAACCGAGTTGTTTACCTGCCTAATGCAGGAGTTAAAAATCAAGACACGTAGGGTGGTGCTCCGAACGCAGGAATAACTGTGACATCTTAATGTATTATTACTCATTATCCAGTTAGCAGATGCCAGGCATAATGCTGGGAACTCCTGTTGGTGACATCATTGAATCCCCACCACACTTTTATGGGAAACTCTTGGTCTCATCCTATAGTTGATGATGAGTTGTTAGGTGGGGTGTATCGAGCTTTTGTTATCTGCTTGAAGTCCCATGAGTAGTAGAGGCGGAGCTAAGATGTGAATCCAGACTGTGCCACATTTAAAAGAACACCCCTTTAGTGTCTTAAGAGCGTTTCTGAATGCACGGCTGAATCTCTGTTGATACACAGGCACCCTTCTCCTGGACAGCCCAGTCTCTCAGGCAGGAGTGCTTCGTTCTTTGGACATTGGATCGTACGACGGTGACTTTGGCCCGGCTGCCTCTCTTGTTCACGGTATCTTTCCTTCTGATTTGGAAGGCAGAGGGGATCAAAAGGTCTTCATGATGTGCTTAGATATGCTTAGAAAAACACTCATCTCAACATCAGGCCAGCATCCTGTCATGGCCACAGTCATGGCTTACTGTAACCCCGAGGGCTGGTGCTGAGAAACAGATGGGCACACTGACTTTCATTTGTCCTGAATCATTAGGCACCGTGAGGGTCTTTTCCCTGCCTTCCTGGTGGGTCCTTACAGGATGCGGAAGGATTAGGGACAGGGACTATGTGATGAACTCCTTTCCCTATGACACATGAGAGAGGACACTTGGCCTCCTGCATTGATGCCATTGCAAACAGACTCAATATCAAAGGATATGTCTGCAAGTGTGTAGGAACTTGACACTGTTGATGACATTTCCTCCTTTTTCCCCACTAGCTTCCACACCTGGCAGAGCACCTGCCACATACCTGGTGTTCCACTAATATTTATTTGTTGAAATAAATCTACATTCTCTAACACCTGACATCTCTATGATATTTTATGAACTTTTCAAAGGCGTTTTTTTTTATAGCTATTGTTTCTATTGATCCCTGGATTCATTTGAAGACAGATATTATTAAATATTGGAAGAGTGCATTAACTTCCCCAAAGTTAGCAGTCATAGGTTTTCTGCCCCCTGGTAATAAGTTTCTCTGCTGACACAGTAATCCAGATCAAGCTGAACTGGAAAAGTGTAACAACAACAGGTATATTGAGCAAAGCAACTCCCAGGCAGGTTCCCCAGTCTCAGAGATCAAGGCCAGAGAAGCCACACACCGGACTGTAGGTGAGGGGTGATGACAAGCTGGATTTTTGCCCAAGAAAAGTCAAAAGCTGAGCACTTAGGCGGGAACTTGGGCAGCTGGCGACGTCAGGGGAGGAGGCTGCAACGGCCTCCAAGAATGCAGACCTGGGCTTTTCTTAGTTCAGAGACTCTCTGAGCAGGCAGCATTTGAAGAGAGAAAGAGACAGGAATGGAGCTTCCCAGACTGGGTAGGGGTGAGCTGGAGGCTCCAACTGAACAACCAGAGCTCCTCAGAAGCAAAGTCAAGGACAGAATCAAGGCCCCATGACTTAATCTAGCACTTAAAATACCAGAGAGAGAACTTTCAGATGTTCGATACTTGAACTTAAAAAAATTATGTATGTGAACGTTTTGTCTGCATGTATGTATGTGTATTACATGTGTGTCTGCTGCCCCAAGAGGCCAGAAAAGGGGGTCAGATTTCCTAGAATTAGAGTTACACATGGTTGTGAACTGCCATGTGGGTGCTGGAACTAAGTCCTCCATAAGAACAGCCAGTGCTTTCAAGCACCGAGTCGTCTCTCTCCAGCCCCTCAATACCTAAGCTTTTTACCTTAACGCAGATTATACTTAGTTTATCCTCTTCTTGACCAGTAACTGGTCCTGTTCACTCCACCGTGAGCACTGCCTTTTGTCATTGTCGTTTTATGTTAAAACCATCCTATCCCATGGTAGTTGTATTGCCCTTGTGAATTTGTACTGGTCTTGCTAGGGATTTTCATGTGCAAGAAAAGTTAGAATTTTTATTTCCCAAATAATTTTTTTAGTAGTGTATACTCACGGTAAAAGCAATGGGTTTTGCACTGGCTGGTTTTGTGTGTCAACTTGACACAAGCTAGAGTCATCATCAGAGGAAGGAAACTCAGTTGGAGAAATGCCTCCATGAGACCCAGCTGTAAGGCGTGTTCTCATTTAGTGATCGATATGGGCGGGCCCAGCCCATGGTGGGCGGTGCCATCCCTGGGTTGCTGGTCCTCTAAGAAGGTGGCCTGAGCAAGTCATGGGAAGCAAGCCAGCCAGTAAGTGGCTCCCCTCGATGGCCTCTGCATCAGCTCCTGCCTTCAGCATCCTGCCCTGTTTGAGTTCCTGTCCTGACTTCTTCCATGATGGACAGCAATGCTGAAGTGTGAGCCAAATAAACCCTTTCCTCCCCAACTTGCTTTTTGGTTGTGGTGTTGTGGTGTTTCATCACAGCAGCAGCAAGCCTAACTAAGGCAGGTTTCATAATAACATTTTGTACACGCATATATTATATACCTTGTTCTATTTACTAGCCAATGCCTCTGTCACCACCACCCCTTCCTCTTTCCACACAGTCTCCCTTCTGTTTCCATTGTGTGTGTGTGTGTGTGTGTGTGTGTGTGTGTGTGTGTGTAATCTAAGTTCCACACTAGAGAAAGTGTGATATCTGTCTTTCTCAGTCTTCCTTACTTAACATGGTGATTGCTAATTCCACCCACTTTCCTACAAATGCCACTCTTCCTTTGCTCTTTATGGCTGAATAAAATCCATCATATGTACACACACACACATACACACACACATACACACACACACACACACAGTCTTTATCCATCTGTCTGTTGATGCATTCTCAGACGGACTTTACATCGAGGCTGTTGTGAACAGTGCCACAGTGCAGAGACGAACGGACGATCCTGTGGTGTGCCGGCTTGGATTCTTTTGTGCATGTGCCGAGGAAGCACCTCTGGGGGCCCATGGGAGGTTCTACCTGCAGGTGTCTTAGGAGCCTCTATACTGATCTCCATGCGGCTGCACCAATTCACACTCCAGCAGCAGTATAAGTGCTCCTTCCCCACCCCCAAGCCTCAACAACTGTCTTTTGCTTTTTTTTTTTTCATAACCATTCTGAGATATGGTTTTGATTTGCATTTCCCTCCTGGCTAAGGATGTTGAGAGCATTTTTCATTCATCTATTTCCTAAATTACTTCAAACCAACACACCCTTATCAAGTCGCTACTATGGTAAGAGTCAGAGGCTGGCAAAGCATGACTCATGATACACTGAAATTTACCCTTGCATAAAAACAGAAGCAGACTCAGCCCTGGAGTCATCAGGGCTAAGAGCTTTGAAGCTTCCAAAGCAGCCTCAGAGAGAAGAGATTTTGATGGGCATATCACAACAGCAGTGGCATTTGAGCTAAGGTGGGCATGAGGTGTAGTGAATTTTGGGAATTCCCTGGGTGGGAAGCTGTGGGGGTCCCTGCAGGAGGCATACAGGGAAGTCAACCCTGGGAAGAGATGAGAATGAAAACCCAATGCAGACAGACTTCATCAACCTGGATCAGACTTTGGGGAGTCTAATGAGAGGCGGTTCACTGTCAGCATGTTTAAAACAGTATACTTTGGGGAAAGATTTCCAGGCTGCAATCCGCCTAATCAATTCCAGGTGCATAATAAAGCATAAGGTGTGACTGCTTAGAAACACATGGTACATGTGACCATGAGGGCGGGTTCTATAGCTAAAAGGCCTAGAATCTAGTGTGGTTTCTGACCAATAGCATAGAAGTCAGCAGGCCATAAAGCACATGTGACACCTCCCCTAGGAACGGGTAAAGGTCTAGGGACGGAAGAGTCAGGGATAATCGTTCCGGGGAATTTGGGTGAGGTCCGCCTCTATAGTAAAAGGTGGGTGAGGCCTGCCTCCACAGATAGCAAGAAGGTCACCAGGTCAAAATCCATTCTCAGCTTTCTGGATGGAATGTAGGTATTTGATTTGTATCTCCTCCATTGAGGAGACACCCAAGATTAACATTGCTGGTTCTCTTTGTGCTTCTCTGTGAGTACAAGGACCGCCAAGAGGAAGCATGGTCTGTTCAGAGCTGGATGCATAGCTGGAGGAACATGATATATATATCATATATATATATGAATATAAATGAAATTTATATATATAGAAATATATAAATGAACATCACACACACACACACACACACACACACACATATATATATACATATATATAAATGAATGATACATATGAACAAATGAGCTGGATCCACGCTCCTCACTGCAGAGGCTCCTGGATAGACTGAGGCATGGTGTATTTGGTGGGCTGTAGGGAGTCCAGCAGAGGTTCGAGAGGAAGCGGAGTGTGAGCTGAGCTGAAGCCCTTGGGACGCTATGAGAGTGACCCATGTGAGGTGCCTCACGCATCACACACCTTCTGGCTTTTGGCTTGACATGTGACACCCTGCTAGAGGCTGGGTCAGAACTAAAGGGCCAGCCAGGGCCAGGCCTGTGGGCACTGCCGTCCTGCAAGCAGGCAACACAGAGGTGGAGGTGTCTACCCCGCTCAGCAGGTGCCCAAAGGGAGGAGGTCGCAGGGCCCCAGGGACATCAGGAAAGCTTCTCTCCTGGAGGTGGTGCTTGAGCTGACAGCTTTGTGCTGGGAGAGAAGAGGTGGGGGTGTAGCCAGGAGGAACAGTGCCCAGAGGCACACGTAGCTGAACTTTCACCCCACTGGCTCTGTTCTCTTTGTTTTGTTTTTGTATAATTTTTTTTTTTTTTTTTTTTTTTTTTGCTTAAAGTAATACTTTTCATTTGCAGAAAATGGATAATGAAGTACAGAAGAACAAAAGAGAAAAAGGGTCTACAATCCATTACCTAGACATAATAATTTTGAAAATCAGGTGGGCGTTTGTGATGGCTGATCTTCCTCATCAACTTGACTGGGTATAGAGTCACCCAGACACCCAGAAGTGTGTCTGTGAGGATGCTTCTGGAAAGCATTAACTGAAAGGAGATGGTCCGCCCAGAACAAGGCTGGCACCATCACAGGCTAGGGACCCAGGCTGAGTAAAAAGGAAAAATAGGAGGCCAGATGAGTGCTGGCATTCACTGTCCTCGGCTTTCTGTTTCACCAAGACGCGAGGAGGGAAGGAGTGCCAGCCTCATGCTCACACCACCCCAGAGCCACTGCCACCGTGCCTTCCACAGCAGAAGAACTGTGTCCTATAATCCGCAAGGAAGAGCCATCTTTTCTCCCTTGACTTGCTGCTTGTCAGACATTTCAATGAAATAAAGAACATTTAGTCTCTTCCCACCTTTATGTGACTGTGTGTGCGTGCTTGAATAACAAATGAGTGTGTGTACGTGCATAGTACACTGTATGTATATACCTGTGTACACTCATATAGCATAAGCAGACCTGTGTAAAGAGTCTGCTGGTACATGCCTGTTTTAATCTCTTTCTACGTGGGATGCTCCCCTAGCTTTAAGGATGAAATAAGTTTACATTTCTTTAATGTCCAAACAGTGCTAACCTAGAACATGTCCAGCCCAGCCTAATAGGACAGTTCAACCTTCCTTTGGGGCTCCCCAATAATTTCTAGGGATATACAAGAAGTCCTTACATATTCTTGGGTCTGAGCTACATTGACTGCTTCCCATCTGCTCACTGACAATGTACGCATTTAACTAGGAAAGGGAAATACGGGTAGAAGATTCAGTCCAGCTAGACAGTAAATACATCCTGGGCTAGTAAGCTTGTCTCTCAGTCATGGCTTTGTCCCGAATGCTCCAGATAATGCTCACCACACAGTGGGTGTTCAAAACTACGCTTAGTAAATGGGTGAAGTAGAATTTCTACTTCTTCAGACAAAGAAAGTTTTTTGAATGTTTTTTTGATGTACTCAGTAGGAATGCACACATAACAAAAGGAATCTTCATCTGTGGCGGATTTAAAGATAAGAACCTTTAAAAAAACAAACAAGATTTCCATGGAATTCAGTGAGCTCTCCAGCATCAGTCCAAGCAGACACCAGAAGTCTACTGGCCAAGGCTCACAAGGGATTCCTGTCGTGGGAGGGATGCTAGACCAAGTGATCACTCACAACTTTTCCAGTGTCCAATTCTGCCACTGATTACTTTTTACTTATCTTTTCTTTTCTAATTTATTATTCACAGTCACTAAGCAGATTGCAGAAGACTCCAGAGAAGACATAGTTTTAAATGAAAACCATATTCCGATGGGATCCAAGTATCTGTGGATAATAAATGAAATTTCTTGAGAAGCCTGCAGGATGTTATTTGATAAAAGGCAGATAACTTTTAAACAATGGAATTTTGAGAAATATTAAATGTCAGGATGTGTTTAAACATTTGTTTTTTAATTTATTCTACCATACCCGAAGTTCATATCAACAAACAAAATAGCCAAGAATTAAGACAAATAAAATGAACTCATTTATCTTTTCTTTTTTATTTCCTTTTTCTCTCTTTCTCTTTCTTTCTTTCTTTCTTTCTTTCTTTCTTTCTTTCTTTCTTTCTTTCTTTCTTTCTTTCTTTTTTTTACCAAGTCTCATGTAAACTTCTCATTTCAAAACTCAGCCCTCATAGGTATCTGCCACATATCTGGCTAATAGATCTTTTTTTCAGACACTTCTAACAGAGGTGAAGAGGCGGCTCAGTGGTTAAGAGCACTGGCTGCTTTTCCAGAGGACCCTGGTTTGATTCCCAGCACCCACATTATGGCCCACAACCATCTGTAACTCCAGGTTCAGGTCTGATGCCCTCTTCTGGCCTCTGCAGGCACCAAGGATGCATATGGTGCACAGACATGCATGCAGTCAAAATACCCAGGTGTATTAAAAAAACAATTTAAAATCTTAAACAAAGAAAGCCCAAATGTTTTCAGTTTGATGTTTGGTTGGGAAATCTGAGCTCAACACAAACATTTCATTAGTTAGTCTTGTTATGGTTCAAAGTTTTTGTCTATTCCTTCATTCAAGAACTATATATAGGGGGAGAAAAGGAGGCCACAGTGAACACCCACAAAGAATAAGACAGCAGGTTTGAATAATACCCCAAGGAAAACAAGATTGCTGCATATTTGAACAGATGTTTTAAAGGCATCTACTAAATAAAATTTTAAATGTGGAAATTGTAAAAAACATCAGCTATAATTATCCTGTGAGTAACTATTGCTCTATTTAAATGTTTGCTTCTTCTAGAGTTCTTATGCATATACATTTAAATTTTTAAATTTTGTTATTTGTGTGTGTGTGTGTGTGTGTGTGTGTGTGTGTGCCCATGTGCATGCACTACTGCACACATGAGGACGTCACAGGACAAGTAGAGGTAGGTTATTCCTTTCTACCATATGGATTCCAGGGACTGAACTCAGGTCACCAGGCTTGGCAGCCAGCACCCCTCCGGGCTTAGCCATCTCTGTCGGAGCTGTTTTGAACTTTCCATCATTCGTTGATAGGCTGGTGGGAATATCTTACTTTGAAGATATTGAAACCTTGTTCCCTAGAACTTTGTTACCTGTGTCTTAGCTTTATTTATTTATTTATTTATTTATTTATTTATTTATTTATTTATTTATGTTAAATGTAACTCCTGAATTGAAAATAAGTTTGAACATATAGGCTGTGGTTAAAAACAACATCAAAGTCTATTTTTAAAATTTGAAATTGGCCAGCATCATGTCCGGATTATAAAATTAGACTACAGCTTGCCAGCTGGGTACCCAAGCTGGCACATGGCACCCTATGGTTGGCCATTGGCTGTAATGCCACACTTAACTCTAACATAACTGGTTACTTGCCTACTGTTTCTTTGATGACTTGTTCCCCGGTTAGTCTCTGTTTAGGTCACAGAGATATCTCCAGGGCCTATTGTTCCTGGTACAGCCTTGGTTCCTGTGAACACAACTTAAGTAAGTGACTTATTTACTGGGAGACTTTGTTAGTGGAGTTGTTGGATGAGAGCCGGGCCCTCGACAGCCCTAAGAACCTGGCCTCAGCCTCCAGCCTCAGTATGCCAGTTAATTAGACAGTGCGATATGAAAAGCAGAAAAAGATTTATTCAATGTGGCCACATGAGAAAAGGAACAAAGCAGGACTAACTTCACTCAGACGTTTGAAAAAGGCGAAGTATGTGAATGCCGATCTTCACGTTAAGTTGAGAAGCCTCTGGTACTGGAAGAGGAAGGCTCTGAGTGCCTATCTTGTATCTCTGGGCTCTTTGTGTCCAAACAAAGGAGGGAGGGAGACATGAGATATTAGTTGTGAAAGCAAAGATCTAGTTAAATTGAGTGAAAGTGTAGAATCCACTCTGCAGGCAGGAGCAGGCTCGAGCAAGCATGTGGCCCAAGACTCCCATTGTCCACTCCCAAGGAAGGGAGGAATTCTCAGAAGGCTGGACCTTTCTGCGTAGGTGATCCTGCTGGTTTGCACAATCCTTAGGGCAGTCCGAATCTTTCTAGGTTTCTGAGTCCCGGGGTTGTGTTCCTTGTGATTCAGTCACGGGCATATTAGGCATCTTATCATGTCTCCCATCCTCGTGGCATTTCTGAGAGTGGGAGAGGGAGGATTTCAGGAAGGCCCAGGCCTTCTTTCTATGGCGCCATCCCAACCCTCCATCCTGAGGGCTGTGGAAAAAAAAAAAAAAAAGCCAAGTCTGAGCGTGTGCAGTTTTCCAGCACTGGTTAGTAAATGCTGCCACTTGGCCTCTCCCAGCTGAGACAATCCTCTGTGGTGTTGTGTACTTTCCCCTCAGAGCTGGAATCACAGTCTCTCCTCAAACATTTACTGTCTCATGTCTGTTCTTCCCACACCCACTTCATGACCACAGGAACCAATCTGTTTTGTTCACCTCTTTGTGTGGCTCACAAAGGGCCTGGGGCCCTGGAGGCACTTCCCCGGTAAGTGTGAGGTTTAGTGACGGACAAGCTGGCTTTATTGAGGAAGTGCCACACACTAGTAACACGGGTGTCCCATTGATCAAATGAAAAATAAATTACACACTTTTTATCAAGGATGGCTACTGTCTGTGAGCGGGCAGATGCTCTTGCGTGGGAAAAGCTCCCTTTCCCAAGGGTGTGGAGCGCTCGCCCAGCTGCTCCCTCGGCCCCAGGCCATCACTCTTTCCTCACCTGTGAGTTAATGGGAAGGAGACTGTTACCTTTCCAACTCCTAGGAAAGTTATCCTTTGCTCACTCATCACTTGCCCTGAAATCTCTGTCAGCCTCTCCCTCTGCCACATTGACACTAGGGACTCATCGGAGGCCGATTGTATGTGGACACTGGGTAGGGAGGGTGTGTCTACCCAGGAAGGAGGTCAGGACCCCAGAGAGATGTTCTGATCCCTAGCATATCTCAAGGACATGAACAAATTAACCAGCAGAAGTAGGTGCTGCAGGTGGTGGTGGGGGGTATGATAATGAAGGCCATGGACACCTGAGAACTGCTGTCAGGCTCAGAACCCACGTCGGTGTGTTTGCTTAGGTGTGGGCCGGGTTTCCAGGTTTCTGCTTGTTCTTAATCCCGGGCCAGAGCGTGTGGTGTCATTTGTTCCAGGTGAAACCACTCTTTCTCCACCCCATTGTGAGCTTTCTCACCTTGGAGTGTCTGCAAGAACAGTCACTCAGAATGTCTATCGGAAACCCCACTCCTGCCCAGCTAATGCCAGGGAGGTGATATCACTCACAGCATCCAGACACTTCCTGGAAGGGGTCTCTACAAGAGTCCGGTAACTTCCATTTGTAATTCATCTGATTTTCTGTTTCTTAGAAATGCAAACAACATTTTCCATGGCCCAGTGAAGAGAGGTGAGGGCAGAATGGCGTGCCCATGGCCTGGAAGAGGTGAGTGGGCTGGAAGATAGAGATTCTCAACACCTCACAATTGCAAGAATCTGAAATGGACATTTTGACTCGTCTCCCAAAGACATGGGTGTCTAAAACCTCAATGAAAATACCTGGTGGTATGATTGAGCATCCTTTGGGAATATGTCCAAGAGCGGCATAGCTGGGTCTTGAGGTTGATTGATTCCCAATTTTCTGAGAAACTGCCACACTGATTTCCAAAGTGGTTGTACAATTTTGCACTCCCACCAGCAGTGAAGGAGTGTTCCCCTTGCTTCACATCCTCTCCAGTATGAGCTGTTGCTTGTGTTTTTGATCTTAGCCATTCTGACAGGTGTAAGATGGAATCTCAGAGTTGTTTTGATTTACATTTCCTTGATGGCTAAGGATGTTGAACATTTCTTTAGGGGTTTCTCTGCTATTTGAAATTCTTCTGTTGAGAATTCTCTGCTTAGGTCTATAGCCCATTTTTAAACTGGATTATTTGTTGTTGTTTTTTAATATCTAGTTTCTTGAGTTCTTTATATATTTTAGAGACCAGCCTTCTGTCAGATGTGGGGTTGGTGAAGATCTTTTCCCATTCTGTAGGCTGCTGTTTTGACAGTGTCCTTTGCCTTTTCAGTTTCATGGGTCTCATTCATTAACTGTCCATCTTATTGTCTGTTCTACCGACATTTTATTCAGGAAGTTGTCTTTTGTGCCAATGTGTTCGAGGCCTTTTTCCACTTTCTCTTTCACTTGCTCAACTATGTTCACAGCAGCTTTATTCATAATAGCCAGAACCTGGAAACAACCTAGATGACCCTCAACTGAAGAATGGATAAAGAAAATGTGGTACATTTACACAATGGAGTATTACTCAGCTATAAAAAAACAATGACATCATGAAATTTACAGGTAAATGGATTGAACTAGAAAAAGTCATCCTGAGTGAGGTAATCCCGACCAGAAAGACAACTTTGGCATGTACTCACTCATAAGTGGATAGTAGCTGTAAAGTAAAGGATAACCATGCTACAATCCACAGCCAGAGAGGCTAAGTAATAAGCAGGCTCAAGAGGGGACACTCAATCTCCTGGGAAGGGGAAATAGAAGAGATCTACTGGTGGACTGGGGCTGGATAGTGATGAGAACTTGAGGGAATGGATTAAGAGGTAGATAGATGAGGAGATTACTGAAAGAGATAACTCGAAAGGGGAGATTTTAGGGATCAAGTAGAAATCTGATGCAAGGGAAACTCCCACAAATGTACAAGGATGACCTCAGCTAAGGCTCCTAACAATAGTGGATATGTTGCCTAAACTGGCCATCTCCTGTGATCAGATTGTTGACTACCCCAGTTTTCATCAGAGAGCCTTCATCCAGTAACTGATGGAAACGGATGCAGAAACCCTCAGCCGAACATTAGGCTGAGCTTGGGAAATATGCTGAAGACAGGGAGGAAGGATTGTAGGAGCCAAAGGGGTTAAGGACACCACAAGAAAACCCACAGAAACAACTAACCTGGCTCCTAGGAACTCACATAGTCTGAACCAACAACCAGGGAGCCTGCATGGGACTGACCTAAGCCTTCTCTCTATAAGTGACAGTTGTGTAGCTTGGTCTATTTGTGGGACTCCTAACAATGGGAGCATGGCCTGTCCCTAACACTTTGGCTGGATCTTGGGAACCTATTTCTCATACTGGATTGTCTTGCCCAGCCTTAATACAAGGGGAGGGGCTTAGTTTTACTGCAACTGGATATGCCATGCTTTGTCAATACCCATGGGAGGCCTGCCCCTTCCTGAACAGAAGCCGAGGAGTGGATTGAGAGGGAGGGCAGAGGGGAGGGGAGGGGAAGAAATAGGAGAGGAGGGAGGGGAAACTGTGGTTGGAATGTAAAAGAAGTAAATTAATTAAATTTAAAAAAAGAAGAAAGAGACGACCTGGTGGGGCTGCAGCCTTATCCCTACAGCTGTTTGCGGAGGAATGGGTCTTTCTTTACTGGCTTTGGCTGGGTTTTCTTTAGGGTGGACTGCTGGGCAGCAGGCCTGGGACAGGCACACCCAGGTTCAGCCTGTTCCTCAGCACATCAGGGTGCCTTGCTCCCCTCAGGGCTGCTCTGTCTGTGTGGACACTGACTCTTCTTACAAAGCAAAGCTTGGGCTTGGCTTCGTTCACAGGTGCAAAACAATAAGGCCTGGATTCTGTAATGAGAACATTAGTCAACTAGGGTACAGCCAACATGTCCCTCCCCAACACCTCAAGTCCAATTCTCAGTGCGTGAATGTTCTCACCACCATTTCCTTCCTCGTAGAGTGTTCAAAGATTTAAAACATTTAGGAGCTGGGGAGATAGCAAGCATAGGACCTGAGTTCAAATCCCAGCATCCATGCCAAAAAAAACACTAGGCATGATAGCACATGTTATAACCCCATTGCTGGCTACATGGAGATGGGTGGGTCCATAGGGCTCACTGGCTAGCCAGCCTAAATTAATCAGTGAACTCCAGACTTCAGTGACAGGCTCTCTCAAAAAACAAGGTTGACAGCTCCTGAGGATGGCATTTGACATGCACATACATGAACAATCATATTCACCCACATGCATATACACCAATGATTTGAAATGTTTAAAGAAACGATAGGCAAATCAGCTGTTTCAGCCTTCTATCTGATGACCCTCTTGACCTAGCCTTGAGAGCTCGGGATCCAGGATACAGAGAAAATTGTTTTTATTAATCTTCCCCAGCTTTTTAATGACTTAAGTGGAAGCCATGGTCTGAAGGGATTTTCAGATTAACTTGACCAACCCTCGGCATTGTCCATTGGGGCACATGGGTCCAGAAATGCTGTCTCCTGCTTGAGATCCCACAGCCAGTAAGAACAGGAGATGCACCCAGGACCTGGGGTCCTTCTGAGATCCAGCTCAGGCCTCAGTCTGCTTCCCCAGTCGCCTCCGGCCTCACATCTAGCTGTGGGTATTTTGTTACATTCTGTCCCCATACCTTCCTGGGTTGTCACCAGTGCACAGTGTTCTTTGGGTAAACAGTACTTCAGAAAAGCATTGCCCAACCTTTGTTTGCTTGGAGGTGTGGTGTCTGCCTTGGGCAATGTCTTGGAAATGTGTGGGGGACTCTGCAAGGCACCGGCTGTGCCCTTCCTGGTACAAGGACTGGAGTGGTGATGTCACTCATGCTTGAACAGAAAGAAGAAGCAAAACTTGTTTCCAGGGTCCAGTAGTGCATGCAGAGGCCATTATGTGATGACCAGTAAAGGACCAGCCAGGTCTCTGGAACTCTTGGGAAAACCATCTTCTCCAACCTGGAGGGGGGGGAGGGGGAAGTACAAGGTTTATGGGGCAAGAGGGATGGCTCAGCTGTTAAGAGCTGCTCTTCCAGAGGACCCAGGTTCAGTTCCCAGAACTCATGTGGTAGCTCACCACTGTCTGTAACTCCAGCTCCAGGGGATCGGATACCTTTGCGCATCCGTACATGGAGGCAAAACACCAATGCACATAAAAAAAAAGTTACAAAAAAAAAAAAAGAAAGAAAGAAAAGAAAGTACAAGGTTTGTAACCCATACGAGGGAAGCCCTAGTGTTTTAGTTACTCTCCTGTTGCCGTAACGAAACACCACGACCAAGGCACCTTACAGAAGAAAGAGTTCATTGTGCCTTACAGTCTCGGGGGAGTCCCTGAGCATTGTGGCGGGAAACACAGCGGCGGGCAGGCATGGAACGAGAGAGCAGGCGTTCCTTACATCTAATCTACAAGCAGGAGGCAGAGAGGGCTACCTAGGAATGGCATGGGCTTTTGAAACATCTCAGCCCACCCCTAGCGGCACACTTCCTCTAGCCAGGCCACGCCTCCTAATCCTTCCCAAACAGTTCCACTAACTGGGGACCAAGCACTCAAATTTATGAGCCTATAGGGGCCATTCTCATTCAAACCACCACACCAAGTTGTAACCTCAGAACACCAGTTCCCACACCGTGCCACGCTTAGCTTACTTCACTACACACTATAGGAGGTGCCTCTGTTATGTGTGCAAACGTCGACTTGTCTCGTCCTCCACCCAAAGTGGCAGCATCAATTATTATCTTAAAGAGATGGGTGAAGCTCTGCTCCTCATCCAAAGGCACACAGCCAGAAAGTGGCGGAGTCTAGAGTTAAGCTGGCTTACCCTACGCTTCAGTTTCCCAAAAGCTAACACTTGCTTTTGGAGACATGGCCCCAGCCCCCCCCCACCCCGGAGTTGAGGCCACTTGCGGTTGAGCGGGCAGCTCCAGGCAGGTGCTGGGTTTCTGTGTTTCATGTTCAGACTCCAGAAAGGGACAGAGGACATTTGCTTATCTCTCCCCTGTGATGGTTACTCTTGATTGTCAGCGTGATGGAATTCAGAGTCATCAAGGAGACACAAACAGCTAGAGAGGGAAAACCTAGCCTGAAAGTCGGTGGTACCATGGACTGAATAAAAAGATAGAAGGAGGAAGTCACCTGGACGCCGGCATTCATCTCTCTCTGCTTCCTGACTGTCTATGGAGGCGAGCAGCTACCTCGGTTTTCTGTCACATTTCCATGACAGGCTGGGTCTCCTCTTGAATCAGGGCCCTTCCTTCTTCAAATTACTGTTCCCAGGTGTTTTGTAATAGCAGTGAAAAAAGAAACTGATAGATCCCATTTCTGGTCCCACTTCTATGTCAGGGGAAGGAAGGGGAAGGCAACCAGGTCCAACCACCTCCATCCACTCCTCTTGATGTTTGTATCACGGACCACAGTGATGGAAGGGCCTGGACTATGGTGCCATGGACTGGAACATCGTCACAAGGTTTTGGCCCTGGGTTCTGGAGCACAGCTGTGCTTATTCCAGAGAAGAAAGAGGGATGTTGCTTACAATGTTGAGTGGTTGAGTTCATTTCAGCAGGGAAGCATAGTCTCCAGGGAATAATGGTAATGGGGGATTTTAAAAGTTCTTTACACCTATCTAGCACATGGGTAATATATTGTTGCCAAACACAACGTATCATTGTCCTCTTTCAAGATCTTAAACAAACATATTCCAGAAATAATTTATCTATATCTTGAAAGATTGTTCTTGTTTCCCCTGGCATCAGGGTAATAGGAAAATGTGACAACCCTGTAAAGGAGGTCAACTTTTGAACAATATTGGCATGAGGCTTTTAAGAAGGTTCATTCATTTTATTTTATGTGCATGGATGCTTTGCCTGCCTGTATGTTTGTGCTTCACACAGGTGCCTGATGCCCGAGGAGGCCAGAAGAAGGCTCCAGATCCCCTGGAACTGGGGTTACAGATGGTTGTGAGCCACCATGTCGGTGCTGGGAATTGAACCCAGGTCCTCTGAAAGAGCAGCCAGTGCTCCTAGCTGCTGAGCCATCTCTCCAGCTCCCCACTCATATTAATTTTTTCACCATATCATTAGGAATTAAAAATAGTCTGTCATAAGAAAGCCCATAATGAAAGATGTAGTAGGGAAGCCACCAACCTTTATTGTGAATCCTTTTTAAAGGTAACAGCAACAACAAATGAGAACGTCCAAGTTTTACACTTGCTTCCTTCTCCATCCCCCCCCCCTTGGTTTTTTGAGACAAAATTTCACTGTGTAGCCCTGGCTGTCCCAGAACTCACTCTGTAGACCAGGCTGGCCTCAAACGGACAGAGATCCACCTGCCTCTGCCTCTGCTGGGATTAAAGGTGTGGGTCACCACTAATTGACTGTTCTCCTTTTTTTTAATGTCCTGGTGCCAAGGATTGAACCCAGGGCCTTGTGTGCCCATTAGACAATTGCCCTGCCACTGAGCTATGCTCCCAGTCCTTAAAACAAGTCACTTTCTCTTCTTTTCTTTGTAGAGGGGAGCCCAGAGTGAATCCTGCCTAGAGCACTGGGAGACGGAACCCAGCAAAGGGTGACGAATGCTGCAGTTGGACTCAGGCCCAGCGCTGTCATTTGCTGAGCAGCCAAGCAGCTTTCAATGTCTAGCCTCTCTCTCATTCCTCAGCACAGGACACGCAATCTCAAGGGAGGGATGTGTTCTATCCTAGTGCGGTGGTTTGAATGCAATGGGCCCCCATAAGCTCATAGGGAGGGGTGCTATTAGGAGGTGTGACTTTGTTGGAGTGGGTGTGGCCTTGCTGAAGGAAGTGTGTCACTGTGGGGTGGGCTTTGAAGTCTCCTATGCTCAAGCTACGCCCAGTGACATAGTTCACTTCCTGTTGCCTTTGGATCAAGATGTAGAACTCAGCTCCTTCTCCAGCACTTGCTTCCTATGTCCGCCTGCACGCTGCTGTTGTCCTGTCATGATAACAATGGACTAAACCTCTGAAACTGTAAGCTGACATCCCAATTAAATGTTCTCTTTTATAACAGTTGCTGTGGTCATGGTGGGTGTCTCTTCGCAGCAATAGAAACCTAACTAAGACAACTCTGCTCACAGTTACTTTGTAGTCTGTGTTTTCAGAATGGTGGAATTTTTTTTTTAAAGAATGGTAGTTCTTATATTTGAACAAAATCAAGATTAGTGGCCTCTGCTGGATCATTATGTTTGGACGTGTTGGGTCCATGCTTCTTTATGGCAGCTGTAATCTTCTGGCACTGAGCTATAGCCTCCTTTTCAGACAAGAGTGTAACCTGCACCCAATGGCCACACTCCATTTTATTTACACTCATCTTGCTTTGGGGTTTATGAAAGGGTACGACTTCAAAAACAACCTTAAGAAATGTCTGTGCACGGCCATGGTGTATGCATTTGCCAATTCTGTCATGCATATGCTTACACACAAACACTGCATACAAACACATACACCATACATATTAAATAGACATAGGAATGAAAAAATGCTTGATAAAATAGGAGAATTCTCTCATTCTATCTTGGCAAATATGGGGACTTAGGAATGTGTTCCCCAAGCCTGGAGTTAGAGATTGACATTAGCATGAGCCTTCTGGAGGGAACCAGGGCTTGAACTCAGCTTATCAGACTTGTATGACAAGCACTCTGACCTGCTAGGCAGTGTCACCAGCCTGGACCATGTCACCAGCCTGGGCCATGTCACCACCCTGGGACAAATCCTTTTGCATCCCAAACTACAATTATAGAGTTAACCAATAAAGATTTTTGTTTGCATATTTTTTTCTCCTGCACTTTCTAATTAAGATAATTTTGATAATTCAAGGTCATTTAATTTGAATCTTTTGTTATTTGGGATCTTACTGAAAAGTAATTCTCAGCTTCTTAAGACCAGGAAAGGGCTTACAAAAGAGCCTTTTAAAGTCTCAAAAACTCCTCCTAAAACCTACAGGGCATACACATTTCACTGAGATTGTAACAATATGTGAGCAGGTAAGCTTAGACTCATACCATGTCATAAATACCATGAATATAATTTAGATTCAGTCCTTTTACTGAGTTGGTAGATTTATTTGATATGTTACTTTGTCTCACAATGCTAAAAAATGTTAAAAGCCAATGAGTAGAAGGGAGATATAAAAAGCATGTAAGTATGAAAGATGCTGTGATAGGAAAGTATTTTTGTAAGCTAAAGTAAGATTTTGGCCTAAGGTAAATTGACTAATTTTTTCCAAAACAAAAAAGAAAAGTCTTAACACAAAGCCAAAAAACATAAGCATCACAAAAGGTCCAAGTTAGTCACAGGAGTTTTGTGAAAGGTAAAACCCAAAGGTAGTGTGTACATATGATTAAAGCTCATTAACTTCTAAGGTTCAAATTCTGTTTAAGACAGGGAGATTTGTTTAAGGTATTCATCTGTTCTTGGTAACATTTACACAAACTACCTTAAAAAGCAAAGAATTTGTGCTTTATCAAGATAATTATGTTTTCTGCCATGTTTGCCAACTTTTAGCTTCTAAAAAAGCTGAGTCATAACAGAATCAGGACTTTTTTTATTTTTTGGCTAAGCTTTGTCTAAATGCTTACTCAAAAGTTCAAACTAAAATCCATTAATTTTTTAAAGGTTTTATTTATTTATTTACCTATTTATTTATTTATTTATTTTTATTTTAGGTACACTGGTGTTTTGCCTGCACATATGTCTCTATGAGGGTGTAGGATCCCCCAGAACAGGAGTTACAGACAGTTGTGAGCTGCCATGTGGGTGCTGGGAATTGAACCTGGGTCCTCTGAAAGAGCAACCAGTGCTCTTAACTGCTGAGTCATCTCTCCAGCCCCCATTATTTATTTTTATTTTTTTTTTTTATTTTTTTTTTTTTTTTTTTGGTTTTTCGAGACAGGGTTTCTCTGTGTAGCTTTGCGCCTTTCCTGGGACTCACTTGGTAGCCCAGGCTGGCCTCGAACTCACAGAGATCCGCCTGGCTCTGCCTCCCGAGTGCTGGGATTAAAGGCGTGCGCCACCACCGCCCGGCTCCATTATTTATTTTTTAAGGTTAAAAAAAAAAAAAGAGTCTGTCTGGTTGTTCAGCAACCAAAGCCTGAAGGCCTAGCCCAAGAGGATGAAAAAAAGAAGAAAAATGACTTTTAATGTTTTGGTCATTGTCCTCCAAAGTCATCAGGCTAGAAGAGCCCTGCATCTCTGGTAAGTTACTTTTCTTCTTGATTAGAGAGGCTGTGCTGATCCCAAGAGCTGGACTCCAACCAGCAGACATATCCTTTAAAGAGGAGAGTCACTAGACAAAAAATGTCTCCTAAGTGTCCAGGGATGGTCGCATGGTCAACAAAACCCTGATCCAAATGGTAGAAATGGTAGAAGAGAAAAAAAATTCTGGAATTCTCCTTATACATCCCTGTGAGTAACCTGAACAGAGTCTCACCCGACCTTCACAGCTCAGAGGGAAGAGTTGAGTTTTATTCAACTGCCTGATCTTGAATCCAGGAGGGACATGTAACCAAATAATAACAATAATAAGTAACACTAAAAAACAAAATTGGAGTCAGATTCCCTTCCTGACCCTGTTCAGACATGGGACCTGGCAATCCTAAAAAAACAAAAAACAGTCATTAGGATCACCAGCTTCAGTCTTACACCCCTTTCAGTCTTACCAAGCAACCCAACAACCATCAAACTCCATGAAAATGCTAACTGGGCTCACCTCCGGAAAGTGTAGGCTATTTTCCAGCTAGAGCTCAAAGAGAAACAAGAGAACCCATGAAAGCAGTGTCTCAGTTAGGGTTTCCCATTGCTATGAAGAGACACCATGACCATGGCAACTCTTATAAAGAAAACATTTAATGTTAAGTTAGGCCTCTTGACGTTAATTGACCATATCTAAGTCTGTTTCCTGGTTTGAGTCTTCCCTACCTAGTAGAGGTTGCTGAAGGAAAAATGGAACCCAAATTCTCTGTCCCCATGGCACAAATTCTTACCTTCCTACCAACTTCCCTAGCAGGTGAAGGTTTCCTCTTGCTGTGAAGGCAATACAGACCCCATCTAAGGGTAGGGCCACCATATTATACCACCTGCTGTATTCAGTTCCAGAAAGGACCTCAGGAATGTGCCATGACAACTCAAACAGACACAGGGCAGTATGCTCCTGCAGACATTCTGTCTGTGGTTTATGGCCCTTAAAGATATCTAGATAATCCTGTTGAGCAGTCCAGATAATCCTGTTCAGCGGGTTGTGGTTTCCCACCAAAAGTCTAACCCAATGGTTTCAAATGTGGCTTCGCTCCAGAAGTCTGACCAATAGTTTCAAAAAAATCACCTTGCCCCATATCTCTTCTACCCAGTTCCAAGCATGTAATTCCCAGCTTGTGGTTTTTCCCTATAAAAACTCTCTACACCTGGGCTCGTGGCTACCGCCACATTTCCTTCCATCTGCCTTGAGGTGGCCCAGGTTGAACCTGACAATAAAAGGACCCTTAGGTGCTTGCATCAGAAACTGGCTCCTTGATCTCTGGGGGTTTTGAGAAATGGGTACAGTATTACGTCAGGCCTTCCACCCTCCTCTTTCCTCTCAATGCCAATGTCCATTGTCCCTCTAACAGGATTTCTTATCCTGCTCTGCATTTCCAGTCCCTGCCACCTTCAACATTTGTATCTTCCAGAATTCAACACACCTGGCCAGGACAATTCCTGAGGAAACTTCTCCAGATCGCTTTAGACTGCCTTGGTTCCTAAAGCTCCCTTCTTAATTCTGCTTTGTGCTTTTGGCTCTTGTTTTGGCTCTCTGGGTACTACTGATGTCTTCCAGATTGCAAGCCAATTGAGTTCCAGATGGCATTGTGTGGTGGTATTGTGTTCCCCAAAATATTGTGTACCTTAATAAACCTATCTGGGGTCAGAGAACAGAAAAGCCACTAGTTAGGCAGTGATAACACATGCCTTTAATCGTAGCATTCCAGAGGCAGAAATCCATCTGGGATCTCTGAGTTCAAGGCCACATTGGAAACAGCCAGGCATGGTGACTCACGCCTTTAATCCCAGGAAGCCAGCCTTTAATCCCAGGGAGTGATGGTAGAAAGCAGAAAGGTATATAAGGTGTGAGGACCAGAAACTAGAAGCATTTGGCTGGTTAAGCATGTGGCTGGTTAAACATTTGGCTGGTTAAGCATGTGGCTGGTTAAGCATTTGGCTGGTTAAGCTTTCAGGCTTTGAAGCAGCACAGTTCAGCTGAGATTCATTCTGGATGAGGACTCAGAGGCTTCCAGTCTGAGGAAACAGGACCAACTGAGGAACTGGCGAGGTGAGATAGCTGTGGCTTGTTCTGTCTCTCTGACCTTCCAGTATTCACCCCAATAACTGGCCTCAGGTTTAACTTTATTAATAAGAACTTTTAAGATTCCTGCTACAGCATTGCCTCATGGATAACAGCCATCAAGACCTGTCTCCTACCACCAAGGACCTCTCGGTCTCAAATGGTGTCATGGTGCGGCCTTTGACACCTTATGGTAACGAACCCCTGCCGTTTCCAGCATACCTTTTGAGCCTTCTATTGTGGTTCTGGAACCACAATGATGAATCAGCAATGCTTCCCCTTCCCCCGAAGCCCCTCCAGAAGTGAGAATTTTGTCCCTTGTCAATGATTTGTTTGACCTTGTTGATCTACCAGGGGCTAGAATGGGGCTTGGGTATGTAGAGACAAAAGGCCAAAAATAAAAGTCCTACACTTGAACAATCAGCCCGTGACCATTTGGAGCCTAACTCCTAACAACCATGACATCTTACATAAATGAGGGGTCTCAAGAAAAACAACTTTTACTGTAAAATCCACTAATTTATTTATTTATTTATTTATTTATTTATTTATTTATTTTTATTTTTATTTTTTTTTTTGGTTTTTCGAGACAGGGTTTCTCTGTGTAGCTTTGCGCCTTTCCTGGGACTCACTTGGTAGCCTAGGCTGGCCTCGAACTCACAGAGATCCGCCTGCCTCTGCCTCCCGAGTGCTGGGATTAAAGGCGTGCGCCACCAACGCCCGGCTTCCACTAATTTATTTTTATTTTTATATTTATTTATTTATTTTAATTTTTGGAGACAGGGTTTCTCTGTGTAGCCCCAGATGTTTTGGAACTCGCTCTGTAGACCAGGTTGGCCTCAAATTCACAGAGATCTGCCTGCCTCTGCCTCCCAAGTGTTGGTATTAAAGGTGTGCACCACTACTGCCCAAGAAAACAAGAGTTCTGCCTGATGCCTCAGATAGAGACTCAAGTGAATCCCAAGATGATAAGACCAAGTAACTTCCCTCAGCCGCCACAGAGGACTCTCACCCTCTCCCTGAAGTTGCCTCCTAGTCTATTGCAGTACAGTCAGTTCTCTCTGTCTGTGCTTTGCAGATTCGTTCATTGCCAGCCTCATTGGTCTTCCACGTGCTGTTTTACACAGCACACAGCTGTGTCTCCTGTGTTGAGTTCTCGGCACTCGGCTGACAGGGCCCAAATGCAGTGGCACTAGTTGCCCATGTGTGGAGGGGTGCAGTGGGGGTGGGGGTGTGAAGCCATGAAAAGCTCTAACCAGCCTGAGCAGAAACACCAGCTGTTTCAGCAGTCACGACTGAAGTGATAGCAAAGAGGAATGCTTTGACCCCAAGCTCGTCTCCTCTCAGAGTTGTTAGCAGGGAACAGAAGAAAGGTTCCCACGCTGCTACACAGCAGTCTAACGTGGATCATTACAATGACCTTGACCGGCCAGGCCCGAGGCAAGTAAGCCCTGAGCCTGTGACTGACCCCCTTCCTGCCCCAAAGGAGTAAATTCCTAGTCTACAGGAGAGTGCATATGTGCAGAGCAACAAGATGTCACATTTCCACACCTCCTGACCCTATGAGAACGGGTGTGAGTCAGAGCCAGAGCTTAATGAGGGACCAATCATCTGAGGCCTTCACGTAGAGGCTAATGTTCCTAGAAAGTGAGAGGACTTTCCCCTCCATCCCCATCTGTTCTAGAACATTAAGTAAAATACACTCAAGCACGTGGTTTACCAATATGTGAATGAGAAAATTGGGGAAGGCAGGCAGGATGCTGAGAAGGAAGTTGGGTCCAGCATCACCCAATATAAATGGCATCACTTAGCATAAAGGAGGAAATGAGGCAAGAATCAAGAAAGAAGTAGGTCTTTCTGAGGGTGTGGGTGTTGAAAAGCAGGAGTGATGTATCATTAGTGTTAACGTGTTGTAATTACCTAAGCCATAGGTTATTTCCTTTATTGTGCTGTTAGATGACAGCGGTGTTTTGATTTGTTCTTCACCCCCTTCTCATCGTTGAGTTAATCTAACGCCATGACTCCTTTCCATCAAGGCAAGTCTCTTCCGTTCTTCACGGGTGCCTTTGAAGAAACTGCCCAGACTCACATAGGGGAGCTCGTTTAGGTCGCTCTTAGCCTCTCAGAGCCTTCTGAACCTATCACCATGGAACACTTGGTTCTGCTTTTTCATCTGTTCAAGAGATTCTTTCTGGCAAAAGCTATGGGATTGGAGATGCATCTCTCCGCTTCTCCCACTGGGACATTGGCAATTATTCCTCAGAGGGTGCTGGAGGAATGGAATGCAATGAACAGATGCATGAGAAGGGCTGAGTGGGAGACCTGCACAGAGCGAGCATTCAGAGCATGTCGGCACCTGACATTCAGCGTTTATTCTCAAGAAAATGCAGCTGGTCTAAGAGCCACGGAGTATCTGCAGCTGAGCTGGAGGCAGTATCAGAGAGGAAGCCCATCTCTCTGCTAGAGCGGGTAAAGTTCCTCAGAAGTGAAAGTTAATAGTGAGGCTTGGTGGCACGTGGAAGAGGAAGTGGAAATGAACGTGAGGTAAGAGGGACAGACAGCTTGGGTGTTACAACATCTGTAATTCATCCTCCATCCAGGAAGAGTGACTTCATATGCAGTTTGCCAATTGCATTATACCCCAGGTACGGTCATGGGTCTTCAGTGGGAATTCACACCCTTGGGCAGAAAGCCAGTGTTCTAGGAAGCTCATACTCCAGAAGTGCCTCTTCTAGACCTTTCCATGAACATTGTCTCTGTCACCAGCAGAGCCTTTGCTGGTTTGCATACGTAATGGTAGAAGTGGGTTGGCATTGGTGAAATCAGTGACTCTGAAACCAGCAGGAGGGCTGCCACAGGGGGCTTTTCCTCAGTGAGTTAGATGGCGCTAAAGAGTCACAGTTCATCTGAAAGCCTTAGAGTGAGTGGGTCCTGCCCCTGCTTGAGGAGAGTACACGTACGTAACCAGTACTGTGGTTCCTATCTATATAATCCCGCATCCGGATATAGATTCAGAAGAGTCTAGTAGCTAGAGGTAAGATGCCTTTTATAATACCAGTTGAATTCTGCCCTGATATTGTATATTGTTTACCTAAATGATGATACTTAGGCACTCTAGTAGCCACAGTGTCTTAACCACAAAAGGACAGATCCATGGACCACAGGCTGCCTCACAAGTTCATCTAAAACCTAGTGGCTTAAAACAACACTAGTTGCTTATTATCTTTCCCCTGGTTTCTGTGAGTCAGGACTCTGAGAGCAGTTTTTGGCTGGAAGATCTCCCAAGGGGTTACAATCACATGTTGGCTGGAGCTGTACACTATCTGGAGTCTGGCATGGGGCTGACAGACCCACTCCCAAGACAGGTCTTTGAGATGGCGGCAAGCTGGGGCTGCCTGATGGAGGGAGCCTTTGGTTTTCAGCAAGTTAGCATCTCCATGGCTTAAACACAGTGTGGTGACTGATCTCCAAAGGTGACAGAGGAAGCCATGGCAGCTGTGGAACGCCTAAGCAAGGAGACCATTGTCCTCCACAACACTGCCTTGACCTTTCCGTGAAAGGAAACAGCACAGGTTGGGGCTTGGCGGTGTGGAGGAAAAGTATTCTGACCTTTCTGTTTGAATCGATAGTCTTCCATCCAAATAGTTTATATGAAATTCAAGAAGAAAAAGAACAACAGATGAACAGAAATGTGAGCTCCAGTGCCCTTTAAAAACATCCTTATGATTTTTCATGGAACTTTTTTTTTTTTTAAGTCAAGAAAAGCAAGTTAGTCATCTTTTTTTCTGGCTGCCTCAAACCATCCAGTTTGTAATTACTAAAGGAGTCCTAACTCAGTGAAGAGTGATACTACCAAACACTCTTTGTCTGGCTTGGAACTGGGGGAGCCCTCTGGGGAGACTGGTGTACCTAGCTCCTGATGGCTGCAGAGGTGTCCGAGAGAATTAATCCACAGGCATCAGGAGAAAGAGCCGCCCTGGGCTTGTGATCAGAGCAATCGACTTTCGTTCATCAGTGTGATCGGCTTTCTTCTGCAGCTTCATTCCCCCTAAAGCACTGAGTCTTCCTGCCAAGAGATCACCCAGGCTTATGCAGATGCAAGAAGCAAGGCAGAAAGACTCCCCCCCACTTCCTTGGGATGCACCGTGAACCCTCAAAGCAGCACTTAATTTTATGTAGAAACACCCTCCAAACCCAATGGCTGCCATCCCCGTGGTCAGACTGCCGTTGACCTCAGCCTCCCTGGCCTCGGAAGTTTTCAGAGGAGCAAGCCAGTCACCAGGCCTATGTGCTCTTCTCAGGACAGAAAACCAGGCACACACACTTAAGAGAGGTTGCGGGGTCTGGATGGATACAGATACCGGTTGAACAAAAGCACTAACCCCTCACTGAAATCAACTAGAAACGTGATGGCAGCTCGCTCAGGTCTCTGTGAGGCATCCCCTTTCTGTGGTGTCTTCTCTAGGTAAATATCGGGGCATGACTACAATCAAAGCTTTGCCTCTCCTCAGCCCTGCGTCCACACTGTGGGGGCAGAGCCACATTTCCCTCAGTTGATGTGTGAAGCCAAATAATGCATGGGACGGCTTCTTTTAGCTTCTCTAATCTAAACAGTAAGTCCTTTAACATGCCTTACCACACACACACAGCTTAGAAAATGCTCAGTAAAGCCATGCCGCCATGCTTCTGTTTTGAATTCAAAGAACTTCATCTTAAAAGATACATATTTTAGAAGACTTATCTTTATTTTGTGTGTCTGGGTGTTTTGCTTGCATGGATATATGTACACCATGTGCCTGCCTAGTAGCCATGGAGGCCAGAAGAGGGTGTGAGAGGCCCTAGAACTGGAGTTACAAGTAGTTGTGAGCTGCTATGTGAGTGCTGGGAATCGAACCTGGGTCCTCTGGAAGAATAACCAATTCTCTAAACAGCTGAGCCACCTCTCCAGCCCCTAAACAGCTATTTTTTTAAAAATTGGAAATTAGGGGTCACTGTGTAATACAAATTGGTCTGGAAATTGTTATGTGTATTTGAACTCATGATCCTCTGGTCACTATTTCCCAAGTGCTATGATTAAAGGTGCAGTCCACCATGTCCTTCTAGACTTCATTTTTATTGACAGAAGTTTCTCACCCTTATGAACAAAATGGCTTAAATGGTAAATGCATCATAGGTTGCCTTAGGGGTCCCATGTCTGTCCTGAGCCTGAAGAGGGAGGCCTTGACTCACTAGTTTGACTTGTTTGGGTCGTGGGTTCTTTTCCTTAGCAGCTAGGAAAGGTCCTGGCAGAGGAATGTTGTGGGATATTTGTACTCTGTGTGAAGGTGTATTTCTGTGATTGGCGTAATAAAAAGCTGAAGGGCCAATAGCTAAACAGGACGTATAGGCGGGACTTCAGGGCAGAGAGAGAGAGAGAGGAAGTAGGAGGAGGAATCTAGGCGTGTGAGAGAGATGTGAGGAGCCGCCAGGGACACAGAGCAAACAGCATGGGCATTGCAAAGTAAAGGTAACCGAGACACATAAAAGAATGTAGATTAAAAGAAATGGGTTATGAGAGCTGGTGAGAAACAAGCCTAAGCTATCGGCCACGCTTTCATAACTAATAAGAAGTCCCGTGTCATTACTGGGGAGCTGACCGTCCCATGAAAAAGTCCGACTGCAGAGGAACATGGGGGTCTATGAAGCCAGGTGTCTGGCAGAACCCTCTCTAGCTTTCAGGAGGGGATGGCCAACCATCTTAACCGGAGGCATTTCCTAGCAGTAAACTTAGGGAAGCCCTGGGTCCAGTTTCTTGCCATGTCTCTGGATAGCTTAGACCAGACTCTGAGGTGTAGGCTGTGGAGCCCAATGCCAGGTCAAGACTCAACGCCTAGTCTTTCCTCTCTGTGCACCAGTGAGTGAGTTAATGGCCCCGCTCCTCAGTTCTCACAAATGGAAATGGGGATAGTTACACCTGTTTCTCAGCATGAAATAGTGTGTGTAGAACCTTGGGTATGTTGGGCATATAGAAAGTGCTCGTGGATGTTAGCTATTATTATCATTGAAACTGTTACTGTTTAAATCCTCTGGCTTCAGATCCTCTTAGTCGCAGGTCAGGCAGTCCTGTAGAAGTAGCAAAGAGTGTATCTGATGTTTGCCCAGATCTATCAAGAAGTCACATGGTATTAATGACAGCTTAAGAAAATGGAAGCACTTGTGTTATCCCTTTTGGAGACCATTAGGGGAGACTGTAGGGGCTGGGTATGAGTTCACTTACCCCACAAGTACAAAGGCCCGGGTTCAGTTCCCAGCATTGAATAAACAGGGCATGGTTGTGCAGGATAATAATCCTAGCACTGAGGAGGTGGAGGCAGGAGGATCAGAAATTCAAGTTTATGGTCCACCGCACAGTGATCTTGAGGCTTGCTTCAGACATGTGAGACCTTGAATGCCAAAAAAAGAAAGGAAGAAAGGAAGAGCGAGCGAGTACCAGTTTCTAACTTTTCTAACTTGTTGGCCTAGATGATCATGCTTAATTGCTTGGAAAATTCTGAAAGGGAATTCTTGGATGAGGGAGGCACAAAGCTGTGCAGGCCTTATGGGCATCTTGGGCTGGAGAGTCAGGCTGCAGGCTCTTGCTGTGAGCTGCCTGGAACCTTCCCCAGCCCCGCCGCAGGGCTCCGGGCACATGTGTTTTCCATCAGTGTTAATAGCGGCTGCTTTTCAAGCTCTCATTTCCTCTCTTTGGCCTGAAAATATTTGCTGAGTCACTTGACCTCACGGATCGGCTGAACCAGTGGTCACATGACCAGAAACTGCTGTCGGCTTACAGCTTCGGGCAAGCCTTTTTTCCTAGCTTGTTTTAAGAGGTAGTTACAGATTTAGACACAAGGCATGGCCTGCAGCAAGAGAGACCTGCAGCTCCCTGGGAGGGGTGTGTGTGTGTGTGTGTGTGTGTGTGTGTGTGTGTCTGTGTATCTCTGTGTGTGTGTGTGCTCATTCATAAAGAGCTTGTTTTCTAGAAAGGAGGGCAGGTCCTTATCCAAGGCCTACACTGAGGGCCTAGAGAGGTCTCTAACAAAACAAAAGCTGTACCATGTGACCGAAGAGCCCAGGAGTCCATTGTGACTGAGAATCATAAAGGATGGTTCAGCAGGCCAGGCCTGGAGAGAATGAGGGACCGACATCTGACAAGCTGAGAAAGGAAGCTCGAGCCCAGAGCGAGTGGAAGGAGGGCATGTCCAAGCTCACGGAGTTAAGCCTACCAGTCAGCAAGCCTGATGGAGTCCTAGGGAACGGAGCAGAAACAGGGCCCGTTGTGGATTGAATCTGCAGTGTACCGGCATGGGCTCCTGCTCTGTCTTAATCCTACTGATCGAGAATAAGACTGCTACCACAATGTAAGACCAAATTTGAAGCAAGCTTTAACTAAGTACTGGCCAAGTGGATGGGTTGTGGCCAGGCCCACACCCAGGTTCGTGGGAAATGGCCCAGAATTAAGTATGGCAAAGGGCTGAAGAAGGAAAACCCTTAATGCATTGATTTCCCATCAGGTCCAATCTGGGGCAAGCACACATCCTATTTCCTGCCTTCATACCTCTTGCCTACATGTGATCAAGCACATTTGATGCAGATGGGTCAAACAAACTTGTTTAGGTGAGTGAAAACATGTGACTTGTTATCTCCCATACACAATAGCCTCCAGCATTTCAGGAACTATCTGTCCTCCGGCAAGAGGCTTGCAGATCAGAGACATCTTGATTCATGGATCTCTAAAGCATAGTAAGTAAAACTTGAAATGTAACTTTGGCTCTCACATCGGATCGCTAAGGCTCCCAGCCTGCAGCAATATGGTAAAGGCCGCAGAGGCTTTAGGAGACAGGGCTGGGGTGGTGGAAGCAGGTCACTAGAGTAGGTCTTTGAAGGTTGTACCTGCCTCCCGGCTCTGGTCCAGATATCCCTGCTTCCTGGTCAATAATTATGAGATGCTGTCTCCTGTTCTTACCACCACAGAATGAAGCCCACCACCATGCCTTCCCCATCCTGACTGGCTTGAGGCTCCTCTGAACCATGAGCCAGACTAAATCTTGCCTCGTTTAAGTTGTTCCCGTCAGATATTTGGTCACAGCATTGCCAAAGTAACATCTCAGGAACCTTTGTGAGGACAAGTGATAACAGAATCTCCGGTCTTCACTCCATGGACCCTGCTACCCACCAAGGGTTTCTCCCCACCCCGTGAACAAGGTACAGAATGTACCTGTGCTTTACGTGAGAAAACATGTCACCAGGTGCAAAATAATGCCTGGCAATCTCCAAGAAAAAAGGGGAAGAAGTTTCTTTGAAAATGCTATTCTCTGATTAACAAAATTTGCCACACTTTAGACCACACCAACAACCTAATAAAATATTGTCTAGGGGGCTGGAGAGATGGCTGCTCTCGCAGGGGACCCGGGTCACAGCAACATGTAACTCCAGTTCCAGACTATTTGATGCCTCTTCTGATCTCCAGGGGCTCCTGCATGCCCACAGTATGTATGTATGTATGTATGTATGTATGTATATATATATATATATATCTCCAGGCACATACAGATAGAATAAATAAGAAGTAAATATTCATGATGCTTGTTTATTTTCCTTTGTTGGTAGATAGCCTTGCTCTCTGCAATCAACCTCCTTTTTCTTTCAACTTGACTTTTATCTGAGACTTCTGGTCTCTTTTTATTTCTATACTCACTGGGGTGAAGGTTCCCTCAAATTCCGTATCAGGAGTACCAAAGTGACTGGGTGCTGGAATGGAAAGGACCAGCTGACAGAGCGTGTAGAATGAGTATATGACCACAGAGCTGAAGCTGCGTTTCACACACAAGAAGGAGGGTGATCTGGCCACGGTCTGGACCTCAGGAAGATACACTAGTGAAGGAGGAAGCCTTCATCAGCCATTGTGTGGGGGGGTACAGGAAGACAGCAGAGCCCAGGGGGGACAGTTATAAAATAGATGGGTGTAGCATGAATCTTAAAAGTTCTTATTGATAAAATCAAACCCGAGGCCAGTTATTGGGGTGAATACTGGAAGGTCAGAGAGACAGAACAAGCCACAGCACTATCTCACCTCGCCGGATCCTCAGCTGGTCTTGTTTCCTCAGACTGGAGGCCTCTGGGTCCTCATTTGGAATAGGTCTCAGCTGAATTACTGCTCAAAAGCCTGAAAGCTTAACCAGCCACATGCTTAACCAGCCAAATGCCTCTAGTTTCTGGTCCTCATGCCTTATATATCTTTCTGCTTTCTACCACCACTCCCTGGGATTAAAGGCTGGCTTTCTGGGACTAAAGGTGTGAGTCACCATGCTTGGCTATTTCCAATGTGGCCTTGAACTCACAGAGATCCAGAGGGATTTCTATCTCTGGAATGCTAGGATTAAAGGTGTGAGTGCCACCATTTTCTAGCCTTTGTATCTAGTGGCTGTTCTGTTCTCTGACCCCAGATAAATTTATTAGAGTACACAATATTTTGGAGAACACAATACCACCACAGATGGGAGTTGAGAATGGCAAGAAGAGACTAAAGGAAGTTTGGGGATGTGGAGAAACAAGATTTAGCTACCTCTCCCTGTACTGGGACTTGACTAGCATGGGACAGCAACTGGGTTGTAATCCAGATAGAACTGACATCGTGATTCTGGTGCAGATGGGAGCAGAGGGTCACAGAGCCCGAAGGGAAAGAAGGTTGAACAATACCTTAATGTTGGTGTGTGTACGGAAGAGACCGACAATTGTTTTCTCATTCTCCAAGGGAAAGGCCAATGACGTGAACAATTTAGATGTGAGAAACAAGAAAGAGTTTCCAAATGGGGAGGTTTGGGGACATTTTGCTTTCCGGTGGATTTTGGTTCCAAGTTGAAGGATTTGTATCACTCACTCCCTTGCCATGGGAAGCAATGTCTGCCTCCTTCCTGTCCCCATGCTGGGAAACCAGCTCAGCCATCATCCGTCAGTGGTTTCCTCTTTAACCAGAGTTGTCACTTTGTGGAAAAGCAGAAGTAGTTGCTGTCCTTTGCCTTTGAAAATGGAAATGGCTGGACTAAATTTGTTTGTGAATATCAGGTATGCATGGAGCTGGTGTTGTATAATATCAAAACCAAATCTCTCGGGGCGGCTTGGGACAGAATGTCATTTCAAAACAGCCTTGGCAGAAAAAGGTGCAGAACTGCTTGTCACGGAGTGACAGGAACACATCTGAGAAGTGCACTGTTAGGCAATCCCATTGTTCTGCAAACACTGAAGAGTATTCCAGCAGATACCACGGTGGCTATGACACCCGTGGGCAATGTCACGGGACCATTGCTGTAGGTACAGGCCATCGACTAAAATGTCATCATGATGCGCATGCCTCTCAAGCCACTCAAGATGGAAGGTGACCGAGGCTCACCTGGAGACCTGCGAGCGCCAGTTTCCCCTACTTCTGCTTCTCTTGGGATTGACTACTATATTGGTTGCTTTTCTTGGTGCTGTAACCAAATGCCTGACAGAAAGAAACTTCAGGCAGGAAAGATTTTATTTGGGGTCATGTTTCAAGGGATGTAGTCAGTCATGGTGAGGATCACAGGGTGCCTGGGTGGGCGGCTCTGTCTGGAGAGTCAGGAGCTTGTGGCATGGCTTCTTACATCCTTAGTGGATAAGGAAACACTGAGAGGACCATAGGCAGATGTAGGATATAACCCCCCAGGCTGCCATCAGTCTGCTAGTCAGCCGAGTGTCCCCAAAATTCTGACACGCAGCCCGTTCAGCTGGAGGCCGAGTGTTCAGTCACAGGGCCTGGGCAACACTCCATATCCAAACAGCTCTGCAGTCTCTTCTTCCACAATGCCTGCATGTCCCATGCCCAGGTCACAGGGACAGTTGGATCAGGTCTCTGTATCCCAACTCCACATCCCCGACGAAAAAATCCGAGTCCAGTTCAGAGAACACAATCATAGGGCTAAAGGACAAAGCACTGGAAGGTAGTGGATTTTCTGTCCCGTCGGTCAGCTCCCAAAAACCACACTGAGACTTATTATTAATTATGAAACCTCAGCCAATAGCTTGGGCTTGTTTCTAACTAGTTCTTATAACTTAAATTAACCCATTTCGATTCACCTATCTGCTGTGCCAAGGCTTGTTTACCTCATCTATGTACTTCCTATCCTGCTCACTCTGCATCTCATGGCATCTCCCCAGAATGTCCTTTCTCTTCCCAGCATCCTCTCTGCCCCCCAAATCCTGCCTAGCTATTGGCCATTTAGCTTTTTATTAAACCAATCCGAGTGACAAATCTTCACAGTGTACAAAAAGATTATTCCACAACACTGGAAGGTGTGCTCTGCTGTGCCAAGGGAGGCAGTTCTTTGGAAAGATGTCATAAGCCAGGCGGTTACAAGCTAAAACAATTAAAAAAATTATGACAGGCTGAAAACTCAAGTCTTCTCTGAGAATGTAGTATATATTAGAAAAGGAGAGACAAGGAGTACTTTAGTAGACCTAAAGAATTTCTAGCCCTAATCATGTAGAAAAGTCAACATTCAGAATTAGAGACTCATATGAGGTAACTAAATTTCTGATTGGGGCAGCCATCGAAGGCAACATTGGCTAGCCCTTGGCATTCTAAAAGTATAGAGTCGACCCAGCATCGCTTCTGATAACACAGGTGCTACCACTTCTGAATCTCCAATCTGAAGCCCCCAAGCATACTTTTAAGTGGGCTTTAATATCATATTTTTTAGAATATTTGTCCACAGATTCTTGACCTTTTGGGTAAAGTCAAGTGTTTTATCAAAGTATTTGTCCAGCTAACTGAAATTTTCAAAGTTATTGATATAATATTGTTTGTAGTTGTCTTTTTATTTTTTATTATTTTATATTGTGTGTGTGTGTGTGTGTGTGTGTGTGTGTGTGTGTGTCCGTGTGTTCCCATAGCATGCATGTGGAGGTCAGAGGATAACTGTGGAAGTTCTTTTCTTTCATCATGTGTTCCTGGATGGAACTCAGGCCATCAGGCTTAGTGACAGACACCTTTAACCACCGAGGTTAAAACAACCATCTTGCTGGTCCTCAGTGTAGAAGCTCTAATTTTCTAATCTTCTCTTCTCTACTTCCTTACTTATTCAGTCATTTATTGAAGTCATAAGGACTTTTACATATTCATCTTATAGTTCGGTGTAAATGATCTGTTTTAATTTTTACTCATTTCAAAACACATTTTAATTCTCCTTGTGATTTCCTGATGATCTATGGGTTATTTGAAAGTATGAAATTTGGTTTTTAAGTATTTGTGAATTTTCTAGTACGTTTGTTGTCAGTTTTCTATGTGGTCTCATTTTATCCAGGGGGTGTACTTCAGATACATTTAAATGTATTGACATTTGCTTTGCTGCCCACATTATGTTCTATTTTTTAAAGAAACTTACATGTGAGGCAGAGGCAGGTGGATCTCTGTAAGTTTGAGGACACCCTGGTCTACAGAGGGAGTTCCAGGACAGCCAGGGCTACACAGAGAAACCCTGTCTTGAAAAACAACAAAACAAAACAAAACAAAACAAAACCCCAAACAAACAAAAACCCCAAAACAAAACACCCCCCCGCCCCCCGCCAAACAAAAGGGTCCTATATGAATTTGCAAAGAATTCTGCTATTTTTGCCTCTTTATTGGGGAGTGTTCTAGAAACAGCCACTAGGTCCGGCTGGATGCTTTAGTGATTCTTCTTCCTGATGAGATTTTTTTTCCCCAGCCACTGAGAGGAGATGGCGAATCATCTAGTTTTAAATTTGTGTTTGCTCCACTCTGCACATGCTCACTTTCCTTTTATGTAGAAGGACTGTTACTAGCAATATAAAGGTTATGATTCCTAAGTCTTTCTGTTAATTCAACCTTCCTAGTACTGTCACCAACTCTTTCTTCAGTTTTTCACTTACTTGTGTCTTTTTCTCTAAAGTGAGTTTCTTATGGACCACACTGCACGGCTCATCATTTCTGAGCTGTCAGTCTAAGACTGGATCCATTGCTCTGGGCTGATGGCAAGGCAGAAGAATGTCATGAGAGGGGACACTTGTGACCAAGGTGCTTATCTCCCAGCAGCAAGGAAGCAGAAATGGAGGAGGGAACCAGAGACCGGGCAGAACCTTCCAAGACTCGTTCGCAGCCATGGACTTCCTCCAGTAAGACCTGTCTTCTAAAGTTTCCATTTCCTTTTAAAACAGCATCACCGGCTGCGGGTGGGAACTTCAACACCCGAGTTTGTGGGGAGTAGGTCAGAGTCAAACTATAACAACACTGTTATATTATCTGAAGATAAAAACCAGGTCTGTGATATCCCCTAAGATAAGTTTTATATAAAGTAGGAGAAGTTTTGAGTTTTGGAAAACCAGCTTAGATCAGGCCAAAACACTGTAAGAATTATTCAGTGTTGAAAGGAGGAAAGATAGTAATAGTTATGTTTGTAAGAGAGATTTGGACCACCTGGATAAAACACTCTCTCTCTCTCTCTCTCTCTCTCTCTCTCTCTCTCTCTCTCTCTCTCTCTCTCTCTCTCTCTCGCCCTCTCCCTCTCTCTCTCCCCTGCCTCTCTCTCTCTGTGTGTGTAGGCCTGTCTGTCCCTCTTTCATTCATTCATTCATTCATTCATTCATTCATTCAACAGATATTTGTAGGTACCTGGGTCCTGACCATCAGCCCCACAAGGTGGTATGGCTCAGTGGGCCCTTTATCTCACATTTATGTCACGCCTGGGAATGGGACCTGGGGTTAAGTGTGCCAGCCTAGAACTTTCTTTTAGGGAACAATGCTTGTGAGAGCAGAGAACAGGGGAGTCAGAACTCAGGCCAATGGCAAGATGGAAGCAGCCCACAGGGGGATGCTGGGGGTGATCCCTCTTTCCTTTGGTCCTCAATTTCTTCTTTTTGTTTTCCTTCTTTCCTTTTTTTTTTTTTTTGAGACTGTGTCTTATATAACTCACAATGACCTCTAATTCTTTATGTAACTGAGCATGACTTTGAACTTCTGATCCTCTTGCCCTCACCTCCTGAGTCCAGAATATTCCATGTATGTGGTGCTGGACATCAAACCAAGAGATCCATGCATGCTGGAGAGTCTCTTTACAAATTGAGCTACATCCTCAGCACTTGGCCCTTAACTTCTTAAAAAAGCTAGAAAGTTGTAGAAAGAACACTGTTTCACATGTGTAGATCAGAGGATAATCATGGGTGTGGATCCTTAAATGTCTTCTACCTGTTGTTTAAGACGGGCTTCTCATGGGCTTGGAACCTCAGCAAGCAGGCTAGGTCATCTGTCCAGTGAGCACAGAGGACCCACTGATCTCTCCCTGCCACAGATCCACTGTGGGGATTAGAAGTGCGAGTGTGCCTCCATGCCCATCTCTGTACATGAGTTCCAGGGATCTGAATGAAGGTCACCCCACATCTGAGGCAAGCATTTTACCAACTGCGCTATCTCGCTAGTCTCAAGAACAACATGCTCTGGCTGTCCTCGCAAATAAAAAAAGCTTCCGGGGACAATGTTAACATAGAGTATGTGTCTTAGTTAGGGTTTCTATTGCTGTAGAGACACCATGACCACAGCAACTCTTTTTTTTTTTTTTTGTTTGTTTTTTGTTTTTTGTTTTTTGAGACAGGGTTTCTTTGTGTAGTTTTGGTGCCTCTCCTGGATCTCGCTCTGTAGCCCAGGCTCGAAATCACAGAGATTCGCCTGGCTCTGCCTCCTGAGTGCTGGGATTAAAGGCATGCGCCACCACCGCCCAGCCTCACAGCAACTCTTATAAAGGAAAACATTTAATTGAGGTGGCAGCTTACAGTTTCAGAGGTTCAGTCCATTATCATCATGGCGGGGAGCATGGCAGCATGCAGGCAGATGTTGTGCTGGAGAAGTAACTGAGAGTCCTACATCTTACAGGCAACAGGAAGTCTGAGACACTGGGCTATATCCTGAGCATAGGAAACCTCAGAGCCTGCCCCCACAGTGACACACTTCCTCCAACAAAGCCACACCTCCTAATAGTATCACTCCTTGGTATTATGGGGGCCAGTTACATTTAAACTGCCACAGTATGTAAAGCTCTTGATTAACCCCGGTAGCAACAGACACACCCACACCCACAGAGAGAGAGGGAGAGAGAGAGGGTGACGGGTGGGGGGTAGGACAATGAGTTTCTCATTTACAGAGTAAGGGACACAGACTGAAACAAGGAAGGTGAGGAGACACAAAGACGGTGAGAAGATGAGTTAGTGCACACCTTCATGAGGCAAAAGTCAGAAAATAGGGACGGAGTGAGGAGAAGAAGGGCTTTCTTAGTGCTCTACTACTTAAAAGTAATCTTCATCACATGCAGAGATTATTTTAAAATAAATAATATTACTAGTGCTGGTGTTAGTGAAAAAAAGTCCCTCTTGTATTTCTCCCCCATCTCCTCCCCTCTCCTCCCTCCCCTCCCCTTCCCTCACCTTCCTGTTCTTCCTCAATTTCCCCTCCTCCCCCCTCCCCTCCCTTCGCCATCTCTTCCCTTTGAGGCAGCAGATCACATGACCTAGTAAAGATGACCTTGAACTTTTGGTTCTCTTGCCTCCCCGTCCTGAGCACTGTGGTGACAAACATGTGCCACCACTCTTGGTGTATGCAGTGCTGGGGACTTAGTCCTGCATGCGAAGCAAGTCTCAGCTGACCCCCAGTACTAACCCAAGTCTAAACTTGGGCATTTCTGTAACACTGAACAGACCAGGCTCACCCTTTAATAACACCATTGTATACATTTCTAGTCTTCTTGGATGATGTTGAACAGAGGCTGGCAAACTGACCAAGGAGGAGGCAGAGTATACACAAGGCATTCCTTCACTGCACGTGAGCGTGAACATGCAAACGCTGGGCACATCTTGTCGTGACTCGTTACAGTGGAAACGACGGCCACCTAGGTGCGTAGAGTCCCCACATCCTTAGCTTTGGGTCTTTATTATGATCCTCAAATGGACATCTGGCACTCGTGGTTTCTCCATCCCCACATGACTCATTTTGGTTTACTTTTGAGGGAGCAACTAAATTAGGCACTGGGACTTTTCCCTCTTCTCAGAGTTTGAGGCAAACCACAAGATTCCAAAGTCCCTGGATGTGGGCCAGACCTCTGGAGATGTGCCTCAGTGTCTGAGTGTCCTCTCCCCGGGTATTAGAAGCGGCCCCCATTGCCCAGCATGCTCAGTCTCCCTGTGTCATCACTGATGTTATGGAAAGAGAACATTGCCTTTTCATGGCCTCAGTGGTGGCTGCCTTGTTGACTTGAGGAGGGAGCCAGGTTCTTCCCATGATTTGATGATGAAACTCTTGGAAAATGCCAATGGCTGAACTACATTTTTTAGAACTTATCAGTTCACATATGATTCACAATAGCCCTGTAATCTCTATTTTATTTTGCTCACAATAAATCATGACCATTCAGCTAGAAGGCAGCCAAGAGAGATTTTAATCAAAATAGATACTGATTTTATAATTGGTAATCTTGTGTGTTTTCCTCTTTTCATATTTGTCCATGAGACTGGAGGGGGTCTTTTCTTAATCCAGTGGTTGTGGAGATTAGGTAAGAAGTTCTCTACTGTCTTCAGGGTTTTGGAGCCTTGGAGTTGCTGTTTTGGATGCTGGAATCCGGTGTTTGCTCCACCGAGGCTGGAACTGAATTTCAGGTTTGCTACCTAACAACCACGCACTTTTGATTGACATAACATCTGGGTTTCCATTTACTCATCTGTAAGGTGGAAGGAAGATGTTTATTCCTAAGAACTCTTAAGCAGGGCTTGGTGGGGGTGGACTTGAGAGGAACAAACTGAGATCAAGCCCCAAGCAGGACTCAGGTCGTGGTGGCACTGTTTGCTATTGCTGCGGGCCGCAGGAATATATCATAAGAACTCAGCTGGTTATGGCAAAGTCACTACCTGGAGGGATCAGGGAATTCCTCCAGAGGAAGCCAAATTCCAAGGAGTTTTTGGTGTTACTTGGCTTGTTATATATCAGCTGTGTTCTGTTATGAAAATCATGTGTGCCTTCATAGTTTTCCCAATTGACTTTTCCCTAAGAAGGGCTAACAGTGTAGACTGATCACTCTCTGGACATACACATTCCAGGTATTTGGAGAACAGCCTCAGGAAAGGCTTTCTCTGGAATCAGATTATCTCCCTTGGCCACTTTCAAGGACTACAGGAAACACCACCCAGGTGGGCGCCCATTGTTAGTCCCAGGTGGACTAACAATGATAACAGCCCACATGCAAGTCTCCTGACTTACGGTAAATTCCACAAGGAGATACAGCCTAGGAGAGGTGGACGTTAAGTAATAGCTTTACACAATTTAGCTTGGACCCTCCCTTTATATACCGAGACTTCCAGGAGGCAGAAGAGAAGAGAAAAGAGAATGGAAGAACTAGATGGGTAAGAACTTGAGAGGAACAAACTGAGATGGGGAAGAACTAGATTGAAGGGCTAAAAGAGAGGACTAGAGGAACGAGATGGAAGATGAGGAAGAGCCAGATGGGGAAGAACAAGATGAGGAAGAGCTAGATGAGAGAGAAGGAGACGAGAGAGGAGCTGATAGGAGAAAGAAACTAGATAGATGAGAACCTAGAAGGGACAGAACTAGATGAAGGAATTAAGATAGAACCTAGAGGGAACAGTAGATAAATATAGAGAAATCAGGCAAGAAAGGAGCTAGACGTGAGAACTATCACAGAATAATAAAGTGTATGAACTAAGGAGTTTCGTGTACATAGATTCATTTCTTCCCATTAAAGATTAATTATCAGCTGGTTGTAGATTCTTCCCGGACCCTGGGAGGGGACTATCAAGGGGCTGGACCCCCATAGTCCCCGATATGCTACGTGCAGGGGCCCATTTGAAACACACTGGACATATGAGACACCTCTCTAAAGTTCTTTCTCAGGTGAAGCCCCCTTAACTACTCCTGGGTATCTGCAGAACATTCACTTTAAAATGTAGCTCACCAGCCTGTTATCTCAGCTCCCTCAGGAGGCTGAGGGAGGAGGATTATGAATTCAGGGCCACCGGGACCACATAGTGAGACCCTATCTCAAAAACAAGGAAAAGATGAGTCGGACTCAAAGTGGATTGAACACTTAAATGTAAACTCCGGAACTACCAGAAGGAAATATAGGGGAAAGCCTTCACAGAAAGGGCAAAGTGTTCGGAAGACTCCATCAAATGCATGAAACAAAAGCAGAACCAGTCAGACTATGTTAACCTACCAACCACTCTCTCAACAAAGTAGATGGTGATCTGAGTGAAGAGACAATGGACAGAATAGAAGACATCTGCAAAGGGCACGTGCGTCAAGAGGTCAGCATTCAGAAAGCAGAAGGAACTCCAAAGACCAAAGTGAACCGGATCATCCAGCTGAAAGATGGGCAGTAGACCTACCTAGGCATTACCCCAAAGAAGAGTACAGCAGACTAACGGGCCATTTGAAAAAAGATTCACCATCACCAAACCTCAGGACAATGTAAATCAAAGGCAAAATGAGATAGTGCCCCTCAAACAAGAACGACAATCATCCAAAAGACCAAGAGAGTACGTGCTGGCAGTGGGTAGAGAAATGGGAAGCCTTGCAAACTTGTGTGTGTGTGTGCGTGCGTGCGTTCGTGCGTGCGTGCATGCATGCGTGCGTGCGTGCGTGCGTGCGTGCGTGTGTGTGTGTGTGTGTGTGTGTGTGTGTGTGTGTGTAACTTAGTACAGAGATAGAAATGAGAGTTAAATTACTGTATGATCCAGAAATCTTACTGCCTCTTTATATATATGAAGAAACTAGGCCAGTACATTGAAGAATCAGCTTCCATGTTTACTGCATTATTCATAACTAGAGAGAAAGAGAAACAGCCCAAGTGTCTATTACCTAATGAATGGATGACAAAAACATGGTACACATACACCATGGAACACCTTCAGCCACAAGAAGAATGAAATTGTGGTATTTGCAATAATATGAATGGAACTGGAGAACATTGGGCTAAATAAGTTAGTTACAGAAAGACAAATTTCATATGATCTCAATCATATGTGGAATCTCAGAAAAACAAACAGGCAAACCAAAAACAAGTCAGACTCTCTTTCACACACAGAATCATCTTCATAGAAGTTGAGAGTAGAAGACTGAGGACCCGAGGCCTAGGACAGCAGGGGGGAAGGGTGGGGAGCAAGAAATTCTGGTGTGTTATTTATGACTATAGTTAATAATGAACCATCCATTTCAAAAAGCTAGAAGAGGGGATTTTGAAAGTTTTTTTAAATCACAAATAAATAAATATTTATGAAGACAGATATTTCCACTAGGCTGAAATACTATGCAATGCGCACATGGAGAACATCCTCTGACGATTTCGTAGCAGTTAAAATCAACTCATGGGCTGAGGATGCAGATCAGCGATAAAGCAGTCACCCAATATGTACGTCAAAGCCAAGTCAGCAAAAACATCTCTGGGCAAGACCGAGTGCAGTGTTTAAGGGACCCAGGCTCAGCCATGTAAAATATCAAGATCATCCATAACAACGATGCAAGAGAAAAAAGTATGTCACACATTCCAACTGCTACATCCCATGGGAAGGTGCTATTGGCCGCTGATGATGGAGGGCAAGAGATATACCCCTGGACATTCCATTATGCCCCTCCCTAAACAAAAACTTATCTGGCTTCTGACATGGGTGCTTCTGGGTGTTCTTGCCTGCCAAGATGTCAGCAGTATAGAAGTTGAGCAGCCCTGATTTATAACTCTATCCCTGCACCAAACCTATCAAGTCAAAACCAAAGAGAAAAAGCACCGTGGGTGAGAAACAGAGTAGGTCTGATGATTAATAAAACCCTGCCAACGAGAAAGCTCAGTTCTCCTGCAAACAAACCTTTACCCTAAACCTTCCAGTGTAACAGAACCACGTATTTCTAAAAAGCCACAAGACTATAATAGCATGATTACAACTTTGAATTGTGTGCTTTTCCTCTTTATAGTTTACAAATCATGTGAAATGCCTCACTTGGTATTCACAATGTGGTGCTATTGTTCTAATTTCAGAGACTGTGAGATGTTAAATTTTAATATTTTGGGGAACGTTAGCTATGTGTCTATGCAGATTAAAGCTTAGTTAGGCATGCTAAGTGGTGCGGGCATGGACGAAGCCTCAGTATGGGAAGAGAAACCGGAAGAAAACCCTATCATTTGCTTGAGGTTACAGGGGTAGAGGTTGACCGAGCTAAGACTTGACGGCTTCTGAGTCTCAAGTCCCATGTCTTGGCACGACAATATAAACTTCTTAGCTCTGTGGCTCTTTGAGGCAAAACACATCCATAAATTACAGGGTGGGTGAAGGACAGAACATTGCAGAAACTGTGGAGCCAGGGTGGGAGATTCAGAGGAAAGATAAAGAGATAAAACTTGGCAGCAGGGCGGAATAAAGCCTCCCCCATTCCCATGTCCTTGTGGTTAGGTGGAGTTAAGACCCAGAGCCTGGGAGGAGTGTGTCTTTGAGGAGCAGGGAAACAGATCTCTTGTGGCCAGGTTGCAAGTTAATGCAACGGGTGAAGAAATGCCCATTTAGGGAGATGGTCTTGTGTGGGTGGGAGGACCTGCTTAACAACGACAAGTAAATAGGAGGGGAGGCACACACACGGCCACTTCTCCAGCGTTTGCATTTTGCTAGCCAGCTCCTTCCCATCTCCCTTCTTCCCCCGCATTTGGATGGAAACATGAACCACAGTCCTCCTCCAGTTACTCACTCTGATGACAAACAAGGCGCCCTCCAATGCAATATCCTTCAGCAGCTGTCCGCCCTCTCGCTGGAACGTGCTTTCTAACATCTGGATTTGCTCAGCTGCCTCTGAGGCCCAGGCACATTTGGGCAGTGCTGGCTCGGTGGAGGAGGGAGGCCAGAGGAGCCAGCCTGGGGACTGGAACCACGTGGCCGAGTCACTCCCTGCGCCCTTTCAGGCAGGGACGGGAGTGAAAGGACCTGTGACCTTGATGTAAAGCATCATTTCCATTCAAGCCAGGGCTTTGATCCAAGAGAAGTGAGCATGAGGCATGAGTGCTGTGACCCGGAACCACACCATCAGAAGAACACTGTCAAAGTCGTCAAGCTCCACTTTGGGGGACAGACTGCAGCCGTCATTTTCCGCAGCTCCCCAAGGCTGCCCTTGATTGGACCAGTGTGAGCACCTGACCCAGGGTGGGCCAATCAAATCCCCTGTTTTTGGAACTTCAAAATGGTGCCTCTGAGAGGTAAGAGCTTGCTCAGAGGAGCCTCTCCAGTGCCCCTCCATTATGTACCTTAAACGTTTACTTTCCCTTTGTTGTTTATTTGTTTTGGGACCAGATCGTGCTCTGTGTTTGAAGCTGACCTCAATTCCATAAGTAGCCTAAGGTGACCTCGAACTCAGGATCCTCCTGCCTCGTCCTTCCAAGTGCTAGGATTACAGACGTGCCTGACTATACCAGGATCTGCTTTCCATCCGGGACCCAGATCGAAGGAAGCTTCCCCTGGGACGCCCTCTACAGCTACACCTCCCATAACTCATTTCCGAGGTGTTCTGTCCCAGCGCCCCGCTCCCAGCAGCCGCACTACGAGGACACCACATTGCGTGTTAAGTAATCACAGGAGTGGTCTTCCCGCCTGGAGGAGGGATCTCTGAAACCGAGGTCTGGGCTGCCGCCTCTCTCTCTTCTGCGTTAGTCCTGGCACTTCTGAACTGACTGAAGAGATGAGCGGGTGGACCAGGACTTGCGCTCCAGCCTTCCCTGCTCTGCCCGATAAGTCCTACCACCTCCAACCCATCACAGCCCCGCGACAGTTTTAAAAGAATGTCTGTATCGTTTTACACGGATGGGTGTTTTGTCTGTGCACCATGTGTGTCTGGTGTCCCCAGAGGCCGGAAGAGAGTGTCAGATCTTCTGAAACTGGAGTGACAGATGTTTGTAAGTTACTACGTGGGTGCTGTGAGTTAAACCTGGGTCCTCTAGAAGAGCAGCGAGTGCCATTAACTGCTGAGCCATCTCTCCGGCCCCTGAGTGCCAATTGTTGATGTGACATTTTATGACCCAGATTATTGAGAATGCATTTCTAGTAGTGACTGTAAGAAAACAAGAAGGCTCACAGTAGCCTTAAATCTTAAAAAACGTCTAAGAGTGGGTGTGATGATTACTCATCACTGTCAACTTGACAGGATTTAGGATGCTGTAGAAAGATGCCTCTAGATTGTCTCTGAGACCGTTTCCAAAAAGGTTTTCTTAGGAAGGGAGACACACCCTGAATGTAAGACAGCATCATCCCACGAGTTGGGGGTGGGGTGAGGGGGATCTCCGGCTGAAAAAAAAGACAGAGATGGGCAACAGCACTCGGCTCTCTTCTGTCTCCTGGCTGCAGATGCAGTATGACCAGCCACCTCACACTCCTGCCGCTGTGACGTCACAACCCCACACTCCCGCTGTGGTGACGTCACTGCCGTGATGGACCGTACCCCCAAACTGCAAGCCAAAATGAATCCCCCTTTCCCGGTGCTGCTGTGACAGTGAGAAAAGTCGCCAGCACCGTGGGTTATTTATTTCTGTGCGTCTTCACTTCTTCATTTCCCCGGCTCCTTAACGAGAACTCTTCAACTGCACGACCTCTTTCCCCCTCGAGAGGGCAAGGCTGCTGAGTGAGATGCTGATGCACACTGTGTAGTGAGATCTTGAGGGGTACTAGTGGAGGAAGGGTCACCATGGAGGCCAGGCCTAGGAGAGCTTTCCTGGGGGATATAAAGACAAACCAATAGAGGGAAGGAGGCGGAAGATAATGGCAAGTTTCTAGGTTTAGTGTGAAGAAAATGTTTAAGCATTCCTATCCAGATTTATTCTCTGTAATGACATGCATGGAGTTACAAATGGAATTCCTTTCAAATCACATTTTTGTTATTGTCCTGAGGCCAATGCACGGGAGTCTAAATTTTATAAAAATTGTACCTTAAAATAGACAAAAAGGGATGTTATAGACAGCAATATGCTTTTTGCTAGTGCTTTGCTTGATCTGTGACTGCAAGAAAGAACAGACTGTCCAGAACCAATCAGTTTGTGGTGAGGTGGAGAACAGCTATGAATCACTAGTTTGGAGGGTAACAGTGAAGGACCCCCAAACAAGGCACTATCCTCACCATTTTCTGGGGCTTTTAGGCCAAGATTGCCCAGTACTCATAGGGGTAGGAAGGGGTATGGAAAGAGGGACTGAGTCTATATATGAAAGTCAGTTTATAGACTTGAAAGTAGGGCAGCCTCAAACTGGCGTCCACCTAGGCCATGCTCCCTGATAGAGTTAAAACCTTTCGGTCATGGAGACCCTGGTAGGTGGTAGCTCTGGGGCAATTATGATTCCTTACATCACAGTTAGAGTTTATTCAAAGATGTCTCTGAAACACACTCAGAACCCCTCAAAGTGACTTCAGATCTTAAGATCAGAAAGGGAGGGCCCTAGACCAAGAAAGACATCACAAACAGCTCATTAACTGTGGAGATGGGCTCATGATCATGGCAGTCCCTGAGGGCCCAGACATATTGCTGGAGGGTTGAACTTGGACAAGAGAACAAGAAAGGTACAACAAGGCTACTTGATGAAGGAAGGAGTCATTTTGGATGGACCACAGAAGTCTAAGCTTGAGCCTTGCTCACCATCCACAATTAAAATTGTCTATCTATCTATCTATCTATCTATCTATCTATCTATCTATCTATCTATCTACCTCTATCTATCTATCTATCTATCTATCTATCTATCTATCTATCTATCATCTCTTTCAATCTCTCTCTCTCTCTCTCTCTCTCTCTCTCTCTCTCTCTCTCTATCTATCTATCTATCTACCTGTCTATCTCATTATTATATGTGCATGAGAGTGCACCTACTGTGACATGCATGCAGAGACCAGAAGACAGTTTTGCACACTTGATTCTTTCTACCTTTACATGGGTTCAGGGATCAAACTCAAGTTATCATGTGTCTTTGTTACTTTTCTTTAAAAGTAAACACCATGATCAAGGCAACTTATAAAAGAAAGTGTTTAATTTGGTGTTTGTTTTCAGAGAGTTGGAGTCTGTGACCATCATAGCAGGCAGCAGGCGGGCAGCAGGCAGCAGGCAGCAGGCAGGCAGACAGGAAGCAGACAGGCAGGCAGCAGGCAGGCAGGCAGCAGGCAGGCAGCAGGCAGGCAGCAGGCAGGCAGCAGGCAGCAGGCAGGCAGACAGGAAGCAGACAGGCAGGCAGCAGGCAGGCAGGCAGCAGGCAGGCAGCAGGTGGGCAGCAGGCAGCAGGCAGGCAGACAGGAAGCAGACAGGCAGGCAGCAGGCAGGCAGACAGCAAGCAGGCAGCAGGCAGCAGGCAGGCAGCAGGCAGCAGGCAGGCAGCAGGCAGCAGGCAGACAGCAGGCAGCAGGCAGGCAGCAGGCAGCAGGCAGGCAGCAGGCAGGCAGGCAGGCAGCAGGCAGGCAGCAGGCAGGCAGGCAGCAGCAGCAGGCAGGCAGCAGGCAGGCAGGCAGGCAGCAGGCAGGCAGGCAGGCAGCAGGCAGACAGGCAGCAGGCAGGCAGCAGGCAGCAGGCAGGCAGGCAGGCAGCAGGCAGGCAGGCAGGCAGCAGGCAGGCAGCAGGCAGCAGGCAGGCAGCAGGCAGGCAGCAGGCAGCAGGCAGGCAGGCAGCAGGCAGGCAGCAGGCAGGCAGGCAGCAGGCAAGCAGCAGGCAGACAGGCAGGCAGCAGGCAGGCAGCAGGCAGGCAGCAGGCAGACAGGCAGCAGGCAGGCAGCAGGCAGCAGGCAGACAGGCAGCAGGCAGGCAGCAGGCAGGCAGACAGGCAGCAGGCAGGCAGGCAGCAGGCAGCAGGCAGGCAGCAGGCAGCAGTCAGCAGCAGGCAGGCAGCAGGCAGCAGGCAGGCAGGCAGCAGGCAGGCAGACAGGCAGCAGGCAGGCAGGCAGCAGGCAGGCAGCAGGCAGCAGTCAGCAGCAGGCAGGCAGCAGGCAGCAGGCAGGCAGGCAGCAGGCAGGCAGGCAGGCAGCAGGCAGCAGGCAGCAGGAAGACATAGTAATGGAGCCATAACTGAGAGCTCACAACTTGAGACACAATGACTAGGCAGGGAGAGACACTGGGAATGAGGTAAATCTTTTGAAACCTGAAAGCCCTGGTTGGTAATACACCTCCTCCAACAAGACCACTCCTCTTGATTCTTCCCAAACAGTTCTACCAACTGGGGACCAAGCATTTAAATATATGAGTCTGTGGAGGCCAATTTCATTCAAACCCCCACAGCAAGCTTGCATGATGAGTTCACTTACCTGCTGAGCCCCTCACTGGACCCATGACTAACATTTAAACAATGCTGGGCTTTGGTTTTAGCACCCAAAGAGCCAAGTCTCCACTCTCTTAATTTGTTAGGCCTACTATGTGCCTCCGTCCATCCAATCCTACAAAATGTTGTGCACCTGCTGTGTGTCAGGGACTAAGCTAGGCTCCATGGACACGGGGTGAGCTGATAAGTGTTGTTCCTGCCCACATGGGGCTCACATCAGCCTGGAGGAATCAAAATGTGACTTGAATCTTTATCGTTAACACTGTTGTCAACTCATCTGAGAATCACCCAGGGGACAAAGCTCTGGGGTGCGCCTGGGAGGGAGTTTCTAAATTGGGTGAACAGAGGTGGGAAGGTCTGTTCTTTTTTCTTTCTTTCTGTTTTTTTATTTCCAACTTGGCTTTTTACTGATTCTTTGTGGCTTTCACACCATGCATCCTGATCCCACTCATCTCCCTGTCCCTTCCCATCTGCCCTCTCCCCTTGCAACTTCTTCCCACCCCAGATAAAACAAAATAAAATTTTAAAGAGAAGAAAAAAATAACACAACCAAAAAAAAAAAAAAAAAAAAAAAAAGAAAAAAAGAAAAAGAAAGAAAAGAAAAATCTTGTCCTGGAAACTGTACTGTGACACAGTGAGTCACATAGTGTACCCTTTACTGGACGAGGGTGTGGGAGAGCTGGTCTCACCCCTCACCCGCTGTAGGTGATATGAATGAGGGGAGATGTACCCCCTCCTCCCACCCCTCCCCCCATCGAAGGTCGTGAGAAGTCCATACATCTTTACTTGCCAACGTTCACTGCGATGAGGCCTTGATCTGGCTCGAGGCCTCTGGTTTCCGCTACACCATCGATGCTGGGCCCTCGCTGGGACTCCTCTTGTTGCCTGGTATCATGGAGATCCTGCAACTTTGGGTCTGCAGGACATGACCCTTCCTGTACTCCAGCAGATCCTAGATGGGCTGGATGTTGGGATGGGCCAGCTCATAGCCCTGGTTCTGGGCTTGGGTGGTTGCTGGGTTGGTCAGCACCCCCAGCTCTCCCCATCCTCACGACCAGGGTGAGCTCTCCAGGACTGCCCTGGCTAGTTCACCCTGTGCAGCAAGGAGCAAGGGACGAGGCTGGTTCTCCTGCTCTCACACCCTCAGGGCCAGCTCACCCACACCTACATCACCAGGGCCAGCTCTACTGTGTTGTCCAGGCCAGGGGCAGGGGCCACTCTCCTGAATGCTGCAGCCGGTGAGTTGTGGGGCTGGCTCTGCCACGTTCGTGTTCTCAAGGCCAGCTCACCTGTGCCCCTGTGAATAGGACCAGCCCCACTCGGCTGCCCAGGCGGTACAGGGTCTGTTCTCCCTAGTGTTGCAGTTGGTGAGGGACTCAGGGGAAGACCCATTCTTAACGGGGGGCAGCACCATTCGGTGGGCTGAAGTCCTGGACTGGAGAAAAAGGCGAGAGTGAACTGAGCATCAGCGCTCATTGCTCTCTGCTTCCTGCCCACAGATGCATCATAGCCAGATGCCCTCCATCCCTCCCACCACACTTTCCCCGCCATGACAGGCTGGACCCTCCCACTGTTAAGCCAAAGCAAACCTTCTTTAAGTGGCTCTTGTCAGACTTTTGATAATGTAGTGAGGACAGTAATATAAATCTGGATTCTTGGGTGCTGGCCACCACCTCGTCCTCTGGACTAGGCTTTGGCTCGCATTTTCAGGAACTATTAGCAGGCACGAAGAGAGGCTTAGAACACCAGCTTTAAGAGAAACCAGAGTGTGCAATAGCTGTCCTGGCCATAGCCATTCTTTTCCACCAGGGCAAGCGAATTGTGGAGATGAGGCGGGAGAAGCTGATGGGTTCCAGAAGAAAGTCAGGAAATGATTACAGCCTCCTTCTAAGAAAAGTAGCGATCTTCCAGGCCTGCTTTAGATAGATACTCAAGCCAGGACTTTAGCAATGCTTAGGGAAGCCACAGGACATCTGACGGTCACGTCTAGGGATGGAGAGGGTGATCACAGGAGAAAATGGAAAGCAGTGTGCTCATCAGTTATAAAGGTAAAGATACTTACTGCTGCTGGGACTTTATTTCATTCCTGGGGCAGTTCTTTTGTACTTTATAGAAAACCGATTAAGATGCAATTGATTTCTGTTGTAGTGGGAATCATTTACATGAGACACAGGAAAGGACTTCCTACCGGTGGGAATACTGAGATGTCAACAGAGTAGAAGGCAGGAGCATAAAATCGGCGTGGTAGATGAAGTGCATGTTACTTTCATTTTCTTCGAGGCCAGTGACCCCGAGGCCAAGACACACTGCCTGGTTTCTGTGAGTCTCATCTTGCTGTAAATAAAGCCGGAAGTTCACTCCCACTTGAAGATTCCCAGTGCTAGGATGTCTCTATTTCCAGATCATTCTCCACTTTCATCCTGCTTCCTGGCCGTGGGGCTGACTTGAGGACTGTGCAAGGGTTCCTGCCCCAGAGCCTGAAGCACTCCTATGTTCCCAGGACCTGAAGGGACTGGTGCTAGCCAGCCCAAGATGGACATGCAGAGCCCGATGCCGATGCCATTTGCTGTGGCTACAGTCTCCCCTGGGTTCAGGTAAACGCTCCAGCACTTTGCATCTGGTGCTCCCTAGCCCTGCGTAGACATTAGCAAACAGTTCTTCAGCCAGCTTTCCTCAGTTGTTTTTTAAGTGTTGTGCCATCTGTCTCCAGCTGGAATACTGACCCCCAGACTCTCTGAACCTGACTGGAGGAATTCCCCAAATTTCATTCAGCTCGCATTCTAGTGAAAAGGTGTTGAGCCAGCACTTTGTAATGCTTCAACAATCAATACCAATTCCAGCACGTTCCGCACGCCTGGAATGCGAGAGGGGCTGCACTGACTGTGGTGTGATGTAATGAGAAAAGCATCCCTTTTGTAACTATTTTAAAAGCCTTGCTTGCCTGGAAACCGGGGTCCCTTACGGGAAGTGCGTCACCTGAGATCACAGCATGGGTGATTAAAGGAAGAAGACTTAGTCCCAGACGGATCTCATGCTAGACGATTTAAACATTCATTCTATTGTAGTTATTTGTTATTTCAGTTTGGGACAGGATTTTGTTGGGCAATTCAAGCTGCACTCCAACTCACAATCCCCCTGCCTCAGCCTCCCCAGTGCTGGGATTACAGGCATGCACCACCACCCTTGACTTTGAATATCTATGTTTTATGGCCTCTTAGAAACAGCCATAATCACAGGGGTATTCACGAGAATAAAGAGCTGCTATACCGAGGCTTGAGACAAGCAGGGTCTAGGCATCAGGGAGAAGAGCAGCAGCTCCAGTCAAGAGGTTAGGGTGGCTGGGCTGGGAGGGTAGCAGTGGGGGTGATAGGAAAAGGCTGATTTACATTTGCTTTTAAGATGGAGTCGACAGGGGACCCCACTGCTCTATGGAATGGACAGAGTGGCTATGGTAAGGCTGAGAAGTCAATCCCTGCCTTGTAGCCACAAGCTCCTTACCCAAGGAAAACACAAACCACATCCATATATATATAGCTCAGTGCTCACTTCCCCAACCCATCAATATCCGCCTTGCATAAGAGACAAACACAGTTTCATGAATAATCATGACGCTCCAGCCTCCCCTGCATCCTCTTCTGATTCAAACTCTGTCTCCCTGAAGGGCTTTGGGGAAGATAATTTTTTAAATGCTGCCCCCCCCCCCCGAGCATTGTGATATATAGTAGTGAAGTCGATTCTCCTGGAGACAGGCTGGCATGGGGGACAGGGACAAGGAGGTGAGGACACACAGAGGGGACATCAGCAGAAGGTGGAGGCTGTAGATCAGCAGAAGTAGAAAGTAATTAAGATGACAGCTTGGAGCCAAGGTAGCCGTAGGGGCTTATGGGACAGGAAGACTTGAGCCACGGACAGCACAAGAGCGGGCTGGGTGGGCAGAGCCTGTATCGGATGAGGCAGGAGACCTGCTCAGAGCCAAGCAGGTGGCTTTGGAACTTTCCCCAGGGGAAGCTAGAGCCCCTTCCTTTGTTTCTGTCTTGGCAAAACAAAGCAGGAAAGAAAACTTGTATCACATGGATAGCTCACAAAATCACTCGTCTGAAATGATGCACTTGAAATATACATTTTGATGGAACTATGGAATATACAAGATAACAAAATAGTCTCTTCATAGTCCTTCTCTGTCGGAAAACTTCATAAACGTATATTTCTTTTTTTTTTCTATCCAGTAACCTCCATTGCCCACCCCTCATCCCCAGTTTACTCATAGAGATCTCATCTATTTCCCCTTCCCAGGGCAACCCATGGGTCCCTCTTTGGGTCTTCCTTGTTAGTTAGCTTCTCTGGAGTTGTGAGGGCGTATATTTCTTTCCAGCCTGTGTCCTATGTACAAATGAAAGGCCAAAATCAATTTTATTTATTTTTAATTGAATTTAGATGAAGTCAAACTAAGTCAGAACAGGTCGCCAGACTTTTTCTCTAAAGTGAAAACTCTACATCAGTATTGCACATGGCTCAGTCAGCAAAGTGCTTGAGGACCTGAGTTTGGTCCCCCACAACCCACTGACAAAGCTGAGACAGGAGGATTCCTGGGGCAGGCTGGCCAGCTGGACTAGCCGAACCCCTGAGCTCCAGGATCAGTGAGTGACTTTATTTTAAAAATAAGTCGGAGAGAGACTGAGGAACACACTTTTCCTCAACTTTCTCTCCCACGCATACATGCATCTGTGCACACCACACACAGATCCACAATTCAAAGCCAATAATGTTCACATAACGGTTGTTGCACACTAGGCCCTGTTTTGTACAGATGGTTGCTTTTAATTCACACAACTCATGAGCTCCAGCCTAAGTCACTATTAATATCTCCATTTTGCAGGTGGAGGGCTGGCCATCACCTAAGCATGGAAGAGGGAGGTTAAGCTCAGAGGTCATGTAGCTAAGGATGCTTAGACACTGACAGCATCATTCAGATACTGTGAGCTGACAGTAGCCAATAAACATAGAAGAGGTTGGGATCTACTGCATCTCGTTTAAATGACGCAGAGAATAGGGGGGATCCTTGTTATTGTAACTGTCGCTCTGCTTTCATAGACTACAGACAGGTTCGGTCACCCTTGGGTTTCATGATGTCCCTTAAGCAGAGCAGTTCAGTTCAAGGGTGCTGGGGACCCCGGCGGCGTCTGTTTTACTGCAGCCTACAAGGTGTTCACAACCACATGAGTCTCACTTGGAAAGGATGTTCTACGTTTAGGGAACCAAAGCCCCCAACTTCTGACCGCATCCAGGATGGAGTTCAGTTTATATAGCAAATTTGTATTAGATTGTTGGAGGTAGCAAACATCAACGAAATGGTATGACGCTTCCTTTTTTTTCCTAATATTTGTGAGCATTTACTCTGCCCCAGGCCTTGGGCTCTGAACGTTCCATGGATGGCTTACGGAGCATCTCTGTCCTATAGAAGCGGAAGTAGAGGTGTGGAGACGTGCTCAAGGCTACAGGGCTGGTAAAGGAAGGAGGTGGGCAGAGGCTGGTGCTCTTGGACCATTCCCCTCACTTCTTAGGCAATGCGCCCGCCCTGTCACCAGCAGGCTGTGTAACGGCACACACTGCTGAGCCTCTGTGGGTTTCCATTTCCCTCTTCTTAAGAGGTTGGATTAGAAGTTCTGCTCCTGCAAGGAGCTGGCCCTCGGCACTCCCCATCCACACTGCCCATCCACTTTATCTCACCAGGAGGCTCAAAGCGATGCATCCTGTTCCTGGTCACTCAGGGGATCTGTAAGTACTACAGTTCCCGATTCTGCAGGGAGCTGACAGTCTAGTTGGGGACATGACTGGTGGCACATGAAAGTGAATAATTAATTAATATTAATATTCCCCAAGTGTGATTCAGGGTCAGACTGAGAAAGCAGCTGAATGGGTTTTGCTTAGTGGAAAATGGATCATCTTAAAATGTTTCCTGAAAACCACTTCTCTGTTAGGCAAGGGCTAGACATGCTGGTTGGTGGACACATCATCACCATATGACTCCCAGTTGAGTCCCATTTTGCCTAACGCTGAGCCAGGGAGCTGTGGGCAGCTGGCGGATATACAACATCTCAACAAAACCATGAACACTTAGAGGGCGTATTAGCTTTTCCTCCACACAATCTATATGTTGCAACATCTGTCCCACACGGATATGCACGAGAAGGCCAGAGTTGAGGAAGCAGCACTCGGGGGCAGTGGTGAGTTGGATTGTGAAGAGTCACTGAGAGAACCCAGCCCTGGAGAGACTGTGCAGGCTGAAGCTGAGGTTTCCGATGGCAGGGGACCAATGAGCTGTGAGCAGAATCTGTTTGCTCTTGACAGCGGAGCAAACTGCACAGCAGCGAGCCCTCTAAAGTGTGGAGCTTCGCTTCACTAAGTGAGCAGAAGAGCAAGTCTGCTTGGTTTTGATTCACCACTGTGGAGTCTCAGAGCCTATGGCAAGGTGGATGTCTGCTCTTCCATTCTGTCTCATCCTCTGTTGGGAAAACTTCCCTAGGGCTTTGTGCCTGCCCTGTAGTTCATTCTAACATTGCAAGATCAATAGCATTACAAGGTTTCGGTGTTCTGTAGTTGGCAATGGAGTCTCAGATCCAGAGGCCCAGGTAAGAACTGGCTCATAAGCTCTGGAGCCATGTGTGTGGCTGTCTTCTGGGCTCTTTGTTCACCATTGTAGATGGAAGTTTTCCTGTGTCGTGTCCTCCACCCCCTCGGTCCTGCAGCCGCTGGGTCCCAAGTAAACACACAGAGGCACAGAAGCCTTTATTAATTACAAACTGTATGGCCTATGGCTCAGGATTCTTGCTAGGTAGCTCTTTCATCTTAAATTAACCCATTTCTATTTATCTATATGTTGCCATGTGGCCATGGTTGCTGGCATCTTGTTGCTCCTTGGGCAGTGGGCTGGCATCTCTCCTCATTCCAGCCTTCTTCGTCTCTGTCTCCAGTTTGAATGTACCGTCTACCCTTATTCTGCTTCTCCATTGACCAAACAGCTTTATGTATCAACCAATGAGAGCAACACATATTCACACTGTACAGAAAAGACATCCCACAGCAGTTCATAGTTCCACCAGTCCCTGCTTCTCATCAGAATTCCCCCAAACCTGCCTTCTGCACCCCTTATTCGGTGAATAGTTGCCACTAATGCCATTCCAAACAGCATTTCCCTGCTCCGTAACATCTGTCCAATGCATTGGGTCACCTTGGGACTTGGAGCTTGGCATCATCTGCCTACGACGACATTTATATGGGCTCCTCGCCTCCTGTCTTTGAACCCATTCTCCATACAGTAGCCGAGAGGCATAAACGAAATGGGGGCTTCCCCTGCTCTCCCTGTCAGCTGCTTTAGAGACAGCCGAATCACCTGGTCCCCATGCTGAGCCCTGCTTATCACTTCACTGGTCTCTACTGTCGTAGGACTCTGGCATTAGAATTCAAGAGATCAGAAAAAAAGAAGAGCTGAATTTGTTAAAATAAAAATCACCACCATTTCCACTCTCCATTCAGAACCCTCCAACAGAATCCTGATACTAATGATCCTGACACCAATTAATCTACTCAAAATCAGTGACAACAAACGAAAAAACACCTGACCCACGATAAGCCCAGAAGATGAGCAATGAAAAGAAGATGCAGACTGTTCTGTTTCCCCTGGCTAGGGCCAACCACTCCTCTATTGTTCCCTCAGTATTTTTGCAGTCTACAGTTATCTGTTTATTTCTTCGGTGTATCTTTTCCTCTGCACACTGACGTCTGGAGTTTCTGGAAGGTGCATCTGGCCGTATCTTCTATGCAGTACACAACTTCTATGCAGTGCATACAGCTGAGGAGAGTCTCATTATGAAAATGCAATTGTAGTTCGTAAATCACAATATTATCTCTCTCTTTTTATTAGAAGCACCCGTTTCATTAAGATGGCCTGTTCTGAAAGTATTCCTGTATGTTACAGAGTATGAATGCCCTTACTAAATGATTTGTTCATAGAAACCATTACGGAAAAGATCAATTCCCAAGAGTAAACTTGGCCAGAGGCAATGCTGTATAACCTAGCAAAGAAGCAATACATGTCTATTAGGACATGGCAGATGCTCAATCGCCCGTGTGAAATGCAGAGACAGCTGTTGCAGGATGTCAGGAATGGTACTTGAATATACTCCTGTGGGAATGTCAACCTGTTAGAACCTTTCTAGGAGGAAATCAAGTAATTCAAACTGTAGAATTTTCTACACTTTAACCCAGTCTTTTCCAGGACCTGTGCTTCAGGAATAATCAGATAAGAACACTAAGTTTATCAGAAAGACTAGTAAGTGAAATACTGTTAGCAATAGTCCAAATGCAGATGAGTCAAACTCTCATCAGTGGTGGTTTGGTTAGACAACTCAGTGGAGTACAGTGCAGTACAGAAGCAGAGAGTTCTGCGTTTTTACAAAGAAGACGTCCGTAACGTATTAAGTGAACAGGCAGGTTGTAAAGCCTTTTATGTACCTACCTACCCACCCTCCTTTCTTTTCGCTCTGCTACCAAGAGCAAAGTAAAAGATCATGTACCAAACCGCGAGTGTCAATTATCACAGAAGAAAGCTAACTTATTACTAACTCCACATTTTATTTTATATCAGGTCTTCAAGATTCTGTAAGGAACAGGTATGACAGTCATAACAACAGCCAAAACAACAAATATTGCCTTTTGGGAAAAAGGTTTTCTTCTGAAAGGAGCAATTTGAAAGACTTACCAGTGCTAGTACGTGGGGACCCTGCCGTCACAACAATAATTTTTTTGTTGTGAGGGACTTCAGCTTGGTGGCTTACTTCTTGTCTGGAAGGTCTCATATAATACGGGATTTACACTGCTTTTTTGACTCCATCTTTTACTAATTCTAAGAGACTACAACATGAAAATTTTAGTCTGTTCCTACTCCAGCATAGGGGGAAATTACACTTTTTTCAACTACCAATGGATAACAGCGTGTGGGTAATAGACATTTTATGTAGTTCCTCTCTTCCATCATACACCTCTCCGCATATCTGATTGCAGAACAAATTCTTGAACCAAAGTTATGAAAATTTGAAATTTTGAGTCACTGTTGCTTTTTTTTTTTTAAATTTAAATGTGCTACCAAGACAAAAGAAGCTGCCTTCCGATTTCCTTTTTGCTCTTCCCTGTGTGTGTTTGGCTTGACTTATTTTTAGGGAATTCCCAAGTTTGCTTTTTTTCCCCTTGCCATCAATGATATGTTCACTCCTAGAATTTTCTCCAAAACCTTCTCAGGAAATGGGAAGCATTTTGTTTTGCATTCATTTGTGCTGTCTATATGTGAAAAACTGGAAATCTGAAAACACTATACTCCCCGTAAGAGGCATGTCCTCCAGAGTCTCAGACGATAAACCCTTCATGGGGGAAAATCCATGTCACCTCAGTAAACAAGCCGCCCCTGCAGCAGAAGTGCTGGCTGAGAGCCAGTGAAAGCCAGAGTCATAGAGGAGAGAGGTGGTGAGTCCCACCTGTCACCCAGGGACCAGCAGCAATGGAGGGTAATAGAGAAAGATGTTATCGTACCCCATTAATTCTTCTCTCATAAGTCTCCCCACCTTGATGGTTATGATAAACGGCACTGGTTGGTGGGGCTGGTTGCAGCGTTGGTTACTTGCTGGTTACCGAGTGGAAAGGTCACGGTCACGACAGTGGTAGTTTTTAGAGCTTTATTAGGAGGGAAAAGGGGTGGGAGAGAGGGGGGGGGGAGAGCCAGGCTGGCGTGGGGAGGGAATTGGGGAGCAGAGCAGAGAGCAGGGAACAGAGAGAGAGGGTGAGGGTCTGCGTCCGGCTTTTTAGGGCGGGTACATAGTCACCAGCACCCGCTGATGACGTAAGATGCAATACCCCGAGCTGAGCTGCTCATGTACAGGATCCTAACACACCTACCCCAACACACAAACTGTGAGTATCTGCCATCTTGGAAGGTGTGGAGGGGTCTAGGTGGGGTGAGGGTGGTCCAATCCGAGTAGTTCCTGCTCTCTGCAAAGTCCTCGGGACCTATGTGCTGTTTCCATGACTTCCACTGTACTTTGTGGTGCTTTTTAAAAAAACCTTTCTAATGGCTCTTACTCACACTTCTCTTTGGAAGACAGCCTTCTGGTTAATAGACTGCTCCCCTCACAGTACAGAGCCCCGAGACGCCTCCTTGCTTATAGGGTCACTGGATATTCATTCTCAAGGGGCACTCTCTCTATACCTACATTTTCTTTATTTCAGCAGACCCCGCTAGGGCAGACACTCTGACTGCTGAAGTAACGACTTACAATGGTTCCTAATTAGACCATCGTCCTCCATTTTTCCTAAATGCAAAGGTGAATGAGATAATGGATCCGTGGGATCCAGTAGCAGGGAGGGAAGTGAGGAAACTCATCGCTGCCACGGGGTTTCTGGGGCCGCTTCCCCCCTCCCCCGCCTAACACCTTGACTCACTGAGGATGGTACTGGGAGGCCTCTCAGTTCTGGGGTGACACACCTGTCAGGCCCAGCCAATGTCCTTATAAGGCAACTGCCATGCCTGCCGCTGGCTGCTTCCCTGGCCCGGTTTTTTTTTTTTTTTTTTCAGCACATGATGAAGCAATGGCCCTGGCTTGGGAAGGGCGGGGACAGCGTACTGCTGACTCTCTGGAGTCTGGCTCAGACAGCTCCGCTTCCTTTTCTGCTGGGTTTGAAATGAAAACCCTCATTCCGGGAGAACCTTGGGAATGAGGCCACATAAATTCCATTTCTCCATTACACGGGAAGCCTCATTGAGCGGCTGCTGTGGTCCCACAACTTCCCCGGGCATTGCACGTAGGGAGGTGCTCTACCAGTGAGCTACAAACCCAGCCCCATGCTGGCCGTTAGAGCTCACCAATCACTGTTTACCAGGAAGGGACAAGGACCAGTTCTAGTGCCCCTGCATCAAACAGGAGTCTCTGCCTGTCAGCTAAAATGGCAGATTCCAGTCAAATTAGAATTTCAGATTAACAACGGATAATTCATTTTAGCACAAGTATTGTTGTGGTTTGGACGTGGGCCAGCCTCCAAAATCCGTGTTGAAACTTAATGTCCAATGCAATGGTGTTAAGAGTGAAGTCTGTAGGAAGTGGTTAAACAAAAGCAGAACCCCACTTGGATGGGGTTCCAGCCTTGGTAAAGGGTTTGCCTTTTCTGTTTTTCCTTAGTGTTAGGACACCAGTGTCTTCTCTAAAGGACTCGGCGACAAGGTGCTTCCTGGAAGCCTGACACCGATTTCTTAGCAGATGGGAACCTACAAGTCCTTCACACTTAGACTTCCAGCTTCTGGAACAGTGGCAGATGAGGTTCTGCTGTGTATAAGCCACACTGTCTGAGGGGTGTTGTTGTAACGGAACAGTAAACCGAGACAAGTACTTCTCAGTTTTGCGTGGGATGGATACTATTATTCATTATTCCCTAGAGCTTCAAATTTAACTGGGTATCCAGCTCTCCCACCTTCTCCTCCTCCTCCCTCTCCTTTTTGCTAAATTTGGCTACTCTAGACCACACCCATTTCCATCATCGTGATGTGATGCTCTTCCAGAGAGACATGATTCTGTCCCCACTGGGCCCTGTTTTTACCACATGTCTGTCTTCAAGGAGGCTCTCCCAGAGCCTGCTTCTCAACCCAGCTCCCCACCTGCTTTATTTTATTCACAGCCTGACATTACTTTGTGTATTCACTGCCTTGTCTGCCTCCTCACTAGCATGCCCTCCTCAGAAACTCAGGGGCCTGTGTCTTGTTGATGACCATTTCCCCTATACAGCCTGGCATGAAGTGGACATTCAGAAACAATTCTCTGTCTCTGTCTCTCCCTTCCTTCTTCCCTCCCTCCATCCTTCCCTCCCTCTCTACGTTCCTTCATTTTTCCTGTCTTCAGTGCATCCTTATGAAGCTCAGGCTGGTTTTGAACTTGTGCCTCTTCTGCCTCAGCCGCTGCCAAGCGCTGGATTGTAGGTTTTATAGGTGCCACCACACCTGGCCAGAAACTGTTCCTTGAATAAGTGGCTTGTCCTGCACGATCGGAAGAGGTCTTTGAGTTTCCATGTAGCTTCACAAAGAGAGGTAGGAGAAGAAGGGCACTGGGAAAAGCCTGGGGAAGATCGGAGGAAGGACAGCGTCAGAAACAGAGACAGAGTAAATCGTGAGAAAAGGCAGCCTCGTCCTGAGCTCTGTGAGTTCAGAAACGCTGTAGGAGTCTATACAGGCTGCAGGATGCCCTCACTAACCAGGGCAATGCCACACAGAGTTTCAGAGCACAGGCTTGCAGGACACAGACTCAGTTTGTGTCCAAACTCCACACATTGTCAGGTCACGGGCAATCCATAACCTCTCTAGTCCTCAGGTTCCTTAACTATTCAGGGGGGTGGTGGAAATGAGATAATATTCACAAAGCACCAGACACAGCGTCTCAGAACTGCTGAGTCTATCACGTACGGCACATGTGAATGCTGCACCCACAACAGCCATACTCCTGCCCTCAAAATGCACACTCACGGGTGCTGGGTCCCAGTTGGTGGCCACTTTTCAAACCCAGGCACCTTTCCATTTTGTTTTTGTTTCTGAATCACTGCAGAAGGGTTATGGGACCACAAGGTGGGATTAAAGATTGGCAGGCAGAGGTGTTCGGTGTGTATACGGATGCCAGGAAAGCTCTCCTGCCAGCTGAGTGACTCACAAGGCAGCCTCACCGTGAGAGGATCCAGACTCAGTCACAGCACACACCGAGGCCCTTGAGATTTCTAGGAAGTAATTGAAGCTGCAAGTGTTAAGCCTAGAGGTGTTGAGGCCCCAAGTCACGGAACACACAGAACAAGGTACTAATGTCGGTGCAGAAGTCAGTGTGACTTTGATGTGGGCAGTCCCTGCGGCGCTGTGCATCACTTAACCTTTGAGCCTCACAGTCCTCCTGTGAGAAAAGCTGTGGTATTTTCTGCTGTCTCTTACAGGTTTGGATGGCCACGAGATGAAGCAGGGTATGACACAGGACTTTGCAATTGGAAACTACTATATAAAGCCTTGGATCACACTGATGTCATCAGCATTGTCTGTGGGATAGGGGCCTCGGACACTCAGTTGCTGATCTTCAGTTCCATGGCTATCTTGATGTTACCCACACCCTGCACCTCACAGACACACACCCTTTTCCCCGGCGCCGGAGTAAAATGGGATTACTGATGCGTCCCTATGGGGTTAAAAATGACACAAACTCATACCCTGGCGCTTCCCCTGCACATCCTTGCCAGCCAGATGTGTGCCTCCCCAGTATGTGGCCATTGCAGAAGCAGGAAATTAGCTGTGGTTCTGTGTGAACAGCTGTTATAAACATCAGTAACGCAGCACTTTGCTCTATGAGTAAGTGGTTGTGCTTTTCTTAAATTGGATGCCACACATGAAAGTCCCACAGTCGTAGCACCAATGAGACAGACACGGCCTGGGTAGGCTCCAGTTATCCCCGGACCCAGCCACAAAGTCTAGCCAGTCCTTAGGTGGAGCACTGCACGATGATGCGGGCTGAGGCAGCTGAGCAGGGACAGAACGTACCAGGGTCTGTGGCATTGGCCTGAGCTCCGAGGCCCAGCCTTGCTTTCATTCCCAAAGTCCTGTGCTTGACTTTATATTATTTCCCTGAGGAGAAGCATCCTTCTCTCCTCCGGCTGTGTGTTGGTGAGGGCTGCCGTCAGGCGTACAGTGGGCAGGGTCCTTGCCTCAGACTCTGAAATTTCATGCGTGCATTCAGCAAATATTAACGAAATGGTTATATACATTAGGTTGTAGGGATGTATCAGTGGATAAGACAGGTTTTGAATTCCCCTCCTTTGTGGAGTTCACTGGACTACGGAGTGTTACAGATAGCAGTAATGGGAACACAGGAGGGCCAGGAGGTAGGAGTAGGTGTGTGTGTCTCAGAGAGTGGTGGATTCAGGTGGACAAGCATGGTTAGGGAAGCAGCATTTCAGATAAGGACCCGGGATGTGTTCATCTTTGTCAGCCTGACACAAACTGGTCACCTGGGAAGAGGGACCCTCAGTTGAGGAACTGCCTCCAAGAGATTAGCTTGTGGGCATGCCTGTGGATATTTCCTTAAAAAACAAACAAACAAAAAAACCAACAACAAAATTCTTTTTAGATTTATTTATATCATGGGTCTGAGTGCTTTATCTGCATGTATATATGTGCACCAGATGTGTGCCTAGTGCCTGCAGAAGTCAGAAGAGGGTGTTGGATCCCCTGGAATCACCATGTAAGTGTGGGAACTGAACCTAGGTCCTCTGGAAGAGCAGCAAGTTCTCTTATTCACTGAGCTACCTCTCTAACCTGAGGGTATTTTCTTAATGAATGATTGCTGTGGGCAGTGCTGCCCCTGGGCAGGTAGTCCTGGGTTGTTTAAGAAAGCAAGCTGAGCAAGCCGTGGGGGAAAGCTAGTATGCAGTGTTCTGCCGTGGTCTCTGCTTTGGTTCCTGCCTCCAGGCTCCTGCCTTGAGTTCCTGCCGTGGCTTCTTTCTGGTGGACTGTGACCTGGCAGTTGTAGATGAAATAAACCCCTTCCTCCTCCAGGCTGGTTTTGGTCAATGTTTTATTGTAGCGACAGGAAACGAACTAGAGAGGCCCCTAACATTTGGAAATATAACTCATTTTCAAAAAAGAGTATATTCAGTATTTACCAAAGAAACCCATGAAAAGCTGCTTTTAAGCACTTGTTTACTGTTTGCTTTTAAGACAATGGAGGTATTTTGAAGAGCATAGATGTTCATGGTCATGGGTTCAGTTGAGATTTTTTTTTTATTAGCCATGTATCTGACTTATTCCTGAATTTGTTTCAATTGCTTTATGTTGAGAGAGTTTGGTTTTTAGAGATAAGTCATGAAAAGTATTCACATAGTAACGATAGTTGTAAATTCATTGTGTGCTTCAAAATAGCTAGTAGTGAGTATTTCAGATCATTCCAACACACACACATGAAGTATTTGAGCTTAGGGATATTCCAGATATCCTGATGTGACCATTGTGCATTGTGCAGATGTATTTGAATAGAAATGTTAGATTATACCCCATAATTGTGCACAATTGTTATGTGACAATTAAAAATAAATAAGGAGAGGTTTGTTTCATTTTTTTAAAACAGTTTGACTGGAAATACCAGGATTCTTGAAACATATCTGAGGTTTCAGTTGTAGACTAGGCGGGCATTGTGAGTCGAGCATTGAACACCAACATCTAAGTGTGTTCATGTCTTATGTCCAATGCAAAAGTTAAATATAGTCCCAAGACAGGGTGGGTGCTCATGCAGCATTTAGGTAGTATCACCCAGTGAGGAGGGGAAGGGAGTAACCACCTGGCTTTGCGAACATGAATTTGGTTGACTATGACTCAGGGTATTATATTTGTACACATTGATTTAGATGTCACTCACTGGGTTAACTTCAAGAGACTGGGTATCAAGACAATAATCATTCTAACCAGTGACAGATACAGATATCCTTATTGAATATTCAAATCAGTTGAAAAGACAGATGCTTCTGACTACAAGTGACTACAAGAGAACACTCCCTTGGCAGCATGAATGAATACACTGGTGGTATCTAACATGTTCAGATTCCATACAGATCCCATCAGATGAGGCTATCGCAATGTTACAGTTCATTTCTCAGTGATTTGAAGCTCAAATGTGGAATAGTTGTAAACATAGCATTCTTTGCATTTAAAAGGTAAAGAATATTTGGTGACAAATAGTCCTGTCCCCACCACTCTGTACTTAACACGTTTTTGTCCGTAGGCAGCCACTGTTACCAGTTTTACGAACCTCAGTCTTTCTCTGTCTGTGTGTGTGTCTCTGTCTGTGTGTGTGTCTCTGTCTCTGTGTGTGTATGTGTGTTTCTTACTTTGGGTTACCCCAGAAACAGCTTTACACACCGTATCATCTGATAGACACTCCCAGGAAACACCTGTGAAGGGCTAAGCTCAAAACCCTGGAAGGGATGTCAGCTGGAGAGAGAAAGAAGATGGAATAAATCACCACTGTGGGCAGAAGAGCAAATCCTGCCAGGGATGCTGCAAGCCAGACCAGGACTTAGGACTCAGAGTTATTTCTCCCGAGGGAAATGAAGCTGGGGTTTTATAACCAGCTCTATTGTTTTAAGAGCTGGGGAGTGTGGGCAGCCAGCCACGTGGCCAGGCCCAGTGGACTCTGGCGGTCAGGGAAAGCAATGCAAGATATGAAAACTCAAAGACACGCAAGGGCCAGCATTCAAACGAACCAGTATGCATTGCGATGTTAGAGAGCAGCGTGGACAGGCAGCGCTCCATCACCACCTCCGGCATTATTCGAAGATTTTGATCGAAATTGGAACCTGATGCTCACAGATATGCCAGCCCAGTCCTGTGACTATCAGACTTCCCTAGAGCTGCCGATCTGAAGGACTCTGGCATTTTGCAGGGTCTGAATTCTGTCATTCATTCCCCATCCCTTTCCCATCTAACTTGGTCAGGTTTCCACCCCGGCAATACAAACGACTCCCCCTGTGTTTAGGTGTGTGTCCCCTTGACTGTTTATGTGTTCTCATGGCCTGGGAACCTCTCCTTTCTTCTTACCCACCTAATCCTCTCCCTCCTGTGTGGCTGTGGAAGCCTCAGAGAGATGAGGTGTACAGTGTTTACTAAGGCATCTGGTGCTCTGTAGTGCTCAGCTACCTCTCCATTACCCACCCATCTAAGGACTTGAGAGGCGGCCCCCAGCTCCTTGGCCTGAGTTACCTAGAATGGTGGCTTGTCTGTCTGCCCGCATCCAACTGTGTCAGGGCATTGATGGTGGCAGGAAGCAGATGTGCCTATCCCTGCTCTCCACTGCTGGCACATTACCAACGCAGAGTAAATGCTTCTGAACAGAACTGAGCTGAGGATACCATACAGAGTGTGTAGGGATTATAAGAAAGGAGAGGCCCACAGAGGGTGGTGGAGGAAGGCTCTTGGGTAAGGTTGCCTCCTTTTTCTTCCTGGGAAGACTTGAGGATTGGGGTTTAATTTTCTCAAGAGATCTCTCCGCCCTGTCTCTCCTTCCATCTATCCCTGTTTCTTCTTCTCCTGTAGTCTATCCACAGTTAATTTCCGAGTTTTTACCGTGCACTGGGTACTATTTCAGGCGATTCAGTGTGCACAGAAAAAGGATAACCTTGTCTTAAAGAACTCATGTCCTTTGAAGGACCAGAATGGTCTGGTTCCTTGGACTGCCCCCTAAATGTGAAACAAGGACAGCAACAATAGGCAAGCCAAAGTAGATGAGGGAGAGCCCACCTGGCCTCATCCCTGCACAAAGTTGACTGCTTTTTGACAAAGAGCAAAACCAAGTCAACAGAGGAAAAGCATTATAGGATGGCAGGGATTTTGACCCATGTGTCACATCTTACCTGAAATTATCTATTGTACCGTTGCCTTCTGGATCTACAGAGTCTAGAACAAGGGTTTGGCTGATAGAAACACCAGACAGTTTAGGAAGAGGAGGAAGTCAGGTAGACTCATCACTTAGAAACACTGGTCTGCCGGGCCGTAGTGGCACACACCTTTAATCCCAGCACTCGGGAGGCAGAGGCAGGCGGATCTCTGTGAGTTCAAGGCCAAAGCGAGTTCCAGGAAAGGCGCAAAGCTACACAGACAAACCCTGTCCAAAAAAAGAAAAAAGAAAAAGGAAAAGGAAAAAAGAAAAAGAAAAGAAAAGAAAAGAAACACTGGTCTGTGGTCAGAATGTGGAGGTCCCAAAGAAATGCAAACTCTAGTCCCTGGAAGAGCCGCTGTCTGGAGTGGGACACGAGAGCTGCACCTGAGTTATGAGCTGCTCCACTGGGATGGCCCTGTAGGTAACAATTCAATTTTTAAAGTAATTTCATTAGAATTAATTAATAGGCAAAAGTATACAGGGTAGCCAGCACAAGCAGGTCCTGTGTACCCTGCACCTACTTTTCTCAAGAAAGCGACATTAATACAATGCAGGCCCCATTCAGATTTTGCTAGTTTTTCATAGAGTCCAGCAATTTTATCATGTGTAAAGTCATAACAGCCACTAAAATGAAGATGGATCTCTCCAGCACCACAAAGCTCTTCCTGGTGATACACTTTTGCAGTTACAACATGCTCCCTCCCGCTGCCGCCGCCGCTGCCGCCGCCGCCGCCGCCCCACCACCACCACCACCAAGAAGGAGCTTTGAGAGGTCTTTGTGGATGTGAGTCCTCTGTCATGTGTGGCTGCTGATGCTCTCTAGCAGTCTGTAGTATGCACACTCTCTCCCTCTGCTCTCCTCACCTCTCTCCTTCCCTCCACAGGACACTGCAGAGCTGGGACTGAATCCCGGGCCCTGAACATTCTAGGTCAGAGCTCTACAGAGTTTCACCCCAGTCCTACAGGGTCCATTTTGACTTCAAGAAAGGACAGTTAATCCTTTTTTCTTTTATTGATTATAGTTTTAGTGTTGTGTTTAAAAATTATTCACTATTCCTGATCCCAAGTATTATTTTTCTATATTTTTCTCATAAACTTTTTACAGTCACACTGTATATTTATATTTATGGTACACTTTGAGTTAATTTTATGTAAGAGGAAAGACATGGGTCAAAATCCCTGCCATCCTATAATGCTTTTCCTCTGTTGACTTTGTTTTGCTGTTGGTCAAAAATCAGTCAACTTTGTGTAGGGTTGAGGCCTCATGGGCTCTCCCTCATCCCTTTGGCATAACTGTTGTTGTCTTGATAAGCTCATGTTGGGGGGAGGTGCAGTCATACTGGTGAGACTTCATGCATGTAGCTTCTGACATCACTAGGAGACACAGTCTCACAGCTAATTTCCTGGTTCTCTAGCTCCTAGAGTCTTTCCGATCCTTCTTCTGCAATGTTCCCTGAACCATAGTTGTAGCTAGAGTTTTCCTGCCTTGCCCACAGTCAGGACAAATCTTTGTCACCCACCAGTCCCACAGCCGCTCAGTCCCAACCAAGTAAACACAGAGATTTATATTGCTTACAAACTGTATGGCCGTGGCAGGTTTCTTGCTAACTGTTCTTATAGCTTAAATTAATCCATTTCCATAGATTTATACCTTGCCACGTGGCTTACCGGCATCTTCACATGATGCTTGTCCTGGTGGCAGCTGGCAGTGACTTCTTCTGCCTTCCTGTTCTTTCTTTTCTCCTCTCTGTTAGTCCCGCCTATACTTCCTGCCTTGCCACTGGCCAATCAGTATTTTATTTATTGACCAATCAGAGCAACACATTTGCCATACAGACCAACCCACAGCACATAGTTGTGGGAGTATTTTGCAGATACATTCAGTGGGACTGAACTTCACAACTCTGCATTTGATAGGTTGTGATTTTCTGTAATAGTTTCCATCTACACAAAGAACTACAGACAACTAAGGAATGCTCGGAAATAGTCTTCTCCTGCTAAGAGTACCTCAGTTAGTTAACCAATGTATATACATATATAAATGGTAAGCCATGAGAACATACACATGACCAGCATTATGCAGACTGAGGGGGTTACATTTAGGAATACAAATAGATACATATAATAACAATTTAATGTAAAAAGAGGGAATGAATTGAAAAGAGAGCAAGGAGGGGTATTTGGGAGAGTTTAGATGGAAGGAAGGGAAAGGAGAAATGTTGTGATTATAATGTAATCCCAAAAAGAAAAGAAAAAATCAGTCATCTGTGTAGGTGGATTTCTGTTCTGCTCCACAGTTCTACCTGTCCTTTCACTGTGTACATTTTCCTTATCATCATAGTGATATGATATAGTATAACTTAGATGGAATGATTTATCCCTTTGTTTTTCTCTTCCAAACATTTTTTCAACTATTCTAATCCTGCTAATTTTCCATAGAAATTCAATAATAATGTTATCTAAGTCTGCAAAAATTCTTGCTGGGATTTTGACAGGAGTTATGTTGGACAGAGTAACTTCAGGAGAATTGATATCTTTCCTGTGTTGAGTGTTCCAGTCAGTGAACATAGTATATTTTTCTATTTATTTACAACTTTCTTTATTTCTTTTGTCTTTCTGTGGTTTTCAACAGAAAGGTACACGTTTTGTTGGAATTCTACCTGCAAATTTTATTGGGGGACACTGTAAATGGTAGTATGTGTTGGCTTTTGTGTCCACATGGTCTTTGATGTTATATAGAAACATTATTTGTGTGTGTTGATTTTGTGTGCTGAAACCTTTCTGAACCATTATTCAAGAATATTTTTTATTTGCTTGATTGTCTTTTGCCTTTTGGATTATTTGAGATTATGTATGTGATAATGAGGCAGCATGTCCTTGGAAAGTGAAGACAGTTTTATTTCTTCTTTCAAGTTATATGTCATCACGATAATATTATCAACCTTGAGCCCACCCAGCAAAAAGTTATTTTATGCCCCAATACCCTGCTTCCCTGCTCATGTCTGGATCATCTCCCCATTGTTCACTCTGTGCTGAGGGAATGTGGACTCACCCTTAGAACAAATCAAGCTCTGTTATTAGGAAAAACATCTGGAAAGAATAAGATACATTCCAAAGTGAAGAGGAAGGATTTAGGGACTTTTCTCATCCAGTCACTCCATGAGCAAGGGTCACTGAAAGGTGGCACTGTATACTCTGTGTTTCCTTAGGTGAAGATCACCCAGGGGTCTGGGATGATCTTCTCAGATCCATCCAGGGAGATGAGCAAATTCCGTCTCACCAATGGCCAAGGTCAGAGCCTCTGAGGTAGCACAAGAATGGGGACTGACCCCTGGGTCTCAGGAAAGAGTAGAGTGATGACCTCTATGGTTTGGAGAGGCTCTCCTTCATCCTAAATCTAGAGGTGTTTTCTGTGGGTCAATGTCAATCAATTCTTATTTCTTATTTTATTTAAAAACGTGTGTGTGTGTGTGTGTGTGTGTGTGTGTGTGTGTGTGTGTGTGTATGTTGTGTTGGTATGTATACATGTGTGCGCATGTACATATAGAAGTTAGAGATTGGTGTTGGGTGTCTTCCTCAATTGCTCCTCACTTTATTTTTTGAGACAGGATCTCTCCCTGAACCTGCAACTCACTAATTGGATAGGTTGGCTGGGCAGCAAGCACCAGGGATCCTTCTGTTTCTGCCCTGCCTGTCCTGGGATCACAGGTGTGCACATCTACAATGGATTTTAGGTGCAGCCTGGGGGTGTAACCTCAGTTACACATTTGCAATGCTAGGTATTTTACTAACTATTTTTTGTTTTGTTTTGTTGTTATTGTTGTTTGTTTTTTTTTTTGTTTTTTTGATTTTTTTCCGAGACAGGGTTTCTCTGTGTAGCTTTGTGCCTTTCCTGGGACTCACTTGGTAGTCCAGGCTGGCCTTGAACTCACAGAGATCCGCCTGGCTCTGCCTCCCGAGTGCTGGGATTAAAGGCGTGCGCCACCACCGCCCGGCATTGTTTGTTTTTTTTTATTATTATTATCGATACAGTGTTCTGCCTCCATGTATCCCTGCAGGCCAGAAGAGGGCACTAGATCTCATTACAAATGGTTATAAACCACATGTGGTTGCTGGGAATTGAACTCAGGACCTCTGGAAGAGCAGCCAGGGCTCTTAACCTCTGAGCTCTCTCTCCAGCCTATTTTACTAAATGATCCACCTCTTCAGTCCAGGGTTTGCTGACTTTGCCCTGAATTGAAAAGCTATGTGCTATGGGGGTTCAAAGAACACCAGATTACATTTAGTTGCAGAAAAGGAAAATAAGACAATGATTCCTGCCTTTATTCACAGCAGTATAAATTTGTTTGAAAATAGAAAAGTATGATGAAAGCATCATTGAAAAAGCTTCTCAAAACAGAGTCTGAGGCCATTGTGGAAGCAGAACTCTGCTTGCCTAGGACATGAACTTTGGTCTCCCCCACCCTTTGGCAAGAGACATCTTGAATGACCAGAACAACTGAATGATTACGTTGTACCTGAGTCTCGAGAACATTTCCATTCTGCTCACACAGTCTCCCTCTCTTTTAAATCTTTATCTTGCAGTCAGTTTGGTGGCTGCTTCATCTCAATATTCAGTGTTCTCTAGGAACTCCCAGTTCTCCTGTCTTTAGAACTGTTGAAGCCACATCTTCGAAGCAACCCGAGAGCCCCCCCCCCCACACACCATAAAGTCCTTTTTACTTTGCAGTTCCTGATTTGGGGGTATGGACAGCTGAGACATGCAAAGACAACTCCCATCATACCAGCAGGGTTGTTTTCCTTTTATCACTTAAGTGTTGAGCAATCCATGGCTAAAGTATGCCAAAGCATTAGACTCTAGTCAGTGCATAGCTGATATACTTGCTAAAAGTGAATATGTTCAAAAAAACTAAAACAGTGAGAATGTGCTTGAATTGGCTGTGGATATGTTTATTTAATCTTCAACAGTATTTTTATTTGTTTTCTATAGAATAGGAGTGAAGTTATATTTCTGTTTAAAGCTAAGGCTAGCTTGAAAATGGTATATTAAATTAGCAGAGAAGGTAAAGACAAAATTTAAATGGGATATTAAATTTGTGTTTCCGTGGCTGACCCCTGGCCATATGCACTTGAATCGCTGTCATAGTAGGAAATAACAGCACTGCTGAGCAGCTTCAGCAAGAGCTACAGGATTCCATCTGAGAGACGAATTCCGGCAGTGTAAGACTGAGCCAAAGACAGTGGGTGTTTGGGCTCCACCAGTGTTGAGACGCCACTCCTTCACAGCGTGTGGAATCTGACCTCTTCCGATCCCACCATTCACTAGTATCTGAATCCCACCAGCCATCTTAATACTGGCCATTGGGTGTCAAGGGGGCACTGCCCATGCTCTTCAGGAAGACCTTTGAGTCACAAGACCCAAGGCTGAGATCTGGGAAGCTCAGGTATCTTCCTTCGAGCTCAGCACTCCCAGACTCTCCCCTTTGTGCCCTTGAAGTCCCAGCGCTGCACCTGATCACTTTGTGCCTTCCGCTATCTCTTATCTTCTTGTTCTGATGGCCCTTGACCATCCTGGGAGTCAAAAGGTGTTGTGGGATATTCCTGTACACTGTGTGAACATATGTCGCTGTGATTGGTTTAATAAAGAAGCTGACTGGTCTATAGCTAGGCAAGATAAGGTTAGGTGGGAGAACCAGACTAAGAGAATGCTTAGAAGAAGGAGGAGGAGGAGGATTCTCAGGAATTACCTGACAGACTAGGAAGAAGCAACGTGAAAAATACATAGACGAAGTAAATGAGCCTCGGGGAAGCACATAGATGACTAGAAATGGGTCAATTTAAGTTATTAAAGCTAGTTAAAAACAAGTCTAAGCTCTCAGCCAATAATTTATAATTAATATAAGAGAGCAGGCTGGCGGGACATAAAAGTCTGCTTACATGTACACTGTGTAAAGATGTGTTGCGGTGACCGGTGTAATAAAAAGGTGAATGGCCAATAGCTAGGCAGGAGAGGATAGGTGGGATTTCTGGGGAGAGAAAGGAAGAGGAAGAGGAATATAGGCGCACAGAGAGAAACTGGAGACTCAGAAGAAGTCGGATATATGGTACAGAGCAGAGGTAACTGAGCCATGTGGCAGAATGTAGATTAATAGAGACAGACAGGTTAATTTAAGTTATAAGAGCTAGTTGGGGAAAAGCCTAAGCTAAGGCCAAGCTTTCATAATTAATAATAAGTCTCTGTGTCATTATTTGCGGGCTGGTGGTCCAAGAAAGTCCAACAAGAAAGCTTACTACAAAAAGGAAATGCTTCCTTTCCTGTGATGCATTTGTGGTGAAAAGCCACTTCAGGTGTCCCATGAACCTCACATCCAGGGGTGGCACAGAACCTGGATTTGCTAGGATTTCTTTTCAGATTTTGTGACCAAGAACACTGGCTTTCAGGAGCTTTGAAGAACTCATATCTTTGGCCTTGCTTTGCTTAGGTCTTGCTTCTAGTCTTTAGAGACCTGTCTCTCCAGTAGGATGGGGTTTTCATCTCAAATGGCAACAGGGCTTTAGATGTAAGCTGGCCACTGCAGTAACATTTGATTTGGGAGAAATCACATGTTCAGTGGTAGATTTGGGGTTCCTTTGCTATCTTTTGTTGGCATTTATAAACCCCTTTCATTGGTGAAAGTTGTCTATGGCCATTTTGGAAGAGGCTAGCGTATTCAGGGAAATGAAATCAATAAACCAAGTAGCAAGCCTCAACACAGTCCTGAGCTGACATTAGTTCGTCTCACCAGACAGAACTGCCTAGAATAACTGAGCTATGATGGTCAAAACTACTCTGCATGTTTGGTTTACTTGTAATGGAGACCTGTAGTTGGAAGTTTTCTTGTGTCCCACCCAGTCCCGCAGCCACTCAGACCCAAATAAACACACAGAGGCTTATATTAATTACCAATTGCATGGCATATGACAGGATTCTTGCTAGCTAGCTCTTATAACTTAAATGAACCCTTTTCTATTAATCTATGTTTTGCCACATGTTTCATGGCTTACCGGTCTGCTGGCATGTTGTTCCTTGGGTGGCAGGCTGGTCTCTCTGCCTCTTCTTTCTCTTCCTGTCTATCTGCTTGGATTTCTGCCAACCTCTAAGCTGCCTTGCCATAGGCCAATGCAGCTTTATTTGTCAACTAATCAGAGCAACACATATTCACAGCCTACAGAAAGACATCTCACAGCAGAGACCAGTAGGATTTGGCAAGGAAAACCTTCCTCCTGGATGAACCACTGTCTTCTGTCAAAGCTAACACAATTCTACTCACATGAAGGCTGCTTTCTTGGCTTCTGGAGAACAGGAACCTCTCCTCTGCTTCTACTCCAAACCTTATACTGCTTTTTTTTTTTTGAAGCCCCCATTCAGTAGAGTTTGGAGCCACTGACCAGCAACCTCATCAACATACTGATTTTGTTCAACGGCCACAGATGAATTTTTTCTTAACCTTTCTGTCTTATTTCATTTGAAGATATGGATGTTTTCAGGCTTCCCCTCAATCATTTATTTTTCTAAACACACGCGCACGTGCGTGCGTGCGTGCGTGCGTGCGTGCGTGTGTGTGTGTGTGTGTGTGTATGTGTGCGCACGCACCTCAATTCAGTAGTAATGGATTATTTTCTCCTATCCAGGGAATGGTGAATCTTTTTATTCTGTTTAGGTTTTGAACTGAATGGATAAGGATCACTCCTATCAAGGATAGCAATCTCCTTTACTTTCTATCAGCTAAAATGTTCATCTTATCCAAAAACATCTTTACAGAAATTCCCAGAATACTGTTTGACTAGATATCTGGACAACTTGTGACCCAATTAAGTAAACACACACACACACACACACACACACACACACACACACACACGAAAATTGCCATTGCATGAACATAGCATGGGCCAGTGAGATTCTTTTAGAAGACTGTGAAGTTTAGAACCATCTTTTCATTACTCAGGTTTTCTTACCTGCCAGGTCAAGGGATGATAGTTTGAGAAACATGTTCCCTATACCCTGTTCCTAAGATTGCAGTAATGGCCATTTCCCACTGTGCACTGACTATTGGCCAGCTGTTCAGCAAATATCTCACTAAAATCTCACATAAATCCTCTCTCCTACTGAACTCACATTCATGGAGGGGTCATAAAAGCAGCTAATCAGACATTAAAGATGTCAGACTAGCCGGGGGACTAGTAAGTTTGGTCAGGGAAGAAAGGATAGGGCTGGAATTTGGGCAATCATTCTGGCAATCTTTTTTATCAGACTCTCCTGTGAAGTAGGTCCACACAACAAGGCCTGAAAATTCCAGTAATTCCAATGAAGTCTGTCACCACTGAGCTCAGCTCCTTGATGGTGACCTCAAGCTGTCACACATGTGTTGGCAGACATTAGTTCGAACACTGGCTGACTCAGAAACTCAACAACTCAATTCCTGGCATGCCTCAAAATTTTATTTTCTCTCCCTTATTAATCCATGTTCAAAATACTCTGGCACAGCAAGATGTGGGGAATAGATGTTTCCAAGCTGTCTGGTCTTTGGTTAGCAGAGTTCAGCTGGTACTGGGTAGAGATGGGGAAGCAGACTGGCTCTTGACTTCATAGAAAGTGGATTGCCAGCCCGGGGAAGCAAGTTTTTCATGGGAATGAGTTTCTACCAGGAACGTGTCAGGAGGTTTGAGAGAATGATAATCTAGAGGGCCACCAACCATTGTTTAATAATGCTTCCTTTTGGTGATTTGTGGCCCAGAAAGTCCCTAGTCATTCTTCTGAGGTTCCTCCCAACTCTCAATCCAAGGGCAGCTTTATTCCAAGAGCCTTTCACATTACCTCCCTCTCTTCTCTGACCTGCTCCTTCCCAAGGCTATGGGGAAATTGTCTTTCACTTCTGAAAAAAAAACGTGTGGGTTGGTTTTAAAAGGGACTTTTGTGATTTCGTCTAAAGTTACCAGAGACCTGATAAGAGCGTCTCAAGAGGACAATGTGGTACTTTGGACTGTTTCAGACAATTGGTGAGCAGTCAGAATGCATGAAAGGTGGGAGTTGGTTAAGAAGATTCATCCAGGCAGAGGCTTTGGAAATGGCCTATTGTCTAAAAGCAGCGTGAGTCATGGTATGCCAGAAAGGTCTGTGACCCTGTGATCTAACTACACCAAGTCCGGTCCTTCCCACCCCTCTCTGCCCTCCTCTAAAGATAGGACCAAAACAAATACCCTGACTTTACTTTCTAGTCTTCATATCAGGAGGTCCCTCCCATGACCCCTGACCTTTATTGAGCCTCCCTGGACCTCTCAGCAGATTCAACATGATTCATGCTAGTCTTAGACAAAGAGTTCTTTTCCCCAGACCTCCTTGCCTACTCCACTCCAGCCACGTGGGGCCATTGTGAATCCACCAGGCTCCCGTAGCCTCCAGGCATCTCCAGTGATTTCTTCTGTCTGGAGAGCTCGGGCACCAGACCGCAGTGTGGCGAGTTCCTCACTTCCTCTGGCACTCTGCTCAGCTGTTCCTTTCTTAGGGAGGCCTCTCTAGCTGTGCCATTCATAAGGTCATGGTCCTCGCCTACCCTCAGCTCCGGACTTCTTGTTAGTTCTCTCATGCGCTTCTGGAGCTAACGTGTCACGGACTGAGTTGATTATATTTTGCTAATGTTTCCACGTCACATGAAAGAGTTTCTTGATTTCATTTTTTTATTGTCAGTTATACACATCAGCGGTTTCTCTCTGTGGTGATTCCATACACACATGTGTATGGTTTGTCTCTTGCCTCTTTTTCCTTTCTCTGCTTGTGCCTCATCTACATTTAGGTGGTCACCTTTAAAAAAGTTTGTTTTTAGAGTTCGTGGTGTTGAAAGGAGAGAGCAGCAGCCATGGGTTTGAAAAGGAATCTGATACTAAATCACCCTTTGGAAACGAGTGTTATTAGAAGTGAGGGCATTGAAAACATGGAAACCATGATCAGCCCTTGGGATAGGAGAGCATTAAAAATAGACAGTGTAGGGGCTGGAGAGATGGCTCTGAGGTTAAGAGCATTGACTGATCTCCCAGAAGTCCTGAGTTCAATTCCCAGCAACCACATGGTGACTCACAGCCATCTGTAATGAGATCTGGTGTCCTCTTCTGACATTGTATACATAATAAGTAAATCTTTAAAAAAAAAAAAAAAGATGGTGTGTTGTATTGTGTTGTATTATAGCAGTGACAGCATGATGAGGCCTTAAAGGGGACAGGGAGGTTTCTTTTTAAGCTGTGGAGGGGAGGCTGGAGAGATGGCTCTGCACTTATGAGAATTTGCATTCAGGGGAGGGGAAGAACAGGATCAAAATATATTTAAACTTAAAATTTGTTTTAAATAATGAAAAAGAAAGAAAGAAGAAAAGGAAAGAGAAGAAGGCTGGAGCGACGACTTAGCAGTTAAGAGCACCTGATGCTCTTGCAGAAGACGCAGGTTCAACTCCCAGCACCCACATGGCAGCTCACAGCCACCTCTAACTCTAGCTCGAGGGGGGCCAGTGCCTGTTCTGACCTCCACAGGCACACACGCGATACACCTACATGTGTATCAGACACTGGTCACAAGCCTACAGACAAAACACTCATGTACATAAAGTAAACATAAATGAATCTAGACACCGCTTAAATGGTATCTCAGTTGGGATTTCTATTGCTGCGACAAAACACCATGATCAAAAAGCATGTTAGGGAGGAAAGGGTTTATTTGGTTTATACGTCCATATTGCTGTTCATTATTGAAGTTAGGACAGGAACTCAAGCAGGGTAGGGTCCTGGAGGCAGGAATTGATGCAGAGGCTATGAAGGGGTGCTGCTTACAGGCTGGCTAGCTCAGCCTGTTTTCTTACAGAACCCAGGACCACCAGCCCAGGGATGGCACCACCCTCCATGGGCTGGGCCCTCCCCTATGGATCACTAATGGAGAAAATGCCGTACAGCTGGCTATTTCGGAGGCATTTCCTCAGCTGAGGCTCCTTCTCCTCTGATGGCTCTGGGTTGTGTCAAGTCGATATAAAACCAGCCTGTACATATGGCTCAGTGGTTAAGCGCACTTGTTACCTTGCAAAGGACCAGGTTTGGTTCCCAGCACCCACATAGTGGCTCGCAACCATCCATACCTCCAGGTCTAGGGGACCTGATGTCTTCTTCTGACCTCCAAAGATACCAGGCATACATACAGTACACATAAATACATGCAGACGAAGCATTCGTATACTTAAAATAAAAATAAATCTAAAAGAACTATAAGAAAATCTGTAAATTTTAAAAAAATGTTTAAGATTTTTGGTATACTTAAATTTGCTCTTAAATTTGGCAGTTTTCCTTTGGGAAATGGAAAACTGTTATTTGTCCCTCGCCTGGTGCTAAAGTGAAAATAATGAAGCAAAAAGTTTTGGTTCAATCAATTCATTCAATAAAAAATTACGAGCCGATGGTGCCGCATGCCTGGAATCCCAGTACTTGGAAAGCAGAGGTAAGAGGATCACTGTGAGTTTGAGGCCAGCTTGGGCTACATTGTAAGTTGCCAGGCAAGCCTGGGCTACATATTGAGACCCTGTCAATCGTGTTTCTTACTATTCCAAGGGAAGATACAGCTCAGAGGGCTTAAGTGCCGACACTACTCTAAGGCCTTGGAAGGGATTCTTCTGCTTCACTCCCTCGGCACCTTTAGAAGATGAGTTTGGATCTCATCTCCCAGTGACTTTGTGTTAAGGGCTGTCTTGCAGCTGACAGCCTTTGGAAATGATTGATTTTTGACAGCTTTGATGACATTACCAGTGGATTAATTCCATGTGATTTCAGTGAGAATGACCCCACATATTTGAATGCTTGGTCCCCACTTGGTGGAACTGTTTGGGAAGGATGGGGAGATATGGCCTTGAGGGTGGGCTTTGAGGTTTCAAAATCCCACATCATTTCCAGTGAACCCGCCCCCTCTTTACCTGGTGGTTGTGTCTTAAGGTGTGAGCTCTTGGCTACTGTTCCAATGCCATGTCTGCCTGCCTGCTGCCATACTGCCCTCCACGATGGACATAGACTCTATTTGTCTGAAACTGTAAGCCCAAGTAAATTCTTTGGTGTGTGTGTGTGTGTGTGTGTGTGTGTGTGTGTGTGTGTGTGAGAGAGAGAGAGAGAGAGAAAGTGTGGGGGGGAGAGTACTTACTGTTTCTTTAAGTGGACCTCAGTTTGGTTCCTAGAATCCTCAAGGAGTTTTAACCATTTGTAACTCAAGTTCCAGGGGACGTGATGCCCCTTCTGACCTCTTCAGGTGCCTGCATGTACATGGTACACATACATACACTCTTATCCACACATACACATAAAATAAAATAAAAAATATTTGAAAATAAAATGTGGAGGGAATTTCATTAAGGGATAGCTTAAAGGAAAAAAGAGTTAGCTGCCATGGTCCGGATAATGGGGAGGGGCATAGGTGGAGGCCCAGAGGAGACTCTTCAGAAAAATCCTTGGGACAAAGGAAAATATCTAACTTTTGTATCCTCTCAGGGGGTAGTAGGAAGTTCCACACCACGTGATTTAGCTCAAACAGCTTCGCATGTGTTACAAAGAGCGCCGAGGAGCCAGGTGGTAGGTAGGACCAGAAGTTAGGGTCTGCGGAGCCACAGCACAGCCTGACTTCTTAACTCTGTCCTAAATAGACAACTGAAGGGGGCATGACCTGATTTCTTCGTGTTATAGGATCTGGCCACTTAGAGTGACCCATATCTTAAAACAGCAGGGCCATGATCTGACACATATATAGGAAAAAAACAAGTATTATTCATCTTTCCGTGTCTGACTGATTTTAATTAACATACTGATGTCTAGTTCCATTCATTTTCTGCTCACAGCATGACTTCATTCTACTTTATGGCCAAGTAATGTGTGTGTGTGTGTGTGTGTGTGTGTGTGTGTATCACATTTTCAGATTTTAGGCACAGGGCTGCTTCTGTAACTTAGCTACGATGAATAGAAAGCAGAGGTGTCCTAACCTGTTTGTTCACTGTCGAATCACACTCCGGGGCTTAGAAGTATTATTGGCACACCCCAAACATGCAGTCAGTAGTTTAGACAAAGAAATCAATGACAAATCATTAAATGAATCGTTACGATGTGTCCAGATTTGAGCTTCACAGGTCTGATGTGGGAAGCAGGCTGCCTGTCCTGAAGATGTTAATAGTACACCCAGGAAAACAAATGCTAAGGGAACTGGTACTTCTGTTGTTTTCCCTGGGAGACACAGGCTTGCTCCGAAGTATTCTCAGGAGTTGGAGCGTGGTGCGAGCCTATCTGTGGGGCAGCATTGGTTCAGGAGGCAGCAAGCATTCCCCAGTCAAAGGCAACATTGTAAACGCTTCCTTTTCTTTCTTCCAGTGTTTTCTCTTGTCCCATCTCTGGCCCTTCTTATCAGCCATCCTTCACTCTCGTTTCACAGGGAGCTTCTCAGCCTGATGGTCACCACTGCTGTGGTGGGCAGACTTCTCACACCTCATGAGTTACTGGACCCCAGCAGAAGGAGATGCTTGTCACCAGGTACCCAGTCTTAGAACAGTCTTTCTGTAGTTCTTGAAGCAGGGAGCCATGTGTAAGTTAGCCAAGCCCAGGACGTGACTAATACAAGATGGCTGAGAATGATCCTTTGAATTTTAAGATATATTGCTTATCAGTGTAGTAGCATAAACATTGGGATAGAAAAATTAAAGTATAATCAGGAAAAGATAGCCCGGAGTTCTAGACATTCAAATGATTTTCAAATGTTCTATCTCCCTTTCATAGATGCTCTTCCTTTTAGGAACATGTCATAGGCTGGGCTGCTACACCATAGTATCTGTGGCCTGGCAGTTTATAAAGACTAGAGAAGGGTTTCTTCACAGTTGTGGAGGCTAGAAAATCTTGGTCATGGCGTTGACCGACTTGTTTGTCTGTTGAGGTCTGCTCTCCATTTCCAAGATGGCGTCTCATCGCTGCACCATCCAGAGGGAAAGAATACTCAGTCTTCACATGATGGGAGACAGGGAGGGCAAGTGAGCCCAAGGCTGCATAAAACCCCTGTAAGAAGCACCTTAATCTCATTCACCAGAGGAGGAGCCCGTATGGCCTAATAGAGACACAGTGCTACTAAACTTTAAATGTAGAACTTTCTCGCTGCCATCTTGAGCTTGACTAATGGCCCTTGATAGAGAAAATATAGCTTTGTGATGACAGGACTAGCCACCCGGCTGGAGAGATCTCTCCTTTCTCAAGGTAGCCCGTGTTTCTGGAAATTCATTGCCACATACTTACATACTTAAAGGTTAGAAAAGGCTACCCCTTAATATCTTCCCGTGGGGCTGACGGTTCCACCTCAGGTGATGGGAGAGTCAAGAACGGGCTAAATTGGCACTGTGAGTGACTATCAGGACTGGGGGGTGGGCTGGGAGGGCAGCCCTTTAGAGGTTGAGTCATAGTGCAGACAGGTATGTGCCTGGCAGGGGCGGGCGAGTGGGTGTGTGTGTGTGTGTAACAAGTCTAGACCTCACTGAGTAGTTCTCCAGCCATCGGCAGCAGCAACTAGGCGTGACTCAGAAAAGCAAACACATCCTCTCACATTTGGCCAATGAATAATGATGTGGAAAATTCATCCGAAAGTTCTTGGCTTCCTCATAGGCGTAGGGTCTACCTGTCTCCAACTAGGGATTGAGGCCACTAGTCTGGTAGCGATATCAGATGCGTCAGCACACTGAGAAGTCTCTCTGGGAAGCCTGGGGAAATGCACACCCGTAGCTAGCATAGTGGAATACTCAGCCTGGAGAATTCTACTCTGGAACATCTTGCTGGTGATCACTAAGCCTGAACAGTAGGTGCAGTCCTGAAAAATCAGACTCAAGAAGGGTCTTCTGTGGGATTTTGAGAAAGACAACTTTCTTTTTGAATAAGCATTCCTTTGGATTGACATTTTTGGGTTGTGTGTAAGACCACAATATCTTCCATTTTATAATCTTGAGGTTGATAGACTGGAATGGGTTGATAGATGTGACAAACAATGGAAAACTGAAAGGTGGACAGAGGCTGGGAGCTCCATGATGTCGCTTGCCTGGGAGTCATCCCATCACAGGGCTTTTTGTTTTGTGAGTAAGCAATCTTCCTTGTCGGGATGCTTAGTTACTTCACGCTGCAAACATTCTTACCAGTACAACCCCCCATCATTACCATCACCAAAGTGTTTACTGTCGCTAGGCAACAATAGAAGCTTCCAGACCCTTTCCCTACTGCCTTCTCTTTAGGGGAGATTATTCTAAAAGACTGGAGGTGGGAAGGTGAACACTGGTTTACCTGTACTCCTAGGTCAGCTGTGGTTCTGAACAGCTGCATAGCCCGAATTGCTGGTTGAGATCCCTGAATATAGCCTTGAAGTGTTGCCTGAAAGTTCAGAACAGGGTGGTGACCTCTATTCTTCACAGAGACACGCGCTGCAGGGGAGGGGCTGGGGGAGGGGCTGGGGCAGGGTGGGCTGCCTGGCACAGGTTGGCAAGGATTACCATATGGTGAGGAAGCTCTGGGTGTTGAGCAGGCAGCCTTGGCTCAAAGCTGGTGAGTGTTCTCTGGCAGGGCCAGGGCCTTCTGAGCAGCAACCTGCGGGTGGTGGCCATGTCTCCTGAGGCCTCCACTTCCCCACAAGAGCAGATCATCCGGACTGGAGGTCGGGCTGTGATGTGTGGGCACCAGAGTGAGGCGCTGGATTCTTCTTTAAGGGGTTTGAGAGCTGACTAAACCCAACCCGATCCCTTTAGGCTGGCTTCCTTGGGATCTTCAGAGAAGATTCCAACAGGTCCTTACAACAATCACCAGACATCCACTTGTTAGACCAGGAACTCAAAAAAGGCTGCGAAGAGAAAACTGAAGTGGTCTCCTCCCCAGAAACTGGCCTGCTCTGGGGAATGAAGGATACACTGGATGTCCGTGAGTGCAGAAGTCCCTGCCAGTGTGAGCGGCTGGGACTCTTTGGGGGGGGGGGATGGATAGGGCGGTGGCTGACACTGTTGCACAGTAGAGGTGGCCCCCCTTCCCTCGGCTCGGAACAAGCATACAGAGAACACCAGGGTATAAAGCAGGCTGAAGCCGGGCGGTGGCGGCGGCGGTGGCGGTGGCGGCGGCGGCGGCGGCGGCGGCGGCGGCGGCGGCGGCGGCGCACGCCTTTTAATCCCAGCACTCGGGAGGCAGAGCCAAGCGGATCTCTGTGAGTTCGAGACCAGCCTGGGCTACCAAGTGAGTTCCAGGAAAGGCTCAAAGCTACACAGAGAAACCCTGTCTCGAAAAACAAAAACAAAAAACAAAAAATAAATAAAGCAGGCTGAAATGGAGGCTTGGTCCCAGAGGGAAAGATTGCACCAAGGAGGAAGAGAGGAAATGAAAAACAAAACCAACAACAAACCTGGCATGGAGTTGCTTTGGGCTAGATGTGTACCTCTCCTTTAGGCCTCACCCCAACGCTCCCGGGGAGTCTGCCTGTCACCCCCAGGGAACAGTGCATCAGGAAGCAGAGGGGTCCGGAGACTTGCCCACACCATGCCGTGAAGACGCAGCCTCCTCCTATCTGCCCAGCTGAGTGCTCGGGTGTAGATGGGAAGGATAAAAGGCAGACAGGGGAGACAGAAGAGAGATGCTGACGGTGGAGAGGTCAGAGAGGTGGCTCAGAAATGCTCAGGAGAGACACTGGCTCGTGGGGTCCCAGGACCGGGAACCAAGAGCAAGTTCAAGGGAAGTATCAGCTTCCCCGGCCGACGGCAGCAGCCCAGGAGTGCTGAGAGCAGGAGCTCCAGATGACCATTCTGTTTTCTCTGGATTCTTCTCCCAGAAGCATGGGCTCTGAGCAGCACTCTTGCTCCTTGGCGGTTCCTTTTCTATTTGCCTGTCTCCTTGGAGCTGACAGGGAGGGCACAGGCCCTCTGGGTGGGTGAAGGAGCTGGGAGAGACTGGAAGTTCCCTTGAGGTTAGGGGGCATCTTTGACTCTCCATGGCAACTGGGCTCACTCGTCTCTGTCCCTCATAAATGGGGCTTTTGGTGTTGACATCAGACTTCGCCGAGACCTGCTATTTCAATGAGGCCGCAGGCTTCCGAGGCTTCATCTTTTGCCAAGCGGCAAAAGGATCCTGTGGCCAGAGGGTAAATGGAAATGCACGGCCCAGGCAGATGCCTTTTTCTGACAAGAGCAGCACACTGAACAGCCTGAAGATTTCTGAACTAGGCAAGGAAAGCCAGGTCATACTGTCCCTCAGCATTAACATCATGCTGCTGGTCACTCATCATCCACCCACCCCAACCAGGCATGGCAGAGCTCCATTTGAAACCACGTGGAAATAGTCTCGTCTTCACAGATGGCTTGAGAAAGCCATTTTCGGGTTCCTGCTTGGTTTTTCCCACTTTTCAGACACATAGACTGGCGTGACAGCACAGCTCAGTGGCAGCCCCTCCTTCCTCTTCCCACCCCAGAGGTTGACCATCTGGACTCTTCGACCAAGGCAAGGACAAGGCAGGGAGGAAGTGAGCCGCTTGGAGGGGATCGGGGATGGGCACAAATGAAAATGAATTCTCCCTCAGGTTCCCTTTTGCAGTAATAGTGAAATCAGGGTCAAGAGGTCATCAAGTTCATAACCCAAGACTAACCCATCCCAGAAGGACTTGGGGACCCACAGGAGGACTGGGTGTGCTGTCTTGGTGGCCTGCACTGGTGTTCTGCATCACATTTTCTAACAGTAATAAAGGAGGGCCCTTCTTGCCCTCCCTGGAGGTGGACACTCCGCACAGAGCCATTTTGAACACTCTGAATAAGGAAAGGCTAATAACAGACCCTTGGATTTGTGGAGGGCAGGGTTGGGGGATGGGGAAGTGGGTGTGTGGATGGTGCCTACACATGTACTTTCTAATAGCTGGGTTGTCAGTTCTTAATGCTTCTCAACTGGATCGTTTTTGACCACATGAAATTGAGCTCAGGTTCCTTTATTGAGACACAATTCCTATCCCATACAGTTCACCTGCTTCAAATCAACATCTGGTGACGGTATATTCAGGGTTGTACAACTACCACCACCGATTGTGAATATTTCTGTCAGCCCCCCAACAGGAATTCCACACTCACTCCTTAACCAATCTCCCCCGAAGTCCTGCCAGATCTCCCAGTCTTAAGCAATCACTAAGCTGCTTTATGTCTCCAAAGATTTGTAAAGACAAATATTTCATATAAATGGAATCATATTTTTTTTTCTTTTTTTGGTTAGACAGGCTCTCACATGTAGTCTTGGTCAGCCTAGGCCTCAAACTCATACAGATCCATCTACCTCTGCCTCTGGAGTGCTGGGATTAGAGGTGTGTGCCACCATGCCCTGCCAATTCATGCTTTTTTGACTGGTTTCTCTCACTTAACATAATATTTTCAAAGTTCATTTATGTTTCAGCATGTATTTGTGCTTTTTTTTAGTAGTGAAATAATATTTTATATTAATTTATTCACTCATCATCCACATTGGGGTCATTTCTACTACAAACGTTCATATACAAGCTTTTATATAAACTCAATTTTCATTTATCTTCTGTATATACTCAAAAGCAGAGTTACTGAGTTCTGTGATCACTTAATTTTTTGAGTGGCTATCTTATTTCCAAATGCACCCCAAAAGCGATGCATCGGGGTTCCTCAACACTGTTTCACATTCTCTTCCTCTGATTATAATCTCCAAGTGGTGGGAATGGTCTCTGCCCCTCATTGTGTTTGACTTTGCTCTCCTTGGTGGCTTGAGCTGACAGTCCATCATCTTTCAGCATCTCCCATTCTTTGTTCACTCTGTCACTGTCTGTACATGAGGTAGAAAAAAGTTCTTTTCTGGGCCATGACAGCACCAGCCCCTGAGCGCCCTGGGGGAATTTGGGGTGTGTTTTATTATGTGTGGGGATGCACTACTACTAAATTTTTGCGAGTTGCTTCTCTTTGAGGTTCTCTGAAGGTTTTTAAATTCTTACATCTGGACTGGAGAGATTGTTCAGGGAATTAAGAGTGTTTGTTCGTCTTTCACAAAATTCTGGTTTTACCACCCATGCTGGACAGGTCACATTTACCTGTCACTCCAGCTCCTGGAGATCCAACACCCTCTTCTGGCTTCCTTGGGTACCTGCATACACACAGCTTACACACACACACACACACACACACACACACACACACACACACACACCCATGTGCATAACTAAAAAAAAAAACCAAAAAACAAAAACAAACTAAAAATCGTCACATCTCTATTTACAAAAGGGATTTCTTCAATAAATAAAAATATGAGGGAGGGGATGGAGTTCAGCAGTTAAGAGCACTTCCTGTTCTTGCAAAAAACCTGAATTTAATTCCAAGCATCCATGTCGGGTATACTGCAATAGCCTGTAACTCCCTCCTCAGAGGTATCTGAAGCCTCCGGCCTCACCTGCGCTCACATTAACATATCCATACACAAACATATAATTAAAAAGAAAGTCTTATATAAATAAATTGGACAACATCTTCCTAAATATTAAAAGGTATGAGACATAACCAAATGTAATGTGTACTGTATTTGATCCATAGTTTGAAAAAAAATAGAAAAACATTTTGGGGAGCAATAAGAAAAAAAATTGAGTGTGCAAAGGTGTTAGATGATGCCAAAGACTTGTTGCTAATTTTGGCAGCCACAATTACAGCACTGTGTCACGGGCAAACACAGCCATGCTTTTCAGAGCATCTACTAATGTAAGGATAAAATGACAGGGTCTGAATTTGCTTCAAACATACCAAAACAAAACAAAAACAAACAGACAAATGGTGTATGGGCGGCAAAATCTAGATGGGATATGGTAGTTCCCTCACATTTAGAATTTTGATAATAACAACTGTGGAGACCACGCTAAAATCTGAATATGGACTGAAAAACTACAAAGCAGGTGGATCCTGGATTGTCGATTGTATTTCAGTATATCTAGTTGATATATACTTAGATATGTTACTTTCCAAGTAGCTAACTCAAGAATATTACATACATTAAAATCTATAGTATAAACTCATGTTTTTATGTGGGTCCATAGAAACTGTATTTTATTTCCTTTAGTATGAATCCTTCCGACTGGTATTTGGGTTGCTTTATGTAAGCTACAGCCAAATATCTCCTCCATAATATTTAATTTTAGCTTCTTCAAAGAGTGAACAAGGGACACAGACATTGTAGGACAATTTATCTTTTTGTATTTTTTCATTTAACCCAACCACCTTTATATGAACACTGGTTGTAGATGCATCTAAGAATTTAGAGTTTTCACCCCTTAGATTGCTTTTCAACATATCCAACAACTCCATTTACACCCTTGCATTCAATTGATTCACATAATGTTCAAATAAGTTACAGTCATGACCACAAGGACTACTGTCATAATCAGACCTGGGGACAAGTACAACTGACTCTTGAGAAGTGTACTGCTTAGCTACTGGGAGCAGAGGCACATGTGACAGCCTTGTAACTGAGAGGCACCAGTGAAGACCTTCTACAAGAAGAAAGTGCTGCCCTTTAAACATTCATATGTTGGGCTTAACTCCCAAGACAATGGTGTAGAGAGGTGGCATCCTGGATGAGTTAATGGCCTCATGGATCAATTCACACCCTTGCAAAAGCAATGGAGGAGAGAGAGAGAATTCACTTCCATTTGGTTTTCTCTCATGAGGACTTGGGAACAAGGTGCCATCTAGGATGCAGAGAGAGAGAACCTTTACCTCATCAAATCCCCTGTTACCCAATCTTGGACTCAGTCTGCAGAGCTGTCCTATGAAATCAGCTTACATTCTTTATAAACTCCCAGTCTACAAGATTGGTTGTGACAAGTGTGTTATCCTAGTTTCATTTTGGTTGCTGTAATAAAACACTCTGATCAAAAGCAATTTTGTGGAAGGGGAGGGTTTATTTGGCTTATACTTCCGGGTCACAGTCCATCATTGAGGGAAGTCAAGGCAGGAACTCAAGCAGGAAACTGAAGCAGATACAATGGAGTGTAGACAAATTTCTAAATGGTCTTATTAAAATAAAAAAAACATGGATCCAAATATAGGGGTGAAAGCCTTAGATTAGGGAAATAGGGAAAGCCACCAGCCAATCTTACCACACCAACTCTGCAGTTTCCAAATGCAAGTTACTTCCTGTCTACCTATGCCTTTATTACCTTGCTGTTCTGCCCTCTCATTGGCTATCTTAGCCCAGCTACCTCACTTCGTCTTCCTACACAGCTCTGTCACTTTCTGTCCGTCTGTGCAGACCTCTAGGTCTCTATGGTTGGTACTGGGATAGAAGGCATGTGTCACCAGCTTGGCTCTGTTCCCTAGTGTGGCCTTGAACACACAGAGACCCTGCCTGCTAAGGGATTAAGGGCGTGTGCTGACTTCCTTATTTACTTAAAATGGCTGCCTCCCCACTGCACCCCTGATCTCAAGGAAAGCTTTATTAACACACAAAATATCACCACAATGGAGGAATGCTTTTATTGACTCAGCGCAGGCTCGTGGTTAGCAAGCTTAGCTCAGGACCAACTTCTTGAGGATGCTGCTGACCATAGTGGACTTAGTAGGCCTCATAAGTTAACCATCAATAGCATTCCTCACAGACAAGCTCACAGGATCTGGGAAGTCCTCAACTGATACTCTAGGCTGTGTCAAGTTGACAGTTAAAACTAACCAGGACAAGCATGAACCAAGACAGAAATCATGATGCATATGTTGGCCTAGGAAGAGGTCAGTCTAAGTAGCTTATACGTCGCTTGCAGTCACCTAAGTCATTTGACAGAACTGTTGTCTTCCATTGAATTCTTTGAGTGATGAATGCCTGCCTACCAAGCACACGGAGTCTGAAGCAGAGTCAACATAGTGCTCTGACTGTGGTTCGTTCAAGTTAGCAAACTGTGGCCATGACCAGGAGACAGAGAGCTAGGCAACAAAGCTGCCCATGGAGGGAAGGGAATGATTTTCAATCACGCAGTGCTGGCTGCTGCTCCCTTTCCACAAGTTATTTGTTCAAGTGGTTCCTATGTTTATGCTGGAAATCATGGCCAGCAACTAAATCTCAAGGCTTCCGAGTGCTCAGCATGTCCCCCTGGGGTGAGGCTGGGAGTAGCTGGGTATTCATTTTTCCTCTGCCAGGTGGTTTGGCTGCCTTGTCCTTGCAGAACACAATGTGTTCCTGTGAGAGCGCATGAGAGTGAATCACTGTAGATCAGCTGCGACGTGAGCTGTGGAACGGACCTTTGTGGGCACTCATACAACCTCCCCACTTTTCAGACAGGGAGAGAAAGAAGCCTAAGGACGACTTAGGGCTTGCTTTCTCACCAATTTGGCCATCACACTGACCACATTCACTTGATACAGGGATGCTATTGTGCACCAGTTCCAAACTCCCGTCCCCAATTATATGACGTCCCAGGAGACCTCCTGGATCTCTGGATGAAACTATCAAGAAGAAAAGTGACTTCTGAAAGCTAAAAGGCAATCATAACATGTAAGACTTAGTACTGTGGTGAGAGAAGATCTTTGATGAGCCTGGAGCCCAACGTCCAGAGCTGGCTGGTAGTGGAACTGTCTGAAGCGTGAGCTAAAACAAGCAAATGAATGCTAACGTCTTAGAAACTGGCAAGCGAAAATACATGCTCTCTGGACTACTAACTATATTAACCATGCTGGCCCAGTTAATTTTAATCTCACTTGTCTCCACCTCCTGTGCCTGGTACATGGGAGGTTCTAGATATTTGTTTTTAAAGTTACGATGCTTATCTTTAAAGTTAACACAACATAAAGAACAATGCTTGTTTCATGAGGAGATTAAAGTTATCAAGAAGACAGCTGAGGAAAGGTATTTTAAGGGCTTTGAAGTTGGCTTTGAGAGGGGGACTGGATTCTGAGGGTGAGTTATGGGTGTGAGGAAGAGTGTGTTCTCACAGAGGAGTGGCAGGCATGGTAAGGGTGCAGAATGGGTGATCCTGGAGTTTGGGGAGTGTTGGGACATCCAGCTGGCCACAGTGTAGAGCTGAAGTAAGGGTATGAACAGGGAGGCTTGCTGCCAAAGGCCTAGAACTCTCTGTTCTTTCGTTCTTTAAGAGGTGCCAAAGACATTCTCAGCTTTGAGGAGGGAAAAACAGGCGCGACCCAGTCTCAGCTACTAGACATCGCTGATTGTCCATATGGGTACAGGGATTAACCCCCACTTCATCCAGACACACTGGCTCTGGTCAGGACAATCCTGGGCACTGGCTTTCTTGAGAAATACCTTCTGCCTATTGAAGCATCCTCTTCACGGTTCTGGTGACCCATGCTCAACCGGCTGAGGAAGTGAAGAGAGGTAACAGATTGGACATGCTGGAAGACGATTACCGAACAGTCTTTATTCTTCAGAAAGGTTCAGGCGCAGTTCACACTCGGGGCTTTAGTTTGAGCCCATGTTGACTTGTATCAGCACCTGTTTGCCCCGAGACTTGAGGCTGTATTTGTTCTCATGCCTACAGAGGAAGAAACACAACGAACTGCTCACGGAGTACTTTCCCTAGCCTCCTCCTCACACTAATCCTTTCGGGTTTAGTTACAGTTTTAGGGGTGTATTTAGAGGTCTATAGTTACATGCTGCTTTTGTCCATCCAATAATTTTTTATTTTATATATATTTTTGCCTTTATTTATTTAGTCTCGGGGAAGAGGTGTGTGCATGGCACAGTGCCTGTGTGGAAGGAAGTCAGAGGACAATTTAAGGGAGTTGCTTCTTTCTTCCCACCACGTGGATTCCGGGGACTGAACTCAGGGCCCCAGGCTTGTTGTTGCAAGTGTTTTAACCCACTGAGCCATGCTGTTGGCACCAACAATTGTTTTTATTTTCCAGATAACTGGGGTCATGTCATCTGTGTCTAGTCATAATCACTCTTGACCTGGTCACAGTAACTAAAGGACAGGCATCCTGCACCAGTAAGGCACTTACCTAAGATGCTGGAGGAAAAGTATTCTTCTGGAGTTACCAGATTGTGGTTCCCATGACAACGGTGCTGTGGTCCCCTAATTCTGTTTCTTTTACTCCCCCATAGGTTGGGCTCTGTTTGGCTCATAAACCTTCCTGCCCATTGAATCTCCTTTTCAGGATGGTCTCTGAGGAAACCCAGGAAAGGGGAAGAAGGGTAGGGACGATGGAAATAGGGGTGGATGGCTGGTGTTTGACTTGATGGGAAATTTTCTTTTCGTCTACAGTACAATTAAAACACAAACATGGAAGCATTCAGGAAGCATTCAGACAGAAGCCATGCAACATGTTTATACTAAAGGAAAGCTCAAACCAACACCCTCCTCCAGCTATTAGGAACACTTTAGGGTAAGTTCAGAGCAGTTTTGCCTATAGCCAGGGGGAAGCCCCCCAAGAATGCTCTGGCTCCATCTTTATGAAGAACGCTTTGCTTCCCATCTACGAGCTGCTCTGATGGGAAGGTTTCAGAGATGTCTGCAGCTTGTGTTGGTTGATATTCAGTTCCTTTTTGCTGCATGGGCAGTGATGACAGAGGCCTTGAACCAGCAGGTAAGCAATGCTGACACCGGTCAGTCTGCTGACTCCTCTCATTGCCCAGTCACGGACACAATTGCTGTTCTCAAGATCTATGGCCAACAGAACTACAACAGCATTCCCAAAGCCAAGGCACCTTTATCTTTGAAAGGGCAGGCAGAGGTCCTCCAAGAGCAGCTGCGTGGTCCAGAAGCCAGGGGTGCCTTACTCTCATCCATAGATGGGATGAAATCCCTCTGTACCCTACTGGACCAGCCATGTGCCTGGGGGGGGGGGCACTGCAACCACCTGGAAGACTGTACACATTTCTCCAGTCTTCACAAAGGTGCCCACAGAAGGTTCCCCCCACCAGGAGGACATGGCCCCTTCACAGAATCCTTTTCTTGTTTAAAAAAGAAAGGAGCTTGGGGCCCAAGCATGGGCTTGCCAGGAGCAGGGTATACCTGTAACCTGCAGGTTTGTTCACAGTTCATGGAGCGTGAACGTTTAATCTGTTTTCACATTGGCTAGGAATGTGTTGGCCTGTTATTCTAGCTCACAGCCAGACAAGAAAGATTAGAGCTGGGCATGTTGAGTTTACTGAAAAGCTCAGGGTGAAACCAAAGAAGGATAAATGCCACGTTTCCTTTCTTCAATTTTATGCCTGGGTCAAAATGCAGATTTTAGGTACCATCTCGATAACTGTCCTGTGATGCTAAGTCAACTTTCCCACATACAGGCCCTTGTTAATGAAAGTAGGGGCCAGACAAAGGCCATGCCTCATCCCTGTCTTCATGGCCAGGGTCTCTTGGTCACCCTGAAGGGACAGATAAATCCAGGTAAGATGCAGGACCAGGCCACTTCTGACAAGTTGTAGCCCCTGTAGTGAGACATTGGTCAAGGGACTTGACTTGTGAGAGAGTTACCATGTTTGTGTCCCAAGCCCTCAGTCTGAGGATGATAGAAAGAGCCTTTTCAGAGACCCAAGAGTCATTGGAAAAGAACTTGGCATGAGTTGTTCTCTGACCCACTTGACTTTATAATAACTTTAACCAGCGAATACATAAAACTAGTTATGAAAAACTGAACAGCCTAGAATGTATGAGCCAGAATGGCAAGGATAGCAAATATCACTGGCAAGGAGCTATTTGGGTGACTTTGCCTCTGATTGTGCTATTGTTTTGATGGAAGAACTCTTTCTAATGGTAAAGGAAAGCAGTAAGTCATGAATGCTTTAGCAAGAATGTGTTTGCCATCTGGATCCACGAGAGGATCTAGACGCTGTGTGGATTGGAGGATGATAGGCAAGGGTTTGGAGACAAAGGGGATTGTGGATCTGATGGGTAAGTTTGTCTCTGTCTTGCAAGCTCACCTTTCCCACGAACTTGTTCTGGGTTAAAAGAGCGAGCTGCGTACAGGCCTAGGCTCTGCTCTGAGCCAGTGTGTTGGGAGGTGCAGATCTCCTTGCTTTGGCAGAGCAGAGTATCTTAAGACTCCAGACGTAAACAGCGCATCCCACAGACAGACCCTGTTGAGTCAGGTTTAGGACACGGGGCCCCACAGAGATCAGATGACAGTCACTCCTAAAGAAAATGAAGACTTCCTGGGCAAACTTATTTTGAATTCCAAAGTTAGTGTGAAGCATCTGGAAAAATAAACCCCGGGCGGAAGTAGCTGCTGAAGGCAACACAGATGCTGTTATCCCCTGTGGGTGAGGCCCTGGAGACAGCCCTCCTCACAGGAACAGAACAGACTGTCGGGCCTGGAGAAAAGAGACCAGGGAAGGATAGCTCCAGTACTGGAGCACCTTGTATTCCAAAATGTTTTTCTGTACAAACATCCTTTGATCACCAGAAGTCCACCCCATCCCTCTGTCCATCGTCCACCCGTTCACGTCTGCTTCCCACCCATCCATCCACCCATTATCTACCCACTCATCTATCCATCCATCTCTCCTCCCATAATTCACCTGTCCACCCATTATCTAACCACTCACCCATCCATCTCTCCTCCCATACATTCACCTGCCAACCCACTCTCCTCTCCACCTCTCTGCCCATTATCCCACCATTCACTCACCTATCCATCAACCTAAGTGTCTTCCTCCACATGCTACTGTAGAAATACCACATGTGCTAAGTTAAGGATGGCAACCATCTACTCACATACGGGCAGGATGGAGGGAGCACCTTATGGTATAGGAAATGACTTGCAGACATAAGACACAAAAAGATGCCAGAGCCCCTGAGCTGTTGACTAAGCTGTGTCAATATGGAGTTGGTCGCTTTCTAACCTCTCACGGCCTCAGTTACCGCTTCTGTAAAATGCCGGGAGCATACAGTTCCCAGCTTACAGGATTGTGATACAAATTCAGCGAGACAATAGAAGCAAAGCATTTAGCACAGTGGCTGGCATATAGTGTGCAAAATAAATCAGTCAGTCATTAAAGGTGGAGTGTTTGGAGAACCAGGAGAGAATTCTGTCATCTAAACAGCCAATAGGCAAGGGGAGTTTCTTAAGAAGCTGAAAGATGTGTTAGAAGCCATGCCAGGCTCTTGGGGTACTTTTCAAAGGTCCAGCGGCTGGGCATGAAGGGAGTAAACAGCCAAGAAGAGCTAGAACAGGCTTTCTTTGTGTTTGTTTCCATCTTTCCAGATGGCCAGCAATGGCTCAACTACCACTGTGGCCAAAAGGGCCCCGACGAGAAAAGCCAGAGGAAGAGAGGAGAGGGACAAAGTCCACGTGTCCAGAACCACACATCCTGCACGACTGTGATGGGAAGGCTGACCACCAGGAGAGCCAGCCGGAGCTCTGAGAGTCTCCAAGTCTGGGGGTGTCCTGGCACTTCGCTGTTTAATAATCCCCCAAGGAAGCAACTTGCAGAAAGGTCAGAAGTTGCGGCAAGGACAGCGTCAAGGGTTCCCGCAACCAACGTGGAGACTTCTGCCAGCACGCAGGAATGTCTGAAGGAAGCAGGGACCCCGGTCAGGAATCAGTTCTCTGCGGACACAGAGGTCAGAGGACTCTGTCCTTGGCGGAAGAGCTGTGAACGCCCTGAAATCCACAGGCGCCCGGCCAGCTGGTCCTGGACTGGGAGGATGGGGATCAGGTTGAGAAAGGGATGCTGTGGTTAACAAGAGAGTACCTCTAATTTGGGGACAGGGACCAGGGAGCATGAGTTAAACAAGTGAACGTGACAGCTAGTGCCACTGTGGGAGACCAGTGGTGGGGGGCTTTGGGGCTCTTTGCGGGATTGCTAGAAAGGAGAAATCAAGTAACATCTCAGATGGCAACATAAAACCTTATGAAGAGCTGAGAGATCACAGAATTCTTCCTTCTAGTATAGAGACCCCAAACTGCGAGACCAGCTGCTGGGGCCAGTGGAGCAGACTCACCCCTGAAGGGTGCTGACCTTTCTGCAGGGCCCACCCTTGAAGTGCATGAGTCAAATTGTCATGTGACTTGCCCTGTTAACCCTAATATCCTAGGCGTGGCCACCAGTTCTCAGTGGGCCATTTTAAATTAAATGAAGTTGTAAAAAGTAATAATGAAAAGAAGAAAAGGGAGATTTAGTCAATGTGGCCATATCTGGCAGAGGTACAAAGAGCTCCCCTGGATCCCCAAGTCTGTCTTTCAGGTCTTGACTTGAGATTTTGGTTTAAACAGAAGGCAGGAGACATGCATAACCAACCAGTCCTGGCCGAGGTGTGGTAGGTCCCTCCGTCATTCTCTGCCTCTAGTCTCTCTGTCCTGTTCTGATGGGTTGCCAGAACTGTGTAAAATCAACCAGAAAGAAAGTTCTGGTTGATACCATGAGATTCATGGGAAATTCTGACTTGTGGAGAATCATTTTTTCATAGTCTGGTAGGCAATGGAAGGGCACAAGTGTCCCTTCGGAATGTCTTCATGCCTGCCAGGGCTATTACGAAGTTGGTCTAGCTCCGTGTAGGTCCCACACAGTACTCAAAGAACCCCATCTAACCACAGATCGGCTTCACTTATTCCAAGGCCTGTGAAACACACACACCAGCCAAGGCATCTTCTGTCACTACGGAGCCTGTTTGTGCTTAGCCTTGGCTCCTGTTCCTGAGGCCACTAAATTCCTTCAGCTTCTCCATCTGTCCCCTCTGCCCCCCATTCCATGGATGCTTCTTGTTTTACTTCACTATAACTTGTGTGAAACTTGCCTTCCCCCCTCATTTTCCACGAAGAAGCTGCTCCAACTCCTCTCCCTGCTTTTTGAAAGTCTATGAAATAGTCAGAGCTGAGAAACCCTGGGAGGTGTCTGTCAGGACAAATGTCTTCACACTCTGAATCGCTTCCGTGTTCTGAGCTGACGGCCACTCAGCCATGAGGCTTGGCCACCCTTCTTCCCTCCACCCCACCTACTCTCCTCCACCCCAAGTTCCACTGAATTCCAGTTCAGAGTAGTTTAGTTTGTCGCTTTCGTTTAAGGATGCTTAATTGCCTTTTAAAGACACTGTCTTCAGCCCAAGGTTAGGGTTTTATCTTCTAACCCTAGATGTTTATCAAGGTCTCTTCTTCCACAGGTAGTCCCTGGTGAGAGAAAGTTGACATTGTTTTCCTCACTCTCCAGCTTGCCTGGAGCTAGGCTGTGAGAGAGGAAAGGTAGTGCTTGTCTTTGGGAACCAGTGAGGATGGTTCTAAAAGCAGAGGAGGAAGGAGGATCTCCAACAACAAAGGAATAAAGAAAATCTATATATACATTTCAGCCACAAAGACCGAAGTTATGTCACTTGCAGGAAAATGAATGTGACTGGAATTAATCATGTTAAGCAAATCAAGTCATTCTCAGAAGACAAACACCACATTTTCTTTCATTGGTGGTTCCTGGATTTTATATGGTCACATAAAATCATGAATGTACATATTAAATGAAAGCAGTAGTAAAATTGTTTAAGAGAACAAGTAATAAATGGTGGGGGGGGTGAGGATTGGAAGGGTGGAGGGACTTGGCGAACAAGGAGAGATACGCTCAACATATAGATCTGTATGAAAATTTAAAATTAATTTCTAGAAAGACAATGATATCAAAGGCACATTAGAAGAATTTGACTGGAAATGCTGTGTTGTTAATAAAACTACCATTTCTGCTTTGTAAAAATGATATGATTTTAAGTATATAATCAAAATCACGAGTATGGTAATCAGTCCTCGTAAATTCATAAACACCATATGTGAGTTGAAGTAGGCAACATGCCACTGAAACACCAGACTATTACAGAGTCACCTGTTAGTTTCCTTACAGAACAATGCTGTTTCATATTTATCACAGTCTTTTCTTAGGGCTCATTGGGTAAACAGGCAGTGTTTGAAGTCATCTTGCATGGGATGCTTACTCAACGAGGCATGCCTACTCTTGTGGGAATGACGGCGCTGTCCTAACTCCTGTGGGTCAGCCCTGCACACGGTCCACACTCAGCTAAAGGGCAAACTGTTGCTGTCATTTCAGAGATAAAGTCGTAGAGATTCCAGCGGGTGAGGAGACTTGTCCAAAGCACACAGCTGGCTACAGGCGGAGCTGGTTTGGGACACTTCCCTGAATTTCTGGCAGGACAATGTTATTGCAGCAATTGGAAGTGTGCAGAAAAACTTCCTCTCTCACCCTGCTGGGAGACAGCACATCCCAGGCAGACACTCCTCAAAGCCTTGCTGGCCACACACACTTCAGGGACAGCATCTTGCCCACATGAGCATGGCCTTTCACTAATTCATCATCAGTCTGTGTCAGCTGCGAAGCAGCTCCAGGATTTGGTTGATTTACAGTTCTGTCTTAGCTTCTTAATTAATTTTAACACCATCTCTTTTCCTCTCCAGTTCCTTTTCTTTTTTCTTTTTCCTTCAGCACACAGCAGCAGCACTACAGACTGCCAATAAACCACACAGGGAGCTCTGACAGGAACTTCTTTTTCTTTTGGTTTTTCGAGACAGGGTTTCTCTATGTAGCTTTGCACCTTTCCTGGAACTCACTCTGTAGAGCAGGCTGGCCTCGAACTCACAGAGATCCTCCTGGCTCTGCCTCCCAAGTGCTGGGATTAAAGGCGTGTGCCACCACCGCCCAGCTAACAGGAACTTTTAGTGGACATGAGCTCAGCAGGAAAACTCTGATAACCTAGGCTAATGTAAAATTTAATTAGAAAGAAATGTTAGCATTCCCTTAACTAAGAACTGTATGGAGTGTGTGTGTAAATGTGTGTGTGTCTGTATATGTATGTGTGTTGTATGTAAATGTGTATATTGCACACAGGTGTGTGCATGTGTATGTTTTTGAATGTATGTGTGCATGTGTATATGTATGTGTGTTGGTGTGTGTTGAAATCTATCTCCAGGCAAAGTCAGTCCAGCTTTCCAAAGCAGAACCATCTCTGGGTACAACCACACCTCAGTTATGAGCTGTTTTTTTCTTTGTTGTCTTCTCCCATGAAATTCATCAAAAGTCCATGTAGATTCCTTGCACTTCCTTTTTACCCATCTCTCCTCAAAGTCCCCTGCTAGCCTATAGTCATCCACCATAGAGCATGCCTGTTGGCCTCACCTGGGACCACAGAACCTCCCACCCATGGCTTCCTTTGGAGTGACATGGTCCTAGTGGCTTCCTTTGGAGTGACATGGTCCCAGTGTTGGGGTCAGAAGAGACCAACAGACCTTGCATGGAGGTCCTTCTTGTTCTGCGAGAAGGTCTTAGGGACCAAAGAACTCAGCCAGCAGAGGTGGCCTGCCCTGCAGATTCCAGGGAGGACATCTGGGATCTCTTGAGGCTTCTCTCGGCCTGGAGGGTGGCTCATGGGACAACCTGGACAAAAGCATCCGTGGCTGGGATCCGAACACCATGCTCTTACCAGACTTCCCACAGCTGGCCCTAACAGCATATCCAGATCTACCTCTCTGAGCAGGCCTCAGTGGGCTACTCACATGATGTAACAATGCCAGAGTTCTAGATCAGACTTCCAGCAGGGTGACAGGCAGGATTACCTGACCATTCTTCAAGAACAAGCCTTCATGTAGCCTTTTTCAGAGCCGTTCTTTGGGCCTGGGAACGTAGCTCAGTTGGACGAGTGCTTTCCAGAGTGCATAGGGCTGCTTGGTGGCTCATGCCTGTAATCTCAGCACCTCAGAACCTGAGGCAGGGGAATTAGAAGCTCAAGGTCATCCTTGGCTCCATAGTGAACTCAAGCCCAGCCTTTATGAGACTCTATCCCAAAAGTCCACCTTCAAGTTACTGTCAACTTAGCTTATTTCAGAGACCAAAGCCCCTTCCCCCACGGTAGTTTCTCCCTAAATCTCAGCACCATTTGGAATCCATTGGCCTGTGCATCATTCCTGCCTTCTTTATTTCTATACATGAAACCCTTCAATGTAGTTTCCTCATTGGTAAAATAATGTCCAGAATTATAAAGGGGGCTCCACACAGGGCTTTGCTGGATCTTCACCTTGACAACCTCTTGGCTTCACTCTGCCATTGACCTCTCTTTCTGAACCTTCTGGCCATCTTGTCTTCTTCCTGGAGGGGGGGGGGGGCATCTCCTCAGTCCTAGTTGTAAGCAGGCCCTCATCCCTGCTTCACTCAGACACCCTCTGAGCGATTTCACAATTTCTTAATGACTTATATAATGACAGCAAAGTGATTGAGTAACCGGGAGCTATTTACTCTCTACTCCTGAGCGACTGCTCCAAGAGGACAGAGATTGGCCGTCTTGACCCCAGGAGCTCAGCACTGGGTCTTGCATATGTGCTAAGTACATAATAAATAAAGAATAGGGGTCATGGCAGGGCAGACTGTCTGGACAACCACACACTGAATGTGGGGGAGGGGCAGCCAAGGGGTGCAGCCTGGGTGGCTTGTGAGAGCAGCCAGGGGACAGGCTGGCAGGCCAGCTCAGCAGGGAGGCTCAGGCATCCTGTATTTCCCAGAAAGACCTCAGACAGCCCTGCAGGCTGGGCTTCTCTGTGCTGAGGGAAAACTCCAGCTTTGGCCTTCTGGGTTTATATTTCTCCGAGTAACATAGAAGGAAAACAGTTGGGCCGGAAATGCAGGGCTTGAGGAATAGCTAAGGCAGTGAAGAGGTATTCCCTGGCACTCTCCAAATGTACTTTTAAAAAATAAAAAACCAAGAGTGGCATTGTGTGCTCACAGTCCTAGCTCTGTGAAGTAGAGACAGACAATTCCCGGGGCCACCTTGACAGGGCAGCCTAGCCTAGCCTATTCACCAATGAGAGGAAATGTCGCAAAAAACCAAGTGGGTGACTCTTGGGAACAACAGGCAATGTCGTCCTCTAACCTCTGTGTGCACCAGCACACACCTGCACATAGATGTGCATACCTGCATGTGCACCTGCACACACACACACACACACACACACACACACACACACACACACACAGGAAACACATCATTCATTTAGTCCCTAAGTTCTGGGAAATCCCTGTGAAGCACACTGGACAGGCAGAATTTATCCTTCACAATGCACAGCCCGGGGGTGGCCCCTGGTGTCCTGGGGGCTTTGTAGCTCCCCTGAAGGGGTTCTGATGGATATGGAGTAAGAAAGACTGGTTCATAGATCTGTTTCTTACTTACCAGCTAAGAGAACTCAGGCAAATGGCGTAACCTTTCCTTGAGCTTCAGTACCATCTCTGGTAACAGGGTGTAGTTGCTGAGTTAGTAGAGACATTAGTAAATGTCTCCTGACCCTTAGTAAATGCCATGCTGGGGCATGTGAACGGCTAACAGCTAAAGTCACGGTGGTTCATAACTCAGGTCCTAGAGAAACTTTGACTTTGGTCCTGTACATGTTGAGCTGTTTTGGTCAAATAATAAACAACCCGCGGTGAGGCAGGTGTTGCAATGGACAGGAAGACTGCTTCTCACATAATAGGGAGAAGAGCGGGCTTAGAATTAAACAGCTCTTCCGTCAAGTTCAGTGTAATTGTGGCACCGGTGCAGAGTCTTTCTGGCTGTGATTACTTCTCGTAATTGCTACTGACTCTCCTCCACAGGAGCCGGGGTGGGGGGTGGGGGGGTGGGGGGTGGGGTGTCACTCTGCTGCCCACAGGAAAGACGGCCCCCAGGTGTAGAGTCCAATTACCAGGTACAGTTGGGAAGAACACACACAGACGAGCATTCCTGAGCCCTGAGCGTGGGTTCTTGTTTGTCCTCTCCTTATAAGGAATGAGTTATCATAAGCCTTGCAGGAAGGCCAGGGCTGCTTCTCTCTCCAGTGGCTGAAACCGGCATTTTCCTCAGAGGGGTGGGGTAGTGATTAAGCAGGCTAACCATGCCAGCACGGAGAGAATCCAAGAATGAGGATGTTTGCAGACCTTGAGACAGAGGTGGAGATTTTGTCTGAAGGCACACTTGAGAGTCTCCCCTTGTCCTCTAGTGGAAGATCAGCCAGAAAAGCCATGTCTCCAGCCTGTGGCCATAAAAGTTGGCCTGGTAGGAGGAGCTGGAGCCATAAAAGTCTTTGAGGGTTGTGGGTTATGCCTAGTTCCTGGCCTCATCCTCCGTATCTTAAAGCATACAGCCTCTGCCACTGGCTCTCACGGCCAGGATGCTTCACCTCACTATTGACCTGTGGCACAAAGTCACAGGACCCCTGGGGATGTGAGCTAAAAGAAAGTCTGCCTCCTTTAGCTTGTTTAAGGCAGGCATTTTGTCACAGTGATGGAAAAGGTAATTAACATGGGCCATCTTGTCTTTTTTCTTTTTTCTTTTTTTTATCTATTAGTAGTTGCTGCAGAAGCAAATACAGACAATAGGCCTGCCCGGGGCACTGCGGTGAGTCCTGGTTTTCGATGGGGATGGTCTTCCAACACCTCCCTTGCTGAGCCCCGGTGCAACCATACTGAGAAGTGGTAGGGAACGGATTTAGTGGTTAGAACTCTCGGAAGTAGAGTATCTTCTACAAGAGTGATTTGCCATACAGAGGCAAGCCTGGTCCCTACATGATCTCGTGCTGCTTCTCTCCTGGCATGATCTCTTCTGCACACACTGCTGCTGTTCCTATACACGCTCTAACCCGGGATGCCGCCTACCATGCTGTGACTTAGCCAGAAGACCCTTCCCAGAGGCAAACACACAGAACTGCTTGATCTTGGACTTCCAGCCTTCAAAACTCTTTCCCTTCTAAAGGTATCCAGTGTCAGGCATTTTGTTATGGCAACACAAAGCAGACTACGGCATTTCCAGATCTTTGCTTTTCTCTTCCTTAGATGCAAGCTGAATCAGGGCAACTTGTCTGAAGAGCAAATTGGTACCCTTGCTTAGGTTGGCGCTCTAATGTAGCAATCGGATCTGGTCCTTTGAGAGCCCAGGGAGACAGGGACACCACTGGGCAGAGCCTGTGCTGTTCCTACCACAAGGGAGTGTTCCCAGGGGCCCTTGTACTGGTGTCTGAGCAGAGCCCAGCTGGGAGCTGAGGGGTACTCAAGGCTGCTGGTGTCTAGCTTGGGCTGATGCACCGTGCATTGCCAGAGACACTGGCATCTAAGAGATCATAGCGTCCGAAAACCCATTGTCAAAAATTAGACCTTTTGTTGGAACACTGGGAATCATTCCATCAATGTTCCTGGGGGCAGGGGGATGAACAGATTTCTAACCTAACTGATGAGGACTTGATAGAGCTTAAGAAATCTCTAGAAATAGTCTTTGCATTAAATAGAACAGTTGGGTAAGTGGGAAATGCCCACACATACTAAGTATGTAAGTGGTTATTCAAAACATCCTGGACTAGACTATTTCCAGGAAAGTGTCTCATCTAACAAAGGTGAAGTTACAGCCGCTTTTGTCTATATAATACACTCACTAACAAAACTAACAAGCTTACATTCACACGGAAGCATCGCAAGGATAATACAGCCTTCAAGGAATTGTGAACATGGGTTCTGCTGCAGATGGTATTTGTATAGTTGTTTGTAACATTATGGAAGGACAGCTGGATCTTAACTCAGAGAAATATAGTTGGTATTGTGTAAAAAAGCAAGAAATGACTTATTATAATGTACCACAATAAATAATCATGATTGACATGTGTGACTGGGGATTGATCCTAGGACATCACACATGCTGGCTAAGTGCTCTACCACTGGACTATTTGCCTAGCCTTTAAAAATATTTTGTTTTATTTTTAACTGTGGTGTGGTGTGTGTGAGCGTGTGTGAGCGTGTGTGTGTGTGTGTGTGTGTGTGTGTGTGTGTGTGTGTGTGTGTGTGTGTGAGTGTGTGTGTGTGTTCATGCACACAGTGCAGGCACACGTCTACTCCATTGTACCTTTGGAGGTCAGAAGACAACTTTGGGTTTTGTCCTCGCCTCCCACCTGTTTGTGGCAGTCTATGTTGCTTGCACCATGTACGCCAGGCTATTAACCCCTAAGACTTCTCCCCACCACAGTCTCTCTCTCTCTCTCTCTCTCTCTCTCTCTCTCTCTCTCTCTCTCTCTCTCTCTCTCCCCCACCTCTCTCTTTCCACCCCCTCTCCCTAATTCATCAACAGGTATACAGATGTTATCCCTCTGCAAAAGACAAAGCTGAATGAATGTGTATTTGTATGGATGGTTAACTCAAAAATGTTTTTGGAATTGGCTAATTTATAATAAGTTTAATATGTATAGACTCCTAATATTTTTTTGATTCTATGTAACAAACCTTATTTATCCAAGAAAATCCACTAGATGTTCTTTCTATAAAACAGTTTGTGTGTTTTGGTAGGTCAGTCCATCTGTGAAACTGAAAATAAATAGAAAAATAACAAATCAAAGTCACAAATATTTATGCTCAACAGTTTGCATGCAAAGTACCTTAATTATTAATAATGGATTTATAGATATCTTTTTTGTTTTCTGTAAGCATTTATTTATCCATTCTTTGTGGGGAGTATGTGGGTGTCTATGCCAGGGCACATACGTGGAAATCCGAAGACAGCCTTTGGCGGTCAGTTCTCTCCCACCACTGTGAGGGTTCTGGAGCTTAAACCAAGGGCTTCAGACATGGTGGCAAGTGTCATTTATTTATTTATTTTTACTAGAGAAAAAACTATTATTTTTAAGATTTTGAAAATTTTAAGAGTTTTTAATGGTATCAGAAAATGCTTAAAATATGCTGGATGAACAAGGTTAGCACAACAATTGTCCGCTTGCCTGTGTAACTGTGTGAAGAATCTGATATCAAAGAAAGAATACCAAGATACCAGCAATGCTTTCAGAGCATTGAAAACACAGGCAGGCTTTCTTTCTTTCTTTTTTCTTCTGTTTTTCTAATATTAAAAAAAAAAAACTAGATCTACAATTATGGTTTTCTACATGACCAGGAGACAATTTCACGTGAAGAGAGAGAAAGGCACCCTTAGAGAAGCTCTTCGTGTCCCAATTAACACAGCAGAGAGATACTGCAGGTGGGTGTTTTCCATGGGGTCCTCACTGCAGCGCAGGGAGGTGGGACCGAGTGCTCCTGTTCTGTAGATAGAGAAAACCCCAAGGAGGGTTACATGTCCTGTCCAAGGTCTTGTCCAGGCTTCCTGAACCAGACTCTGACATCAGACCTGCCTGAGCAGAACAGCATCCCAGGTGCACCAAGAGCATCTTGGGTCTGCGTTTCCTTGCTGAAATGGTCATCATTACAGCTGCAGCGTAAGTAACATGTAGGTTCAAAGGCTCTGATGGCCAGGCGGTGATTTTCAACTGTGACGTGTGACCAAGGTCCAGACAGAGCCCTTTAAAGAACTCCTAAATCCTCATCTCTTTCCAATAAAAAGCCCATGTTGGAAAACCTCGGACTTGTCAGAAGCTGCACGCACTTACATGAGGCAAGCTGACTGTGTGGGCGGGAAAGTTATTTACTTAAAAACTGAATTCCTGATTTGCATCCAATCTTTTATAATAATCCATTTAAGGAAAGGGAAATACTCCCTCATGGGATCAGTTTACAAAGTCTTGAGAAACCTGTGACTGAGTTTATCTAACAAAGGGCCCATCCCTGACTCAGTCTGCTAAAGTCAGGAGTCTTGCCGGAATGCAGAGAGCTCCCTAGACAGACAGACACACGCATTCTTATTTCACCATAGAAGCATCTCTCTAACAACAGGCAGCACAGAGTTCTGAGATGTAGACAGGCTTGGACACACTCCTCAGGGTACAAGCTGCCCAGAGTGATATACTTCTCTGTTCACACCTTTCCCCAGTGGCACCCACCTTTCTCCCTTTCTATAGCCACCCCCGTCCCCAGCCTCAATCTATTTTCTAAAGTCTCTTCGATGAGGACTCTGTTTTCCATTGCTGCTTGGAGAGACAGTCTAAATGTGTTGGGACACTCCCTGTTACACCCTCCGACAGCAGAGTGGTGAGGGAGGAAAGCACGGTGGGGTAATAATCCAGGGAAGAGCCTGGAGCAGGAAATCGAGGATCACAAGGCTGACTTGCCGTAGAACTGGGTCAAGGGTCAGCTCTAGCTCCAAGTAACTGAGGCCTATTCCTGACCTTGATCTCGCCTGCTGCACAAAGCACAGTTCAACACTGCCTGTTTTTCAGCCTGGACAGACACGGAGAAGGTCTGCCAGAAAACACAGAGCCCTGATTTTCCTTCTGTCTGTGAATGTCATGAGGCCAACAGAAGGTTACGGTGAATGAAGCCATGAAATAGGTAGGCGTCATTTAACTGTTCTTAAGTTACTTCTGTTTCTTAGTGTGTGTGTATGTGTGTATGATGTGTCAGAGTGTCCTTTAGGGAAGTCAGAGGACAGCTTTGAGTCAGTCCTCTCTTCCTACCATGTGGGTCCCAGGGGTTGAATTCAGATTTTTTAAATTAATTTATTATTTTTTTATTAAGAGATTTTCTATTCATTCTACTTGTCAACCACAGATTCCCCTGTCCTCCCTCCTCCTACCCCCCAGGCCTCCTCCCCAATCTGCCTTTGGACTTAGTTACAAGCACCTTTACACCCACCCATCCCTCCCCACCACCACCACCCTCCACCCTCCAAGCCATCTTCCCAGCCCAGCTTTTCAAATCACTGTTATCTTCCTGCACCTGTTTTCCACCTTAGTAAACTTAGTAAAACCAAGGTAGCCAAAACGGGAGCTTCCCAAGTTTCTTTCAGGTCCTAAACGTTTCCCCCAAATAACTTATTCCATGTGGATTTAATTGAACACCAGGGATTATTGCTTTTATTCTCCAGGAATGAAGAGAGACCCAGGAGATAACTAATCTGACTTTTGAAACTCTCTCTGCCTACAGTTGATCACGTGGGAGTAGCAGTAAGCACCAGACCTATCTGGGCCCTTGGTCTTTGCTGCCGCCCTGTCCTGTGTGACCTTAGGGAATCTCTGCTCCCTCTTTTCTATCGCTCAAAGTGAATGACAACTGTTACCCAGCAAAGTCTGTGGGAGGTCAGAGCTGGAGGATATACCGCCTGGCTCGCTGCAGTTTTACTTCCTTCTAGTTGGCTGAGTCACGCAAGGTTGCATGTGTTCAGAGGAGGGAATCCCTGAGTTTCTCTAGACTATGGGGCTCTGGGCTCAACTACTCTATCAAAGTCTCCCCAAACATCCCAAATCAAATGTGGTCAAACAGCAATCAGAAAGGGTGGTTGATTGGTTGGTTACCCAAATTTCTGTATTCCAATCTTTACGAACACAACTCAGGGCCAACTGCCCTTGGAAGACCTAAATCTCTCCGAACCACCAGATCATACAGGGTCACACTCCTCGGGAGACACAGTGCTAGGTAACTCCAAACAAGAGAGTCTTTCACTACACTGGGGGACACTTGAGGTCAATGTCATGTCTTTCACTACACCAGGAGATAATTGAGGTCAAGGGTCATGTCTTCTGCTCTGCACCCCACTCTCCCAAATGGTGCCAGAAAAAAAAAAAAATCACAGAGCTTGACTCACAGAAAGCTTTGAAGGCAATTTGGCCGTGAATGAATGAATTCCTGGAGACTCAGTCATCCAAGAGCAGGAAAGCTGAGCAAATGGCTTAGTCCATGTCATTTTGCATATTTTTTTCAAACTTCATTACCATGCGATTTCTTTATATCTGCCAATAAGTACAAGAAAAATGTGTCTTTGGATGTATGTGTGAAATTTAACTCTTACAAAATTCTTTTACTCACCACAGAACTCAAAAGAAATGTACTTCAAGCTCATAGACACAGGGAGCTATTTCCTAGTCATGAACAAGTTATGAGATCTTGGGCAGAAGAAATAACTAGTCTGCCCAGTGGAGCGAATATTTGTAATTTTTTATAGAATTAAATTTCTTAATGGGAAACTTACTTCAATCGTGAGTTTTGGTAACCATCCCTCATTTAATTGCTTACAGTTAGTAGTCTGGAATAATGATGCAATTCAGTCATCTACTGCATGCGTGTTCCACAATTAGTTATTTGATGGGAAAATCACACTGCTCAAGTGAGCGTGTGGCAACTCACTGAGATTTTGTAGCTGTCATGAAGAGCACCACATGGCTTCAATTGCTTTGAAAGTTTTTTGAGAGAGCCAGCTCCAGATTCTTACTACAGAACATTTGTAGGGAGCTTTCCATTGCTATAACAAAACAGCAGAGATAATCAACTTTAAAAAAAAAGAAGAAAAATTTCAGCTCACAGTTTCAGAGGTTTTGTTTTTTCAATCCATGATTAGCTGAAATTGGCCCTGGTGCTTTTGAGCCTGTGGCAAGGCAATAAATACACCACAGCTGGAGTGTGTGGTGGAGGAAGCCACTTACTTCATGGTGGCTAAGTAAAAGAGGAAAAGGAAAGGCCTAAGTGGTGATATCTCCTTAAGGCATGCCCAGCTGGCTTAACTCTTTTTTAGGCTGCACTTAAAGGTTCCTTCTCCATGAGTCATCTCTAGCTCTCCCTATAACACCCCTTCACACCCCAGTTGATTTTCAACACATATATAACTATCACAAGCGTTTGATCGTATTGCTGTAACTTATGGTTTGTTCTGCATATTCACACATGGCTGTAAGCTTTCTGTGGAGGAACCTGGGCACTCAGTAGTATTCCCAACAGCTTGTAGACCAGCATGCACTCAGTACCTATCCGTTGCACTATCAATGCAATGCCGCAGGAAGAGGCCCAGTTAGCAATTTGCACTGTGCTTCTAGGACACACATGTGCTCCCAGCGTTCCAATGCTCAATGTACCAGACTATAACAAGCAACTCAGCCACTGAGTCATAGTGCTTCGTCGATCACACTGTGCCAGTCAGGTCAATCTGGCATCAGTCTCCGAAATTCAGCACTTCCCAATATGCTCTCCATGTGACACTAAACCAGAGGAGTTTCTATCGGGAGCCAATTGCACAGAAAGAATGGCTCTGACATGTCTTGTCTCAGAGCACTGAGCAGCTGAGCACAAGTGACCATGATCCATCAGTAAATCTTAATGTGTTTAGAATGCCTGAGAGAAAAGTGCAACATTATGAACAATTGCTGTCTAGTTCCAGACTGTCCCGTCTCAGAAGCTGTGCGAGGGCGATCTGGACTGACAGGGACAGACAATTGTAATGCTTGCACATTTATGCTCTAGCCACGGCTTCAAACACATTACAGATGGCACTGTGGATCATGGTCCTTGTTGCTTCAGCTCTCAGATGCTCTGATCAAGGACAGGTTCAAAGCCTCTTCTGTGGATGGCTCCTGATAGAAACTCCCTCGGTCTTAGTATCGAGGAGAGCATATTGGAGAATGGTGTCCTAACAAGCAGATGGACCTGACTGCTGCTGATCGACTGCACAGTATGCTAGCAGTCGGCTAGTCGTCTTTGAGATCTGACATTGAGCTTGGAGAGTCTGGGTAGGGCCTTGAGCTGCATAACTTGGTCCATGCACATGGTGTGTCCTAGAGAAGCCAGTGCAGACTCCTAGCGACAATCCTCGCATTAGAAGGCTGGATAACTGTAAAGACTCAGCTGCATGTGCAAGTCGCTTGGAGCATGCTACTGGTACTATGAGTGCCAGGTTGCCCCGAAAGCACAGGCCAGATGTATGAAATGCAGACAACAGAAGCATGAGTTTACACTTATAGCATCGAACATCGTGATGTAATACATGAAGATCAACGTGGCAGAAGGCTGGGGTCAGCATGTGTTATTGAAAGGTAGATAGAACTCTAAGGAGAAGGCGCTTGTAGCAAAGCCTAAAAAAAAAGTAAGAATGATTGGACTATGTGGGTCCTGGAAAACACAACAAAATACAACATTCTAGGGAGGTCAGAGTTCTGAGGCAGGAGTGTGCCCAGCATGTTGAAGCATGTTGAAGCAGGAGACTGCTGTGGCTAAAACAGGGTCAGAGATATATTAAAGTGAGCCATGGAGCCAGGTGGTGGTGGCTCATGCCTTTAATGCCAGCACTGGGAGGCAGAGCCACGAGGATCTCTGAGTGCAAGGCCAGCCTGGTCTACAGAGTGAGTTCCAGGACAGCTAAGGCTAGGCAGAGAAACCCTGTCTTGAAAAACCAAACAAGTAAAGTGAGACATGCCTTTACTTGGAGCCCTGGATGTCCTAAGAGCTATCTGATGTAGCAGCCGAAAAGTCAGTAGAAGATTTTGAGCAGAGGGACATAACTTAGAAGAATCACTCTCGATCCAGGATCTGGCTCAGTCCGAGTGCTTACTTGGAATGCACCAAGACCTTGGTTAAAACCCCAGAACCACATAAGCCACGTGTGGGTGCATACCTATAATCCCAGCACTCAGGAGGCAGAGGAGAGGGATCAGAAATTCAAGATTGTCCTTGGCTACATAGTAAGTTTGAGGTCAACCTGGTACCTATATCCTATCTCAAAACAAACAAAGGGGAAAGACCACTCCTTCATAAGTCGAGGAGCCAAAGGTAGAATACAAGCAGGGAGATAAACCTGGAGACCAGAGGCTCTCCCTCTGAAGCCAGCTTGCAGCAGGAGGGGGTGAGAAGGCTCCTGGTCTACAATAGGGTTTGTTGGCAGACACTGTGGGACATGGGGAAGCCGCAAAGGGAAGGGGGAAAAGACATCAGTTGAAAACTTGGAAGGAAGGGAGGAGCGCAGGAGTGGATCTGGACGTGCCAAGTGTGAGGGACTGGTCAGGCCTTCAGCGGAGAGGGAACTTCGAGTCTGAGCAGAAGTGCTGGATGGACAGACGCACTGACGGGCTGTAGAGATAGCACGGAGGGAATGCCCAAGCAGGGGCACAGGAGAGACACACTTGGAGGACCCGGACAACTACAAAGCTACCGTTGTTTCTCTTGAATTAATTGTCTAGGCTGGCATTTATAAGTCTTATACTCAACTGAATAAACCTCCTTAAACTTTTCCGAGCAAGTTATCTACAGTGGCACCAGTGGAGCATCGCCATTTGACTGTTGAAGAGATGTTGGGTTGGGTTGGGGAGGTGGCTCGGTGGGTAGCCTGTCACCCAGCATGAAGATATGAGTTCGATCCCCAGAGTCCACATAAAAATCCAGGCATGGTGGTATGTGTTTGTAATCCCAGCACTGGGAAGGCAGAAACCGGTGGGTCCCTGGTGATTGCTGGCCAGCCAGGTTCTACTCAGAGACCCTATTTCAAATAAATAAATAAGTGAGTAAGTAATTAAATAAATAAATGAGTAAGTAAATAAACAAACAAATAAAGTAGACAGTTCCCGAGGAATGACAACCAGGGTGACCTCTGCTTCACACACGTACACACACACACATGCCCCTGCACACAAATGTAAAGCACAGGCACATACATACACTCAAAAGGAAGAGTTGAGCTGCCAACAATGCGTCCAGCATTAAAAGCCAGTGAGGACAAAACAAAGCACCCCCCCTTGAGGAACTTGCAAGGGGGAATGACAAGTATTTGGTGTGTAAATAAGCAAGCGATGAAGACAGCTTCAGATAGTCACAGACACAGTGGAGGGCCCAGAGCAGACCAAGCAGTGGCGAGGAGCTCGTGGAAAGTGGTAGCTCCACCGAGGCTGTGCTCACTGAACAGAAACTAAAGCAAGGAGAGGAGCTGAGATGCTCTCTTTGCAGGAAGAGCCCTCGTGCTGGGGGAGCAGCTTGCAAAGGGAGGAGATGGAAGTGACCTTGACACTCAGAGTGAAGGAACTAGGCTGCCTGGGCAAAGTGCTAGGAAGGGAAGGCCAGGGAGGAGAAGGTGGCAAGGTCGTGTTGAGCCTTGGCTGCGTGGAAAGTGTGCTGGCTCTGGCTTTCAGGGCAGCGGGAAGCCACTGTAGATTTCCCAGCAGGGGAATGTTGCATTTTGTGCTATGGTTTGTACTGTCTGCTGAGCAGAGAAGGGCCTGAAAGGGAGGAAGGGGAAGACCTAGAGGGTGGTTGAGTGGGGGGGGGGGCAGATGATAGAAGGGCACAAGTAGACAAGGGCTCAGGTGTCCTTTGAACTCGTAGATGGTGGACTGAGGAGAGGAATAGAGATGTCAAAGATGTCACCTGGGTTCAGGCTTAAGCAACCAGATGACTGTGCTCTCCATGAAACAAGCCAATCAGAGGAAGGGTGGGGAGGGAGGGTTTTGTTTCAAGACTGTTAAGTGTGAAATAACTGTTAATCACTTTATAATTCCATGTGTTCTATCTATGAAGAAAGTCACAGTGTCTTTGAATGACTATTTGTTGAGTGAGTGGATAGCGACCGTTTTGGAGGAGGAAGTCCAGAGTTTGGAGAGGGGTGATTCAGGATGATGGCACCAACACTAACACACTGGGAAGTTGTTCCACTGCTGTCTCGATCCATCAGCTGAACCACCTGCAGAGGCCTTGTCCGGACACCACCATCTCTATGCTGCATGAAGAATGTGAGGTTCAGTTCCCCTCCATGGCTTTGTGATGATCAATGTGCCCACTCCCAGGGGCAGATGCGGGGCCAGAACCCATGTCTCTTCACCCACCATCCCACACTAACCTTCTGCCTGGGTGCTACTGTCCCCAGAGAGGTCCACTTTAGAAGGGACCGTGTGATATGGAACTGCCTGTTGCCCTTGTGGTCATGGCAAGGGGTCAGACTGAAGAAGTGAGATTCAAGCTCAGGGTGAAAGAGGCCATGAGGAGGCAAAAAGAAGCCAGCTGACGCTTCTAATCATGCCGCATCAAGTTTTGTCACTCGGCACCACCAAGCCCGTTCCTCGTCCCAGGGAAGAAGCAGCCTCACAGAGGAAGGGTGGGTCAGCCTTGGAGGCAGAGTCCAGCCAGGTGGTGTCCTCTGCTGCAGCTCCTCTCTGGGTGGATTGCATCATGGCGATAAACCGAAGGACAGGGAGGGGAGTGTGTGGTGTCTTTCCAAAGGGTGTGTACTTTCAATGCTCCAGTTTCCAGTCTCTCAATTTCACAACTGGCGTGGGACATTATCCTAAAAAAATTTTTTTTAATTTCTACATCAGAGATAGAAATAGAGATTTCATGTTTACAAGTGTAAGCGGTATTTTAAATAAAACAGCACCATCTAACTTGACTATGAGAAGAATTGTTGACGAGAAGAGGAATGCACAGTAGTTAAGATGTTGTAGCCAGAAGCTAGATTGCCTGCATGTGACTCTTGTCTGGACATTTTCCATTTGTGTGGCCTTGGGGAAGTTTGTGAATCACCCAACACCTTAGTTTATTCATCTATATAATGGAGATAAGGGCAGTACTAGTTAGAGTATTACTGAAGGATTGTGGGTGTCTTAGTTAGGGTTTCTACTACTGCGATGAAATATCATGACCAAAAGCAAGTTGGGGAGGGAAGGGTTTATTAGGCTTATACTTCGGCATTGCTGTTCATCACTGAAGGAAGTCAGGACAGGAACTCAAACAGGGCAGGATCCTGGAGGCAGGAGCTGATGCAGAGGCCAGGGAGGGGAGCTGCTTACTGGCTTGTTTCCCATGGCTTGCTCAGTCTCCCTTTTTATAGAACTCAGGACCAGCAGCCCAGGCATGGCACTGCCCACCATGGGCTGGGTCCTCTCCCATTGATCACTAATTAAGAAAATGCCTTATAGCTGGGTCTCATGGAGGCATTTCCTGAGCAGAGGTTCCTTCCTCTGATAACTCTAGTTTGTGTCAAGTTGACACACAAAACCAGCCAGTACAATGAGTTTATGTAAAGCAGCTGGAATGTGCACGTAAAAGATAGCATCTGCCACGGACTGGCCCATAGGGGGTACCACGACCGTAGGGGGACCAGAGCTTGGGTAGTCAGGAAGGCAAGGATTCGGCGACTGACAGACAGACAACACACTCAGAAGTGGTTTGAATCTGCTGCAACTTTACTTCTGCAAATTAGTAGTTTATATACAGAAAACTATCAAGTCATACAAGGAGCAACAAGAGCTTGGCAATAATTCTATTACATCATCTTTAAAAAACAGTAAGCATATAATTATTAATCGGTGCTAGACATATCCCTTCACTCACAAGAACTTTATGACCCAAAGAGCAGTCTGTGTTTTTTAAACTTAGTACAGTTCCTAGACTTGTGAAGGCTTCTTTGCGGTTGTGGCTGTGTCCTTCATCTTTATCTCAGCCGCTCTCTAGTTTATTATGTATTTTTGCTTTTTTGGTTCTCACCCACTTAGCCAATTTGGATGTTGCAGATCCTCCCTAAGTCTTTCTTCAGTTTTTTTTTTTTTTTTAAATCACATATATCTTTTAATATAAAACCTTTTTACCTGCTGGAATATGGACTCTTGTACTTTTACTCCTGTAAGGGGAAGGTGTAGCTAGAGTTTTCCTGCCTTGCCCACAGTCAGGACAAATCTTTGTCACCCGCCAGTCCCACAGCCGTTCAGATGCAACCAAGTAAACACAGACTTATTTTGCTTACAAACTGTATGGCCGTGGCAGGATTCTTGCTAACTGTTCTTATAGCTTAAATCAATCCATTTCCACAAATCTATACCCTGCCACGCAGCTCTTGGCTTACCGGCATCTTTTCATCTCATGCTGCTTGTCAGGTGGCGGCTGGCAGTGAGTCCTTCTGCCTTCCTGTTCTTTTATTTCTCCTCTCTGTTAGTCCTGCCTATCCTTCCTGCCTAGCCACAGCCAATCAGGTTTTATTTATTGACCAATCACAGCAACTTGACATACAGACCATCCCCCAGCACAGCCAAGTGCAGACTATCTCAGACACCTGCACTCAGGCCCATGGTCCTAATCATCCTCTATGTGGACCTGATGGGTAAAGCCACGATGAACCCAAGAACGGGCTCCAATAGGACATAGAGAACATCCCACAGCATCCAAGAATATGGACTCTTGTACTTTTACGCCTGTAAGGGGAAAGGGTTCTGCTGTAGTCCTTAAGTTTTCCATGCTGAACTTCCTCAACAGAGAGGCCCACCATCTGCCTCCTATGAGATAACTTTTTTTTTTTTTTTTTTTTTTTTTTTTTTGCCATAAATCACTTTAGTTGGGATTCCTAAAGGATTCCTAGTGGGTGAGTATTCATTCCCTAGAAGTGCCTGAACTATTATACTTTCTATTATCTAGTGGCTTGAGGCTTGAGGTCTTTAAGGAATAGCTCATTCTGCTATATCTAAATAAGGTCCATGTTCAGCTTCCCCTTTCCTCCATAGTTCACAACCCAAGCATTCATTGATTTTGGCTGTGTTTTATAGATTAATTAGAACATTATCAGAAAAGCAGTTATACAGAACCATAGCCCAGGGAGCTCATGATCTGTGAAGCACGTCTCCTTCGAGAAGGAGGCATAACACGGGCACTCTGTCAGGGACCTCCAGGGAGCTTAGTCCCGTGGGACACGTATCTCCCGTCTGCTATTATTGACATAATTGTTCATGTCACACAGACGACACTGGAGTTGGTGTGGCAAGCATCGATTCATAATAGTATTATTTTTATAGCTGAATGTCTTGTTAGAAATGCCAAGTCCAAAATTACACACAGAGTTCCTGTTTCAATGGATCTGGAGTAGGACTCAAGAACACGTCAGAAGTGCAAGAGTCTAGGATGCAACAAGATTGAGGTGATGCTTGGATAAACCCTGTCTACAGGGCATCAGTGCAAGGTGAAAAGCATATGACTTGAAGTAAAAAAAACAACCTATCCTTTTGGACATTCATTTACTTTTAATCTTTTATAATTTTATGAAAACATTCATCCTCCAAATCCTCAGATCAAAAGTGTGTGAAAATTCCAACTAAATTTTCACCAATAAAAGAGACTCACATCTGTATGCCCAGATCATGACCCAGACACAGTAGAATCCTAGAGGCCCTCTTGGGACCACTTCTTAGTCCCATCCCCTACATGGATAACTACTATCTTGACTTTCATTCAGTTCTCTACTTTGAGGCAAAGTCTTACCGTGTAGCCCAGGCTAGCTTTGAACTTGTGTTGCCTGCCACAGTATCACAAATCCAGGGGCTGCAAGTGTGTGCCACCTTTCTTGGCTCAATATTGACTTTGGTCTGATGAGTCTTGTCTGTTCTTGAGCTTTGTAGAAATGAGATCATAGAGTATATACTCTTGTATTTGCTTTCTCTACTAAACATTTTGTGTGTGAGGTCCAATCATGGTAGTTCACATAGAATTCTTCTGTGATCACAGCTGTAGAAGATTCCCTCATAAACATATCACAGTTCCTTTGTGCATTCTGCCGTTGACAGACATTTGAGCTGGTTCTAGGTTAGGGCTTTTAAATAGTGTTCCTACATACATTTCTGCATATGCATTCATATAGGCACATTTCTATCTTGGATTGCCGGGTTAATATTGAACTTCCCACTAGTGAAACCCATTTACACTCCCATGAGAAGTGTTAGAGAATTTCAGTTGCTTCATAGCCTTATCTGGGTATTATCTGTTTGCTTGTCACTCAGTGAGTGGGTGGTGGTAGAACACTGGGATTTTTAATGTGCTGTCCTGTCTCGGTCTTTCTGGGCTGCCATAGCAATACATCAGATGTTTATAAACAAGAGCAATTTGTCTCATGGGTCTAGCCATTAGGAGACGGACATCAAGCAGAGTGAGTGTCGGCTGAGGGCCAGCTTTCTGATTCAAGGACATCTTCCTCTGTTTTCACAGGGGCACAGAGGTTTCTCAAGGGTCTGACCCCACAACCTGGCCAGCTTCCCAAAGGGCTCGGTCCTGATCCTATCACTTCCGGAGCAGGGGAATAGGATTTCAATGTGTAAATTCAGGGGAGATATGAACATCACTTGACAGTAAGTTCTCTGGTGACTGGAAGTTGAATATCTTTCCTGTTTTGGTAATTTAGATATTCTTTGTATGAAATATGCCACTGATTCTCAATCTTTTTTAGTCCTGGTATTTTACATCTTACAATCATAGATCACATTTCCCTCTATTTCTTAGCCATATAGATATTTCTCTTTTACTTTTCTAATTTTTTTTTATATTCTTTCTTGCTGAAAGTTGGTGACAACATTATGATAGAAAATGAGAAAGAATGAATGGGTACTTCCTTCTTCCTGGGTCGAGCAGACTTCCTCAGCAAGGAGCAAGGGACAGTGTCGGGAGAAACCCCTACATGCTGGATCCCTTCCACAGACACGTCACCTCTGCTGACACCTTCCATATGTGACATTTGTCTGTCATTCTCCAATAGTTCATGTTTATGTGCTTTGTTTCCTGAATACCTGTTGTGGGCCATCAAGAATATATTATAGAGATTCAGCTGTGTATTAAAGGCAAGCCATTTATTATGAATATTTGGTGCCATCCAGCCTTTAATATTTCAGCTGTCTTCTACTATTGAAATTCTTGCATGCTCAAATATTTCCAAACCTGCTGAACTTCAAGGTTACTTATTACCCCCCTCCCCTTACCTTAAGGGCCTGCAAATGAAGCTCAGACCATCTCCTCACCTCGAAGCCTAGTGGCTCTCCTGAGCAACTGACTGAGAACAAAAGAGGTTTTTACATATCAAGGTGGAAGGTAGGGTGGAGGAACATTCCTAAGGAGGCAGAGAACCTTGTGGCCAGGGAGAAGAGGACAGGCATTTTCTGTAGAAACAGGACAGAACGGCATGGCGAGAGAAAAGAGGGGAAGACAGAGGTTCTGTAGAGGGTAAGCAGATCTTGGCTATTGTTTTCTGAGAGCCAGGAGTAGAGAGTAGTGGAAATGGAGAATGAGGAAATGGAGGACGAAGATGAGGCTGGAAGTATAGAACTTTGGTCGTTAGCAGGACTGTGGGCCAGGGAACTGGACGGACCTGAAGCTATGCAGACAGGATTTCAGACCAGAGAAATAAAGTAGACGGATATAGAGCTTGGTATATAGATTTTTTTCCCCTCAGATACCCCATGCCAGACGTGGTAATGTCCCCGGGACCCCTGGGAATTCAATAAATACTGGTATGCTTCTTAAGGTCAAGGATGCTGCCTTCTCCCTCTGAAATCTTTTTTATCCAAAACCACCTTGTGAGACTGACCTTCCTACGTCATTAGTTTTATGCTTTTTAAGTTGGAGGAAGTCCGGGACACTGAAAACTGTGTGCCTGCCATCATTTACCAGCTGTCCCTGTCATCAGGGCTTTGGGTCCAGAGGCTGGGATCAGCGGCATGTTTGAATTCAGAACCCACATATGACTTCATCAAGCTTAAAGAAAACCATGTTTCCCTGGGAAAGGGCAATCATCTATGTATTTACTAGAATAGGTATGGTTTTTGCCTGAGAGCCTAGCAAAAGAAACGAGCTAGAAACAGTCTCCAAATTATTTTCATGGAGTAAGCAAAGTGACTTTCCAACATAAACTCATGAATAAAGTATGAAAGTTTGAAGGCGGGTGTGAAAGCATGCATTCCAATCCCTGGACTTGGAAGGCTAAGGCAGAAGGATCAGTTTGAAGCTAGCCTGGGCTCCCTAGGGAGACTTTGGGGGGTGTGTGTTATTATTTTAACACTCATTTGAAATATATGTATCTTTAGTGAAATCCAGTCACCCGCTCACCCTCGAGTGGCGGGCAGGCCAGGAGCAATGGCTGGACGTTCATTCTTCCTGTAAAAAGTCCACATGGACGGGCACTTTCTCGGAACTGGAATGTAAACTCCTTCAGAGATCTCAGAACTCACACAAGGCTGGGTCATGATGCTCGGAGGGGTTATTTGGGGTTCTCAGTTGCTCAACAAGAATTTCAATATGTCTCCAAGTGCTAGTTTAGGAGTTAAGGAACTAGGTTTCTAGGGTCTGAGAAAGTGGAGTATATTAGTAAGAATCTCTAAGCCTAAACTTGTCTAGAAGCGGATTTGGTTTATGCTTCTAGTGTAATTGGGGAAATTCCTGGGAATGAGGTCACTAATCCAGGGGGAATCCTGCTGAGGGTATTCTGGGAGGCACCAAACCTCAGAGGTTGGGGAAATCTGATTAAACTCGAATTTCTCTTCGTCGTTCGTGTTCTATGTCCTGTGGTTAAGAATCACAATAAATTCATGTTGCGTCTTTATGGCTCATGGAGTAGAAATCTAAAACCCATGCAGATTGAAAAGAAGAAGGAGGAAAAAGAGGAGACGAAGAAAAAGAAAAGGAGAAGAATTAGAAGAAAGAGAGAAGAGGAAGAAGGGTAAGAGGAAGAGGAGGAGGAGGAGGAAGAAGAAAAAGGAGGAGAAGAAGGAGGAGAGAAGAAGAAGGAGAAGAAGAAGAAGAAGAAGAAGAAGAAGAAGAAGAAGAAGAAGAAGAAGAAGAAGAAGAAGAAGAAGAAGGAAGAAGAAAAGAAGAAGAAGAAGAAAAGAAGAAGGAGGAGGAGGAGGAGGAGGAGGAGAAGAAGAAGACGACGACAGCTTGCAACCACTCACAAGATATTCTCACCCCAGAGGGACTTTTGTAAGATCTTGGATCTGTCCAGCTGTGTCCATCCGGAAGGGAAGAGTGTGGCCAACTGCTTGCTGTGCCAGTCAAATATTTTGTAAAGGTCTGGGCTCTACCACCTGCTGGATTGGGGCTGATCAATTTCTGTGAACTCTATTCTTCATCAGATACACCCAAGATAGAGATACTTACTTCATAGGCAGATTGGCAGTCCAAACAGTGAGCACGAAGATATTTGATAAACAGTGAAGTGATACATGCAGCAGGGCTCACATTCCTTTGTCCTTTTCTTCTGATCCTCAACAGGAGCTCTGCCTTCCTCCCAACCCAGGGAATAACTCCAGGCACTCAGTAAACTTTTTCTTATCTAGGTGAACACAATCTTGAACATAGGAATGGATTCGGTCCTTTAATAAACACCTTTGAGTGCCTAACCCTAAACCATAGCCTGCAGGCTGCATGTGCTCCAGGCTAGCTAGGAATATGACTCAACACACAATTATAAACTTACTTTTAAAATTATGAGACATTACTTTGCGTGTGTGTGTGTGTGTGTGTGTGTGTGTGTGTGTGTGTGTGTGTGTGAACTCAACTGTGCTTCTCTTGGGTGTGAACTTTGTAGATGACAGCTTTACATCCCAACATCAAAAGGTTTAACACGCCTAAGTGAATCGATAAACACAGAGGAGGCTGTCTGTCAGAAGTGTGGGGAAGAAGGATGCATTACTGAACCGTGAAGCTCTGAAGAGTGTGGGTCAGGTCTTTCTGAGAATTCCTGTTCACAGTTTCGAAGGCCGGATTCCTCAGGCGTGACTTAGCTTTCTAAGGCCCTCATTAAAAATGCGTCATCTTCCTGTGCGGCCATCACTCTAGGCTCAAGCACCCAGCAGCCAGGCTCCAGGTCAGAAGACCAGCAGCCGCTACCAAGAAAGCAGGGACCAGGTGCAAAGAGAAGTACGGGACAGTACTCGAAGCCATCCAGACTAGATCAACCCGGGGAAGATTCCCCTCCATCCCCACTCTGCTAAGCTCACAGCCATGTTTTCTGGAGCAAAACTGAACCGAGTCAAGTTTCATGTACTTCAAAGTCCTTCCTTGTTGGTACATGAAAACACATTCCTGTCCAAACTCACCTAGACTAACCACAGTCAACTTCCTAGCAACTTTTTCATGCCTAGGAATTAATCCTGGCACGAAACACACGTTTCTAGCTCTTAAAAGATGTTGGCTTTTTTTTCCCTCCAGAATTTTTTCCTTCATGTCTCCCTGGCTATTCAATGTCCAGTTGAACCATCCTTGACTAAGCTTACTAAGAACTGTAGGGCAGCATCACGGCAGTGGCGTTGAAAGTGTGCCACATAAGTCTGGGGTTCACCACAGCCACCACAAGCTCTCTCTTGACTTTATGGAATCATCGACTTTCCTCCTCATCAACACTGTGACTGACAGATCTACAGAAGATACGGCCAATGTATCTTCTGTAAAGTATAAAAATGCCGTATAAAATTGTATCATCAAGGGCGGCAGGTCGTATCTGCCAATCCCATAGATCTGAGGTCTGTGAGGGAGGCACAGGCCACCAGTTGAGGAGAGAAGCAGAGAATGACAGTGTCTGCTGTGTACAACAACAGTGATAGAGCAATTCCTCTGGTGTATGTAACGACCCAGTCCACTTCAGCCTTTTCCTTTAACGGATCAGCAGCTGGATACTTAGCACATTGTGGATACTGTGTGTACATCCTACAGCCACTGAGAAGTAATGGGATCTGGAATCCAGTCCTTCAGATTTCCACTTGAGTGTTATTTCAACACCGGCTATTTGTGTGTGGTGCATATGTGCTCTCATTCCCAAGGTTCAGGAGGGGAATGCGTCTGTGAAGGGGAGAGGCTAGTGACCCAGCAAGCTCTGTGTAACGTCTGACACAGCTCGTGCTCATCAGCTGCCCCTATGTTCCCAGGCCAGCTCCAGCTCTCTGCCCTTCCCAGCTGGGCTCCACATCTGGAGAATGAGGGTCCTGCCCACCCATAGAGAGGCCCAGGATCATAGCCTCCTCCTGGTCCTCACCCTGAAGTTACCCCCTTCTCCCTGCCATCATCTTGCCCTCTCCGTTCTTATCTGTCCAGTTTTGGCAGGCTTAAACCTGTGATGGTATGCACAGAATTGCTTGTTTTTTTCTTCCAGAGTGCTGTTGACATAGATGGCATTTATTTCTATTTTAAAACACAGTCTTCTTCTCTAAACTGATCTGTTTGGTAGGAAAAGACATTCATGAGTGGTTATGACTAGAAGTGGTTTGTCAACAGATTGTCTTTGGGTTTTAAAGATGTCATAAACCCTGGCTCGGCACGCCTATTTACTACTGCTCTGGGACTAAGACTCAGAAGGTGCCAAGGCTTCATGCGGGCAGACTTCCTCCTGGGAGGCTCCATCTCCTCCTTCCATTAAACCAGTTGCTTTCCTCAACTGTGTCGAGTGCTCCTGAAACTCGGAGTATGAGAAGAAAACTTGCTTGTCCAACACTTATTAAGAGACTAATGTGTCGGGCCCTGGGTGCAGCACTTAGGAAAAGAGGCCATAAATTAGAAAAAAGAGCAAGAAAGAGTATATGGGAGGGTTTGGATGGAGGAAAGAGAATGAAAAAAAAAATGTTGTAATTACATTATAATCTCAAAAATAAAAATGAAGAGAGACTAGGCTAGAAAGATGGTTCAGTGGTTAGGAATATTGACTGCTCTTCCAGAGGACCCAGGCTTGATTCCCAGTAGCCACATGGCAGCTCACCACAGGGTCTGCAACCACAGTTCAGAGAGATCCAGTGCTGTCTTCCAAACTCTGTAGATGCAGACATACATGCAGGTGAGACACCCATCCCCATACAATAACAAAAGTATTTTTTCCAAAAAAGAATAAATGATACAATGATGCATCTGACTTCAGAAAATACAACTGGACTTCCCCAGGAGCACATACAATGAGCCAGAGGAAGGCTACGCTTAGGCTCAGCCTCGGACCTATGACCCACCCATTTCAATCCTCATCTACACTGACCCTTCCCGAGCGCCTGGGTTGGTTTGTTCTCCACTCCATACACCGCACCAAGTATTCAGCCTGGCCCCTGGAAAGGCTTTGGGAGACTAAATAACGGATTTCCTTACAGCTACCCTACAAGGTAGGCACTGTTTGTTTTCCTTTTATCAGAAAAAGAGCAGAGGATGACAGGAGCCAAGAAACCTGCCACGGCCTCAGAATGAAGAGGACCTGGGGACTGTGTTTCCCAACCCTGTGCTCGCTCTCCTCTGTAGCTAGGACAGTGTCACCTGCACCTTCTCTGGAAACTCTGCTTCTCTTACCTGTACATTCAGAGACGCAGGCTGGATGATTCCATGATCTGTTCAAACTCCAGTGCCTAAGATGGACCTTGAAACCCACTGTAATCATTATGCCAGGGAGGGCTCCTTTGTTTTTTAAGCATGTGTTTCTGTTCAACCATGATAGCGCCAGGACTGCTCCTTTAATGTTTCACTTTAGTATCCAGGTGTGCTATTCCCAGTCTATGTTCTGAGCGCTAACACTTCCCAGGCATTTAAAAGGTTTGTGACTTCCTATAAACCCGCCTCATCTAAGGACGGAGTGAACCATGCACATCCCTCCCCAACACCCAAGTTTCCCCACCCCATTTTTCTCTTAAGGACAGCAGCAAATTTTGGGTGCCCTGCTGCACACCTCAAATAATCCCTTTTCTGGAGATAGAGAAGATACTTCTTGAAAATAATGATTCTTGATTTTTAAAGGAAAAACAGATTTTAAAATTTTATGAGGTACTATGTAAATCCGTTTTATGTCTATACATTAGCAATGGACAATCAAAAATGAAATTAAGAAATAATTTCTCATCATGGGCTAAGGAGAGGGCTCGGTGGCTAACAGCACTTACTGCTCTTGCAGGGGACCCTGTTCTCTTCCAGAAGCTTTATGAGACTGTTTAAGACCACTGTAACTCCAGTTCCAAGAGTTCTAATACTCTCTGGCCTCTGAGGGTATCCCACACAGCACACCCAAACTCATGTGGGCATACACATATACACATGAATTTTTAAAAAGAAGTAATTTACAATTACATCAAAAATCATAAAATGCTTAGAAACAAATTGAACTAAAGACATGTAAGACTTGTACACACTGAAAACGACAAATATTGTAGCAGGAATCTTAAAGGGTCTTATTAATAAAAAACAAACCTGGAGCCAGTTATTGGGGTGAATGCTGGAAGATCAGAGAGACAGAACAAGCCACAGCTTCCTCACCTCACCAATTCCTCAGTTGATCCTGTTTCCTCAGACTGGATGCATCTCAGCTGAACTGTGCTGCTCAAAGCCTAAAAGCTTAACCAGCCAAATGCTTCTAGTTTCTGGTCTTCACACCTTATATACCTTTCTGCTTTCTGCCATCACTCCCTGGGATTAAAGGCTTGCTTTCTGGGATTAAAGGCGTGAGTCACCATGCTTGGCTGTATCCTTGAACACACAGAGATCCAGATGGATTTCTGCCTCTGGAATGCTAGGATTAAAGGCATGAGTGCCACCATTTTCTAGCCTCTGTATCTAGTGGCTGTTCTGTTCTCTGACCCCAGATAAGTTTATTAGGGTGCACAATATTTTGGGGAACACAATACCACCACAAAATATTGTTAAAAATGGAAGTTTTAAACATAAAAAAAATCTTATGTTTGCAGCCTAAAAAGTTAATATTGTTAAGATAGTCACACTTAATTGAAGTGTGCATGCAACAAAACCCTGATTGAAATCCAAATTAACTCACTTTGGAGAAATTGATAAGCTAATGTCAAGAATCATATGAAAATTTAAGAAACCCAGAATAGCCAAACTCATCTGGAACGAGAACAGGTTTTTGAAGATAGATACTTCCTAGTTTCAAAATTAAATGCAAAATCTACATGACCAAGCCAGTGTGGTTCTGGTACAAAGATAACCAAACACAGCCATGGGAGAGAATTTAATGTATAGAAACAAACCTTCACAGTGACGGTCAGTTAATAGTTGATTTTCAAAGGGGAAGTTCTTGAGGCAAGTCAACTATTTTCTGGAAGGGTGAAGTCATGCTCATGTGGCCAGAAGCTGTGTGAGCAGAGGTGACGTCTCATCTAGAACATGACATCACCACTAGAACGGAGCCGAGTGAAAGCGGTTGTTGTTAGACGTCAACAATATTCAGCCCAGGGAGAGAGCTGAGGGCAACACACGCTCTCCGTCCAAGAGAAGGAACAAGATGAGAGAGTGACCTCTCAGAGTGGCAAGGCCACCACAGTTTCTTTGTCATCGTGAAGCGGGATAGAAAGACAGGGGAAAGTGTGGGGACAGCGGAGGGAAATGAACCCCTCGCCCACTCCAGAGACTGGGTGGAACCTCGTTCCCACAAAATAACAGCACTGGCTATAAAGGTCGCTGACATAGGGATAATGTTCCTTTTATAGAGAGATTTTCAGCTAAGATTGTTCAAATAGCAATGAAGCATCCTAAAAGCCTGAACATTGGTAAACCTGTGTGTGGTCTTTTTTTTTTTTTCATTTTTTAAATTTATTTATTAAATTTAATTTTACATATCAGCCACGGATTCCCTTGTTCTCCCCTCCCACCCCCACCCCACCCCCACCTTCCCCCCAGCCCACCCCCCATTCCCATCTCCTCCAGGGCAAAGACTCCCCTTTTGTGTGGTCTTAATTGTCTCCAAGAAGCTTTCTGGAAATCTCACAAACAAGACTATTAAGTTTAGTTTATAGTTGACACACTTTAACTCCTCCTACAAATCTTGTGATCTAGAACTTTACCTCATCAGCTGAAATCCTGTGCATTTCACCCCGGAAACCATCCTATGATTTCATCTAGCTTCCTCAGCAAGCTTCTAAAGATGCCACTCTAGAAACCACCAAAATTGCACACAGGAGACCACAAAATAGTGATTCCCAACCTATGGGTTGTGACCCCTCGAGGATGGAACAACCCTTTCACAAGGGTCACATGTCAGATAACCTGCATACCAGGTACTTACATTACAGTTCATAACAGCAGCAAAACTACAGTTGTGAAGTAGCAATGAAAATAATCGTAAGGTTAGGGGGTCACCACAACACGAGGAACTGTATTAAAGGGTCACAGCGTTAGGAAGGCTGAGATCCTCTGCTATAAAGACACCTAAGCAGACTCTCTAGGGAAGCCTTGCTTGGCTATCTTATCCTTCCCCTTAGTGCCCTGCTCAAATTCCTGTTAAAACGTCTTCATAATAAACTCCAACTTTGCTTCATTCAGGCTCTTACATAAAATTCTTAGCAGCAAAGTCAAGAATCCCAGCTACCCCTGGGGAGGAGGTTATGGAAAAGAGCACCCCAGGATGCTCAGGTGGCAGCTGTGTCTCCAATCCACACCTCACTGCCGCTGACAGCTCTGGTGCCCCCACACAGGCTGTGACACGAGCTAAGAGTAGAGGAGCCCTGTGCTAAGACTGTCGACGTGACTCCCCGGAGAGCAGTGTGCAGAATTTCTCCCTGAAGCTAGAGGAAGTCATGACCACTCTGGCTTGCTGCCTTGTCCCATCACTCCACTGGCATGTAGTTGGTGTCCTACTGTCTGTCTAGGTCATCCCTTGAATGCTCTGCCTGAGGGCATCTGAGCCTCGGGGCACACCCTGCCACCATCATAGCTGGCCTCTTGAGCGGGGTCGGCGAATGATGAATCGGGCCTTGTGGTGTCCCTGACACTTGGCCTTGTCTGTACCCTACTCTGCCCTCACAGTGTCCTAATAGATGGACAGGCAGAGAGGAATACATGTCTCATCCCCCTGAGAAAACAAGAACAGGAGGCTTACAGTCATGTAAACAACAGGGAGAGGCTGGGTCCAAGCACCAGGACTTCTAATAGCCCACGGTACTTTGGGTAGGAATCGTCATGCCCCAGTTTGGTTCTTCCTTGCTATGGATATACATGGTGATCAAAAGCAACTTGGGGAGGAAAGCTCCATTCAGCCTACATATCCTGATCAGAGTTCACCACTGAGGGAAACCAGGGAAGGAAATCAAGACGGAGCAGAGGCAGGAACCTTGGAGGGATGCTGCCTACTGGCTTGCTCCATCCGGCTTGTTCGGCCACCTTTCTTATATAAACCAGGACCACCTGCCTAGGAGTGACATCGCCATAGTGGGCTGGGCCCTCCCATACCCATCATTCATCAATAGAATACCCCACAGATTTACTGACAAGCCAATCTGAGGGTGGCAATTTCTCAGCTGAGGTTCCCTCTTCCCGGATGCGGCTAGCATGTGCAAGTTGACAAAAACTTACCAGCACATTTCCCTATGCACTCATCCCTGAAATACTGTGAAAAAATTGTTGTGCCAGCTTGCAGGCCACCGAAATGCTTGAACACCAGAAACAGCTCCTCTTTGTTGGAAACGTGTACATTGGCTTGCCATCTTAACACAGACACAGATGGCTGTTTTTCTGTTATGAAAGCAATGGTGCTTGTTATGGAAAACACTTTGAGAATGGATGTGTGCATTTCCGTGCTTCAGAAGGAAGGCCTTGAGTCCATCTTTGGGGGAAGGTGACCTCATCTTAGATGAATGGATATTTGGGGGTCAAGGTCATGGTGTGTGGTGTTCTGAGGGAGGATGGCTCTTTTTCTCCAAGAGAGTAAACAAGTCATTGAATTCTTAAGTGTTCGGGTTCTGCTTTTTAATGGGGGCATCACGTCCTGTTCAGAAGACCACTGAGCCTTATTGCTTAAGGATAGAAACAGAATGAGAGCTTTTGTGCAGAAGAGCCGGCAGGGTACTCTGGCAGAGAGAAAAAGTACCTACACCCACGACTTCAGGTGGGCAGACGGCAGGGCTGCTGTTCTTGAGGTGTCCCTCCCAGGAGTGGGGCTTGGAGAAAGAGTACTGTAGGAGAACAGCCAAGGGCTGTGCTGGACCACATGCTTGCCCTCATCCCACCATAGGGCAACCCAACCTGATGTTGGGTCAGCACTCTGGTTGAGGTGAGAACTCTCAGCCCCATGGAAGCCTTGTGTTTTATCCCGCTTCAGCTTAGCTCATCGTTCTGGAACACACACGAAGTCCTGTAAGCAAGATCTGGTGTAGGGTATCCAAGATCCCACTTACATATCTAGGGGCCAGTCAACAACTGGCAACACACCCTGAGTCAGAAACAGAGGTGACAGACACCAGTCTTCCAAGAGCCAGCCAAGCTGCAAGAATGCTGGTTTGCCTCTCTCCTCCCGGGAGGAGAAGGTTAGGGTCTAATCTCAGCAGCCCTCCATAGCCACGCCTCTCTGCAGGGAGGAGGAGGAGTGGGCTCCATCTCTCCTCCCCACGGAGGCTGTTGCACTCCTGCAAAAACAGAGTCTTCTCCTGAAGATTCCAGCAAAGAGAAAGACGTACCTCCCCACTGAGCAAACTGCGACAGGGACTTCATTATCTTTCTTGTCTCCTCAGCTGGTAGCATCTTGCAGCACCTGAAACTCCCTACAGCCACCTGAGATTTTGAAATCCAGGTACCTTCAGAGGAAGATGCTTATCAGTTCAGAAGATAAGGCCTGGTGTCAACAGGGCGTATGACGGTGACAGGAATGGAGGGTAGGGGTGGGGCCAGGGGTTGGGGGTGGGGGAGCTGCTGGGAAGCTGAGGTTGGATCTCCTTGCCTCTAGGGGTGAATGAGGTTGTATGTCTTCCAGTCACCTTGCTTGGGGCCCAAGTAGGATTGAATAGCCTCTGTTTGGCCTTCCAGACAAGAATAAAACTCCATGATAGTCTCTTGGCTTCTGCTTGATTTATCATATGAGGCTCATAAGCATTTTTATAAAGTGAATTGATGCAATAATATAAGCTATATGTGATGGGGGAGTCAAGACCCTCCAATGTTGCCTATGTCCTAATCTCAGAACCTGTGAATATAGCAGGTTGTGTGGAAGAAGGGAAATAAGGTTGCTGGTGAAATTAAGGTTACAACTGACTTTAGAAGGAGCCATCTATGTCCCAAACTTCACCAGATATAGATTCTTCTGGAGATCCGATCGTGGTCTTCTTGGCCTCCAGGACTACGAAAAAGAAAGTTTACTCATAAGCCATCCTGTCTATTTTGTTATCACAGCACAATCAGCTCAGCTGGTAACTGGAATAAAATACAATGGGAAGAAGCCAGACTACTGAGCTGTAGGAGATTCACAGGAAAGAGCCCTCACGGCTCCCTAAGCTCCTGGTTGCTAGGAAACGGACTCTGGTTCTGGGTGGAGTTACATGGGAGAGAGGGGGCTTCCGAGAACTCAACTCCCCAATCTTACAGTGGCTGATACCCTTGAACCTGCATCATACCTACCTACAAGACTCCCTTCCAGAGCTCTCTCCCAGCATGGGGCATCTCTATGTCCCCAGATGGCTCCCTGCGTTGGGCAGACCCTGGAGTCACCATACTCGGTGGTGCTGCTGCCATGGACCAGAACACCCCTCCCCAGCATTCTCTACAGAAAGGCCTGGGGGTGCCGCCTCTCACTCATCCTGTCCAAAGGGCCCAAGTGCCCATCTCACCAGCACTTGGGTGTGTGGTGGGTGGTTAACGAATGCCAATTGTCAACTTGACACGACCTGCAATCACCTGAGACAAACTTCTGGGCGCACCTGTGAGGGAGTTTTCAAATGGAGTTAACTGAGGCATGGAGACCCACCTTGCATTGGTAGCGCCATTCCTTGGGCTGAGGTTCCAGGCAGTAAAGAGGATAAGGCGAGGTGAACCACATCCCCTCTTTCTTCTGTTTCCTCACAGTAAACACACTGTCATCGGCTGCCTCACGCTTGGGCTGCCATGGTGTCCCAACCTTGGTAGACTGTGCCTTCAAACTGGGACCACCTGGGAGCTCTCATCATGAATTCTGTCACAACGAAAAAACAACTAATACAGGCTGTCACTCATTGACAAGCACTTTCACTGTTCCCAGAGGTTTCAAAACCTCAACTTTGTAGCAGCTCCGTGAGGTAAGGACCATGGATACTGTGTGTGACGGTGCCAGAGAAATAGACAGGTCACTAGCCAAAGTCACTCAATGAGCTTTGGGATTTTAAAGTAATGTTTTATTATATATATATATATGTATATATTATATAAAACATATATATAATAAGACAAAATTATTATTCTTATATATACAATATGTAATAAAACAAGACTATATATTTATATGTTTTCTTATATATAGTTTGTTATATATACTAATGTTTATTAATTTGTTAACAAAACAAAACTATATATATAAAGGCTTATATAGAGAAAAGTCAGTGAGCTTTTCTCTCCTGGGCCCCAGGCAAAGGGTGGCTTGACTTGAGATAGAGTCAGCGGGGCAGAAGTCATATCTTACTGGTCTCCCGACATGTGCTTCTTTCCTGGCCTGGTCCAATGCCTGGCTCTCTCTGGAGTGGGCTCCCTCTCAGAAGACTCCGAGGCCCTCATAAAGAGCACTCAGTTGGGCACAGCTAATTTATCAAAGAATCCCACACCCCCTGAAGGAAAGGACAAATCCACAGAAATGCCCTGGGTCTCTGTCGTCCCTGTGGCCAGAGACTGGCTTCAGATTCAACCCTGATTGCTTGCTTTTTAGGCAAGGTCTTCTGGAAATGGCCACTTTGTTCTGGCCAACTGCTGTTCCCTTCTCAAGTCCAGGACATGTTTGTCTAAAGAAGATAAACAAGAAGGATTGACTACCAGGACTGAGCAGAGCCACTGAGTACCTCCGGACCCATGGAGACTCACTCCAGAAAGGGCCCTGGGCTCCACCACCTGCTCAGGAAACTGGAGTCCAAGCGCAGAATGAGCTCTTCTGTCTAGAAGGAAGAAAGCTACCTTCCTTCCACTCTCTGCTGGGATGTAGTTGAGAGCCAAGGGAATCGAAACGACCCCCTGGGGCCTTCCAGCTGCTCAGTGGGAGGTTGACAGAGCTGAAGCCACAAGTTCCCTTCACCATAGTCAGAACCCGGGGAGAGGGGTGTGTGGGGGGGGTGCTGTCCCTTGAGTCCTGCTCCCCTTCCAGAGAACCGTCCCGGGGTGGTGAGGGCATCACCAACTCCACAAACAGGAGGTTGCTGATGAAGCACCCAACTATTCAGACACACACACTAACAGGGCAAGGGCAGCCTCCCTGCCCTGCCCTGCCCTGGACTCCTGCCAGGGCTTGGGCTTTCTCCAGTGCTAGTAAACAGCTCATAAGTACCACAAACTCTGGCACCTGGAGACCAACTTCCAACATGAACAGAGCCCAGGTTTAGACCCTGACGCAGGAGCTGAATTGGACTTAGCCAGCCCCGCTGAGTCTGGGTGCTGTTGAGACACGCAGATGGCTTGTGTTGCTCTAAGATGGGCCGGCTCATCATAACCAACCTAGGCCTCCTCCAGACAGCGCCTTTCTAGGTCACCGATACTTCCCCTTGCCTGGGAGACATGTCGTGGAAACTTACCCTGGTACTCCGTGTGTCCTGCTGGCTCCAGAAGGTCCCCAGACTCTTCCCTGGTCCTGGAGAACACGTGTGTAGGCTTGGAAAGCAGACCGAGATGCTTCCTCATCCAGCTCCCACCCTGCCAGCAGCTAAGCCTTTGTGGACACGGGCGGAAGAGCCATCCCGGTGAGGCTCACAGCTTGCCCTGAGACCATCTGCGGAGCGAGAAATGTTATCACGGGTGTGTGTGTAAGGCAATTGGAATCTGTCTCTTGGAGCATTTACAGCTCCACAAGGAATCTCTGTTCAGAAGAACGTGTTGGAAGAAGCACGATCTCAGGCTGAGGGCAGGTTCTGCAGATGAAGTGTCTGGACCTGAGCTTGATCCCTATAACTCACATTAAAAAAAAAAAAAAAAGAGTCACTTGCGGGGTTGTGTGCTTGTAATCCCAGTGCTGGAGAGGCAGAGGTGGGTGGAGCTCACTGGCCTGTGAGCCTAGTAGGCAACCCCCAGACCAGTGAGAGAAAGACCCTGTCTCCCATTCCAATACTAACCAGGACTGACCCTGCTTAACTTCTAAGATCCGTTGAGACAGGCCTGTTCAGGGTGGTGTGTCTGTAGATGAGACTTGTCTCAAAGAACCAAGTGGACAGGGACTGAGGAACAGTACCACAGGCTATGCTCTGGCCTCTAAGCACCCATGCACATACATGAGTAAATATAATAATATAGTATAGTTTATATAATTTATAGTATTTATATACTATGATAGAATATACAATATACTATGGTAGTCTGCCCTGCCTGCTCACCTTGACTCCCTCAGGAGGTCCAGAGGCTGTTGTCCCTGGCTCTGCTCCCCTGCTCCTTTTAGGGGTTATTAATACAGCTGTTGTCACTGCCTGCTGCTCTTCTGTCTCATCTCTTGGCCTTCTCCTGAAGGCTGTATGCAGTCTGAGGGATTTCTCTGTCTGTAGGAACGTGCTGGGCCCACAGCCTGTCAGGGAGTTAATGCCAGTGACTGACAGACAGGCAGTGAACGTGGACACATTCGCCAGCCTCAACAACTGTCAGGCAGACAAGGCGAGGCACATTCTATTCCACCTCCCCAAGGGATGGTCAAGGTGATCTACAAGGGAATCTGTTCATTCAACATACCTTGAATTCACCCTTTCCTCATCAGCCCACATAAACCCCACACGGTATGAAAAACCAGAAAGAGGAACATTTAAGCAAGAGTAACTCCTCCAGTGTGGCATTAGGTTTAAATCAAGGAGAAAATCAGAGTGCAGCAAATAACTTGAGTGGGCAGTGGCCTTTTATCGCTGTGTCTGGGTAAATAATTATCAAGTATTTCATGCTGGAGGCCAAGAATGGAAAATTTGCCTTATCTGTCCTTGCTTGTTTAGTGTATGTGGCACCTAGTAGGTTCCCAATAAATGAGAACTCGGGGAAGTGGGAGGGGGTGCCTCTGTGGCGACCCTCTTCTATCTCCCTGAAGTCTCCACTAGCTGAGCAGTAGTTACAGTATTGAACTAGGCACAGTGCTATGTGACTGTAATATTGGCCCCTGGGAGGTGGAGGCAGGAGGATCATCAGGACTTCAAGATTATCTTCAGCTACATAAGAAGTTGGAGGCCAGCCTAAGCTGTATAAAATTCTGTCTTAAATAAAAACAACAACAACAACAACAAAACAATGTTTTGGCATTGCAACATCACATTTTCTCTAACGTTGGAAGAGTCCACCTCAAGTTAAAGGCTGGCGAGTCCCTTTAAGGGCTCCTCACTTAAGACTGATGTATTCACGGTACACAAGTGAGAGAAGCCATTAGCTTATCCTTACCCTCCCAGTCCTGCTGTATATTGCTCTGTGCTGGGAACAGTGACCAAGACACTTGGTGCCACTTTCGATGCCATTTCTACAAGCCCTGCTCACTCTAGATTCTAGACTCCGTTCCCATTACTCAGTCCCATCTCGCCGTGGCACTGATTGTTCACAACAAAGAGGATGTTGATTGAAGGTGGCACTGATTGTTCACAACAAAGAGGATTCTGATTGTATCTGAGCTCAGGAATATATTTCAGGGATCTGTCTTGTCTCAGCCTTCTGAAAAATAACCTAATTAAAAAAAAATCACCCAATTGCCCAAAGAAAAACAGAAAGAAAGAAAAAGAAGAGAAAGAAACCAGTAGCACCAACCATCAGGTCATATTTATGACCCATAGGTCTTAGATGGTTGGACCCTGCAGGGAGTCCCAGTTACTCCCTTGATTTCAGTCTGTTCACACTGTCTGGGTTAGTAGGCAAAGCCAAAGACCTAGGAGGACTCCATGAGCCAGATGTGTCTGGCTTTCCACTTCCTTGGCATGAATCACACCAGGCAACCTCACCTCCTCCCAGCGGTGTGCCGCCCCCCTCAGAGAAGTATAGGGGAACAGCAGACCGGGGACTGTTGTCTGTTGGGACTGAGTCAGTCTCTGTCTTTGGCCGCTAAGCAGGTTGGCCAACTCACACAGGTAGCATCCTTTTTCTCTTGGCAAAGGAAACTCTAAAATAGAAGGAGGGGTGGAGGAAAGGGAGATGGGAACTTTTTTCCAGGTTCTTCTGCCAGGGAGTTAATGTTTTCCTGGGAAATGCCTTTGATGACTCTCATGTGGCTGATGACAGATTCTAGGAGGGACCCAGTCCCCCACTGGGCTTTCCTCTCTGCTTTTGTTCTTACCTCTCTTGTAGGAGGCCAGCTGGGAGACCAACTCCCACATTTTACCCCAGGGTTCTCTTGAGGAGTGAGGGATAAGAGATTTAGATAAAAGGATAGAGGGGAGAGAAACAGATAGAAACACAGGATAGCCTCGGGAGGGCCTGAATTCTTATCCACCAGCCCCTCCTGTCTCTTCTAACAGGCTATTTATAGGAATGCCAAGGGCTGGAGCAAAAGACCTCCCCCTAGCTCAGCCTAGTGTAGAACCTTCCAGTCACCTAGAAACCATGCACATGGTCAAGCAATCCTCTAATGCAGCTCTGCTAGGTAAAGCAAGCTCGGATCTCACTAGGTGTGGGCCTCCACGCCTCTCCTAGCCCCAATCCTCAGTCCCCTCACTTTTATACATGGATACTTTCAGTTGAGCCCAGGAAATTGAATGGTGTAACAGGGCTCCAAACCTTAACACAACTGACTCCATAATGGAAGTACTATTCAGGCCATAAAACTCAGCACATAGACAATACCACCTTCCAAAATGGAAACAAAGACCTAATCCATCAAAGTCCATAGTTCTGGGAAAGTCTCTAAATGTACCAACTTTGGTTTTTTGGCTCCTGTAGTTCCGCATCTGGCTAACTGTTCTTGTTAACTGAAGTGTCTCAACCCAGAACATTGTTTTTGTGCTTAAAAGCTCACCCTGAGAAAGGCTTGGTGGCTACACTGGGATTCGAACACCTAGTGTAGTTGCCGGCTGGCAAATAAAGACTTTCTGTTGGCTTAAACCCATGTCCAAGCAATCTTCTCTGATGGATACCCCACAACATTGGGACCTCTGGATTCAAATTTAAAAGAAAATCCATGAACAAATTAAAGACTAGATATATTCACACATACAGTCGCTTTGATCCCAGGACCAGTGCCTTCAATGCAGCTCAGAGGTCCACTTCAACATTCAAGGGCAGGCCCAGCTCCAAGTGTGCCATCTCAGGAGGAATTCCCATGGTATTCTCAAGCAAGCACTTATGTGTGAGCCCTTGAACCTAAAGCTGACTCTCCAGTACTGCAGGTAAAGCTGCTGGAGAAAACGGGCTCCAATCCCTTGCTCTCGGCTTTGGCAGCTTTGAGTGGGTAGCTCCTCCTTCGCTCACCAGTCAGTTGGGCTTGCTATACCCTATCTATCCTAAGACAGGTTCTTGGCCTGATTTAATCCTCTCCTCGCTGTTTGAGAAGATTCAAAGAGCATCACAAGAGGCCAGCTTTGGCCACAAACAGAATACTGTACAGGTCCGGGGACTCAACGTGTGCAAGATATTTGGCATGCACCAAGAGGTGACAGCCTTGTAGTCTCACGGAAGTGACTTAAACAGTGGCACCCACCAGTCATAACATACATTAGCTGGCTGTCCGCATCATTGGGTCAGCACAGTGTATTACCAGCTGTGACCTTCACCAACACTGTGACCTTGGGCAAGACAAACACATCCCTGGGCTTTTCAGATTTCTAGCTATAATGCCTCCTCACTAAACCCTGCAGAAGTACCAAATGAAGTCACAGTGGAGGAGAGCTATCTGTGAGCTATCACAGAGCTTCAGATGTCCAACACCTGGCAGCCATTGTGACCAACAACTGAAGTGTAATACTGGTTTCCAGAGTTCTTCGTTGTTTCTCCAATGGCGAGTTTACCCAAGAGGTGTTTTTTTTGTTTTTGTTTTTGTTTTTTGTACATGAGGCAAGATAGCACACAACAGGAAATGGTTTTTGTTCTATAGGGCAATTTCCTTCAAGAAAGAAAAAGGTGTGGCTTTGAAATTCAGTACAAATTTTGGAGAAATTATTTCATAAAGCTTCCTTAAATGGCTTTTATTCATGTTTTAAAATAATTAGCTATAATGTGCATACCTGTGGTTCCTTCTGGGATATTTCCATAGAGATAGTAATTAAGAGAAAACTTCCATAAATGTACAGCATGTTTGGATTGGTCTTTAGAGGTACAAGCATAATGAAGGAACCTTCAGGAGAAGAACTTTGCCCCTGGATCTGTACTGGCATTCTGAAGCCTGACTATGACCCTCTGCAAGGACATACTTGCTCCTGAGAAATTCTGCATGCCCCTAGTCAGGTGCAGTTGGCCCGAGAAAGCACATGATCAGTGCCATTCCACTCCCCTGGAAAGCTAGCCTCATCACTGCCGTAACAGTTAAGCAAGAGGCCATTTCTGAGCTGATCAATCCTCCTGAACTCCCTGTCTGACAATGGGAATGGGAATGTTGTGCAATGGGAAGACTCGGGAAGGGGTTGAGGTAGCGGCTCTCCTGTCCGGTTCTGCTGTTCCTTGGCTGTGTGATGTTGATTGACAGCCTTGCAGCCTCATCCAGCAGCTGTATTAATGGAAACACCTGTTAGATGCAGGGGATGCCTCCCAAGAGTGAACAGACAGTTCTATTTCCAACTCCTGGTGTCCTGGTGGATGCGGAGAGTGAGGCTGGGGACAGGCTGGGCAGCTGCGGGGAGCCATGGCAGGTAGGTACCGGTGTCAAGAGCTCATTCAGGGACCATTTCCTGATTCTGTTCCACCCCAGGGCATACACCAGGGAGGTGCAGATGACTGTGTAATAAGTTGGCATTTGCTGAGGATCTTCCACAGAACAGTGGGCTGAAGGGCTGTGTTGTAGAGGGTACAGAAGTGGACCCTTGTCCTCAAGAAGGTCAGAGACCACATAGCAGCTCTTGCCTGCAGCAAGCCTTGTGTGAATAGCTGCTTCCCTATAGCAGAGACGATCAAATCTGCCTGGCTTAATACAGGAGTTCAATGTAATTGACATTAAGCTTACTTTAAAAAAAATCACAGATTGGATTGTTGTTAAGTAATAAGTACGATATGCTAAGTTCTCGGCACACGTTTTCTTTTAAAGGGAAATTAGTAGTATCCAACAGAATGTTAAATATGTAAGTCTTTGAACCTGGAAAATTTGATCCAATACCCTTCTAAAGGAACATTCCGTCACACATCAAAGATACGAGTATGCAGACGTCCAGTGCAGTGACACTTACCTAAATGTTCATTAACTAGGAGATGATTAGAGCAAGCATGCACACTGCCATTTAAGATAATTAAATAGATTAAATAGAGCTGGGCAGTGATGGCGCACGCCTTTAATCCCAGCACTACCGAGGCAGAGGTAGGCGGATCTCTGAAGTCAAGGCCACCCTGGTCTACAGAGTGAGTTCCCGGACAATCAGGGCTACACAGAGAAACCCTGTCTCAATATATATATATTGAGACTGTCAGGTCCAGTGGAAACTCCATTTCCCCAAATTCTGGTGGTTAAACAAAAGTCAACATTTCTAAGAAATTTATAAAGCCAATTCCCCTCTCCTCAAGGAACCATTTCCCTTATCACTGGCAGAAGGGACAAATGGCGATCTGAGGTGCTTATTAACTTACCAAAGTGCAGCTAGCCTCCAGGCTCCCTCAGTCTGCTGGCCCTGTTCAGCCTGCTGCTTTCTCTACCTGCTTGGGACTCTTCCAAAGGCCTCTGGCTGTTCTCTCCCTCTTATCTGCAATTAAAACCTTCCCCTTACCCATACTATGGAGTGGTTGGGTCATCAATTAACACAATGACTATCACTACTAATCCATCACTAATATTAGTAATATTGTTAGCTATTACTATAAAAGCATCACCAGCCTCTGTGTGGGCCAGTGTTATGATGTATCTGAGACAGACACAAAAGAAGGACTGGAGGGCAGAGTCCATCAGGGGACACGTGTGTCTCACCTCTTTCTGTGTCTCCGAAGAATCCCCAGAAGCACCTCAGGGGGCCTCTAGAACAGGAAACACAAGCCTTGGGAATGTGATTTATTATTATTATTATTGTGGTTAATTGCTTACTGCGAAGCACACAGCCTCAAGACTGAGCTGCTTCTAACTGACTTTCTGCGGAGGCAAGCCCGGGTTTCTTTGTAAGGCTCCAGCAAACAGAATGGCAGGCGCTCTGTGATCCCCTGCTAAGTGAGAGGCTTTGGAGGGCATCCTCAAAGGGGGCTGCAGGAGAGGGCCCCTTTACTGCTCCCAGAAGAATTCCAGGCATCCTTTTGATCTCTGAAGAATCCAGAGTAGCAGGCTTTCTTGGTGGGCAAGGAGACCCATTCAGAACTCCAGTATCTTAAATACTTTGAATTCTTACTTCTGGAATATATTCCATTTATTTATTCCACATGTCACCATGTGTAAGTTTTTGATTGTTTCTTCATGCAATTGTCTTCCGAAACCCTGACGTTAGCAAGGTGGAGTGTGTTAGCAAATCTGTAATAGTAGAAAAGGCTTCTATTGCTTTGGCTTCATCCTCTCCAGAAACGCTGTCACCCAGAAAGACTTTTATTTTATCAAGTGTCTGTTCTGATTTCTGTAGGAAAGCAATCATTCCATCATAATAACTACAATCTATTGAATACTTACTGCATGCCAAGAATGAGCGAAATTCTCCTTGGATTTCATGTATGCTCTTAGCAATCCCCATTACTGATAAGCCATGTCAGTAATGGATTATCCTGCTTTACAGCTGAGCATCAAGAAAGTGAGAGATTATCTAACTTGTCAAAAGTCTCATGTGCAGTTATTAAGGTAGTTAGAATTCCCTTCCAGAATGTACTTTTCCTGATTACACTCCACTTTTTCCATAGTTCTAGAAACCTTCGAGATGGTTCTCTCCGTGACTTTTAGTCGTCTAGATGTTTATCTTCTCAAGGACTGAAGAATTATTCTATTTTAGATAAACTACTGCTTCCAGGGAAGTAATCAAAAGCCACAAGGAAGCCCCTATCCAGACTCAACAGCCTATCCTGCCTTCCTGATTTGTAAACACTTAAAATGGAAAAGTTGGCTGCTGGCTGGGTGGCTCTGTGCTTTTCATATCAAGGCAAGGGACAATGCTTCCTTGCAAATATTTTGGAGATTACAGCTTAATGCTTGGGGTGGAAAACTGTGCCAAGGAGTCCCATTCTACCCGCCCCCTCGAAAGGAACCAAGTTCTATAATCTGTCTTAAAGCTCCTTATAGTAAACATTTTTCTTTAAAAATGTTGAGCCCAGTTATGAAAGTTGACCAGTGTTCAGATGCCCAGCCAGCCAGGAATGAAAGAACACAGGTGCAGACAGCAGAGTGGAAGAGAGTGGGGGAGCCTGGGGCTGATGTGAGACCAGGAGGTGGACAAACTCCCTACTGGGCGGACAGATAGGGAGCGAGACCATGGCGAGGTAACAAAGTTGGCAAACTTCAATGATGGCCGCTTCTTCCTCACCCTCCGGACCTGAGATAGAGGCCTGGCAACTTGAAGTTCTTGTAAGCTGTTTACTCCCCGCCAGTAGGCCGCCTGCTGATGGACTGGCTTTGCAAGTTAGGGGCCAGATCAGGACACGTTATGCAACAGGTGTGGGCCAATCAACCAGCCTGCATTTCTTCAACTAACCAGCCCTAACCTGGGGGAGGGAAACCATTCAGGAACTTAAAAACCCCAGCCCTCAAGAAAAGACTGGGGTTTTGGGCTTCCCAAGTGTCCCCTCTGCTTTACAGAGGTCTTCCCCTCTGTGTCTGCAGTATGCATGTGTCTCCTCATCCCCAATGAACAGCTCTCTTCAAACGCTGGCTCTGTCTGCTGCTGTTTATGGTGTCTGAGATTTTCTCCACTGCCACCTGTGACACTCAAGCATTTTCCTGCCTTTTAACTCTTTAGTTGGCAGAGAAAACAAATGGGATCAAGCTGCCTAAACTGTATCAAAAGGAGCAGAGCAAAGGCCAGTGCCAGGAAGAGAACACGAGCTGAGAGAGCATCTCTTCATCCACACTTAGCATCCACTGAAGAAGGTCTCGGAAGCCACGTGTGCCCCAAGGAGGAGCTACCTTCTTTGTGTCCACATAGCTCCACAGGACTCCTGGTGCTTCTGAATTTCCACTTCCCTGTAGAAGAGAACCTAAAAGCCTTGACTGCAGTGCATCCGATCAACCATACGTGCGTGTGGTTTGGTAGGAAAGTCTGGGCTAGATGGTGTTCACCAGCATCACGTCCTCAAGTGCCAGTTGTCCATACTTGACAACAATCAGGGATGAAAGCAGTACCCCATGACAGACACAGGGGCAGTTAAGGCTCATTTCGGAGATCTCAGATGTAGAGGGTTTCCTTGAGGTTCACAAAGCTAACTTTCCCAGACACAAAGGGGCAGCCCTCTAGTGACCTGTCCACCGAGGAGAGGGGGCAGTATCAGAGAGAGTTTGGAATATGGCCAGAGACAAAGGCTCCTAGCATCATTCCACTCTCCTGAACAAATGTGATGAGAGCCAGGGACATGGAAGATGGATGCTGCCCAGGGCGGTGTAATAAAATCAATAGTAATGCCACCATCAGTCTGTTCCAGAACACTTGGTTTAACTTAGAAATGCAGTAGTCTCCTTGCCTGTCCCCTCTCTCCTATATAAAAAGAGGTTAGCCCGGGATGCCCATGCCAAGAAGAAAAAAAATCCTTATTTTTTTCCATGGGCCGTTCCCTATCAGTGTAGGATCTGCTCCTGTGATGTACTTTCCAGCCTACAGACTTCTCAAAATAATGTACTTCAACACACACAGTTGGCAAGACTCTGTTCTGACGTGATATTTCAGTCTTACCCTTTGGGATGACATGTTGTGTTGTTTTGATTCTAAACTTAGCCTGTTGAAGTACATGTGAAAAGTCCTCTCTTCCCAGGCAGTCTGAAACTAGGTTCCAAAGTGAAACTTACTGTGATCAGACTCACCAAAGGCAAGTTTCTCTAGTAATGATGAATTCAAAACAATATGAACGTATATGAAGGCACTCCATTCCAGAAAATCTTAGGTCAGAATCTTTTTCCTCGGTCAACATTGGGCTAAGCAGATAGCCTGCCAGCCCTGTCCCTCTGTCCCCTGGGTGTTGCGTGCAGTTATAGCCGTGAGCAAGGCTTTCCCTGATCCAGCTCCTGAAATGTCACCTTTCACTTGCATGTGTATCGCCCAAAGCTGCGTTTCCACTTCTGACCTCTCACCCAGTGCTCTAGCGTTGTGTTGTTGTCGCCCCACGCGTATTTCGCACAGAGGTCCCGTCGCGTCTCAGAATAGCTCCTTTCCCTTCGTCCCAGTTCTGACAGTTCCTCTGCCCTTCCCACCAAGAAAGACTGGGAAGGGGAAAAAAGAATACGGTTTAGTCCACAATGATGCCTTTTATCTGATGGTACAGTTATTATCCGTATCACTTTCCACCACTCCATAAAAGATAAAAAAAAATAAAATTAAAAATTAAAAAAATAAAAAGCTCTGGGTTTGGATTCCTGTGCCTCCAGAAACCACAATAAGAAATGGTCAATAAGGTTCACATGAGGAGACATCAAACTCAGTCTAACTTTCTTTGCTAGTGGGCACTTTTAACCAAATCAAAGTGACAGGAACCGAACTCAAGCTAGCTTAAGCATGGTCAGATTTCTGAGCTCCGTGGACTGAGAAGCCCAGGAGAGCCTGATTTTGACACTGCTGGACTTGTGTGCCCAGACCATGTGCCAGAGGCCTGCCTTACACCCTCTCCTCTAGGGACACTTTCCTCTGCATCGGCTCCATGCTCAGACCAGCTGTCCCCAAGTTTAGGCAAGTCTACAGCTCTGCAATAAGGCCACAGGGCAACCACCCGGTCCTATCCCAGCTGCAAACCTTCTGGGGCTCATTTGCTCTGATTGGCCAGCTTAGTCATGTGCTCACCCTTCAACCAATCACACATCAGGCGCTGTCCTGGATAAGTTGTTCCTCGTGATCTCTAACAATGGTCACCAGTCTGAGCAGTGTGGTCAGCATTAAATGGCATGGATTCGAGAATGTTGAAAACTATAAAGCAATTGTAACTCAGTATTGTTTTATTGTTAAGCACACGATGCTACTTTTCTACACAAGAAGATCACACCAGTGTTATAATTCATAGTCAGAGCCGTCACCCGGGCCACCTCTGGCCGTGAGAAACTCGGTGGCAGAGGGGCTCAGTCTAGGTTGTGCTGAGCATCTGGGGTGGCAGGCAGGACCTCGGCTTTGACCTTCCACGTAGATGTAGATTTCTGCTCCTACTGCAGCTGTTCTTGGCTGTGTGAACTTGCATGTGGCCCGTGGTTTTGTGAACCTCACTTCCTCCACTTGTGAAAAGAGGTGAAATTGTTCTCCTCATCATCATCATCTTCCTCCGTATCCTCCTCTTCATCATCATCATCTTCCTCCTTATCCTCCTCAGCAGCAGCAGCTCAAACAACAGAACTACATTTTTCTCATAGTTAATGGGACTAGAAGTTGAAGATTAAGATGCTAACAGTAGCTCAGTGGTTAAGAGCACTGGCAGCTCTTCCAGAGGATCTGGGTTCAATGTCCAGCACCCACAAGACAGCTCATAGCTGTCTGTAACTCCTGTTCCAGGGGATCTGATTACTGCATACATACTTGCAGGCAAAAAAGTAAAAATAAAATGTATTAAGATGCTAACAGTGTTGACCTGTTTTCCTGGCTTACCGAGGGTACGTTCTCACTATGACTTCATGACATCTTTTGTCTCATCACAGAAAGAAAGAAAGACAGAGTCCCTTTTCTTGGCACCGCAATCCTATAATGGTTAAGAAATCAGGTGTCAAGTGTTTCAAGGATGGTGCAGTGTGGACCTATGGTCATATATATATATATATATATATATATATATATATATATATATATATAGATAGATGTAGATGATATAGATATAGATATATACATATATGGGGATGGGCACCAATCAAGTCAGGTTTTTTTTTTTTTTTTTTTTTTTTTTTTTTAGTGTTGCTATTTAGATATTTTGTAAATATCTTGATTGATAGAAGAGAGCAACCTGAAAATGGACTTAAACCTTTGCCCTAGAATATCCGCTAGCCTGAACCTTGAACTTTGGCTCCAAATCTCTTAATTCTCGTTGCCATGGACATGCAACTCACACAGCGCACAGGCGGACCCAGCAGCGCTCCTGGTGTTACAAAATTGTCTCCCCAGGGTTTCCAGACTGCAGTGTTCAATTTGAGAATCGGCAGGAGTGACTAGAAGAGCAAGCACGCTTCCGGGTTCTGTGAGTTGTGTGAGCAGCGGCATCAAGACAACACAAGGGCTTTAAGGGAGCTAGGAGGTACCCCAGCAAGTGCCCTCCCACACCCCTTCCTGATGACCTCTCCTTCCCTCCCTCAAACCCCTTTCTATTCCAAGGATCGGCTTCCTGAAAGAACATTTACTCGTTGGCCTCTGTTACCATTTCAGCGCCTGAACCTCGTTACACATGCCAGAGATCAGGAAAATATCTTTTCACTGCTTTGCCTCCACAGAATTCCGAAGTTACAGCGGCCTGTCCACGGAAGCTCCATGATTTCCCAGAAAAGATTCAGGCCCGTCTATTTATAAAAGCTGTCAGAGAAGAAATTCCATGGATCCTTTCGTTTTGCCACAGTATAAACAGGTTTCATGCTGGCTGGCTCACCATCCTCCTGGGGTTCCACAGCCGGCACACATGAGCCATTTCTCTTTTCCCCTTGGCTTCAGATGTCTCACTCCACCTCACAGCCACCTACACGGAGCCTCCAGAGCCCCCCATGCTGCCTGACACATGCAGCTTCCTGAGCCTGCAAGGAAAGGTAGCCATGGGGCTGCAGATTTTACCAAACTGGCTTTCAGACCCGCTGAGAGGTCCCGGACTAACGGACTGGAAGCTTCTGGAAGGCAGGGTCCCTCATCTGGGCCTTTTTTTCCCCCTTTAATATACTCAGCAACCAGCTTGAAAGAAACAAGCTCATTAGTTGATTATCACTGAAACATGGACTGCTAAGGCCCAATTCTGAGTGAATGTTTAACTTTCAAGATGCCTGGGACCAAGCGTGTGCCCAAAGTTGTCCAAGGTTGTACTGACTGGGCAGATTCAAACGCAGACCCGGTTGGTCACTGTTTGTGGAGCCCTTGGACTTGAATCAACGATGTGGCTAAAGGGATAAGAAGGCTGGCAGTCCCAGAAAGGAGAAAGAAAAGCAAGGGGGGGGGATAGCAAGGAAGAGGATTAGGGCAGAGGCATGTGGGGGGGGGGGTTAGAGCAAGAAACAGGAGGGGTTGGAACAAGGGAGAGACAGAGAGCCAAGAGGAATGTCAGGAGGAGGGTAGCTATCTCATGGCAGATAGCTTGGGTGGGCTGGGGGTGGGTCACTTGCCCGTACTCTGTTGCTTATGACCTGCTCCATCACTTGGAATTACTTCCGGTGGCACCAGGGCTCCTCTGTGACCTGACGCCTCTGGCTCAACAAGCTAAAATAGTGCCCCAGGTAAAGAGGTCATCCGAGAGCTGCCATGGGCCAGGCCCACCCATCACCTCTGCACACCCTCCATTGGCCAGAACTCACACACAGTTGCAGGGAATAGCTTAGTCGTGGAGTGCTTGCCTGGCATGTGTGGATTCCCGGGTTCCATCCTCAGGACCATATGGACAGGGTGTGGTGGTGCAGACCTCTAATCCTAGTACTGGGGAGGTGGAGGCAGGTGGATCTGAAGTTCAAGGTCATCCTTGGCTACATATAAAGAATTCCAGGTCAGCCTTGGGCTACATGAGCCTCTGTCTAGAATTAAAAAAAAAAAAAAAAAAAAGAAGAAGAAGAAGAAAAGGCAAAGCTAACTGCCAGGGAGACTGAGAAGTGCCTTCCATCTGTGTGGATGAGGTTGTCCTAGCAACCCACCTTTGTTACACATGCACCTCACATGCTGTCATCTCTCCATCCACGGTCCTTCTCTGTGTAGGTGGCTCCTGAATCTGGAGGAAGCACTTACTTTCTCACATCTTCCTCTGGGGCCCCTCTCAGGTGATCCCTGGATGCCTCTGTGCTCACACTAAAGACACTGCCCCATACTGGTCACACATCACACATACAACTGTCATAGTCTTACCAGTTCCCAACATGCCACCTGAAAGTTCAACCAAAGGAGCTATGTGTTTTGTCCCTCGGTCCTCAACGCCTAGTCATGTCCGACACTTAGTTGGTGGTGGATAATGTCTATTGAATAAAGAATTGGCTGTGGCTAGCATTTAAAATGCCAGGATCCTTGGTGTGGCCCAGAATGGTCCTTTCAACTAAAAAAGGAGAACTACACAGCGAGTTGCCTAGTAACTCTGGAGTTTTGCTGGACACCCTCCCCTGGGTCAGGCCTCTCGTTAGGACCCTTAAGAAAGGCCTAAGTGGCCAGTATTAGAGACTTGGGGATGGTGCCAATGACTGATTTAGACTCCAGCCCACTAGCTGTCTTAAAGAGCCTCTTTAGGCTTTCATGAGAAAGTAGGCGTTTGGTCACAGCGCCCCGCAGGTGAGGAAGAGGGAAACAGATGCCCATTGTGTGAACTGGGCTGCGGCTGCAGCAGGCCTGGAAGGAGGGTGGCCTGCTGGAAAAGCTCCTATTGACTTTCCATTTGGGCATGTCAGCAGTCATACGGTGACACTGTGGGGCAGTACTTATGCTCCCCACTCTGCTTGGAGCTGCTTTGAGTCAGGATTGAAGACAGTAAAATCCTCTTAACTCAAGAGAGAAGGGCTGAGTCACCTCCAGGCCTGGCTCACAGCCAGAATCATTACCAACCCTGAGAGTGAGAAAAGTGGCAGCCCCTTTTTATGTGGAGTGATTGGCTGGACTCTCACTGTTACAACTTTTGAAGAAGAAATTATATGGCTCACACACCCAAGAACAAATAAAATGGGAGGGTTAGCTCATGAAGGATGAGTAACTCTAGCCATATGGCCAGGCCCTCAGATTCAGGGGGGTAGAGCAGTCACCCACACTTCCTACAGTCTAGGAGGTTGAAAAGGGTCTGGAGGAGTTGGGTGTCCACAGCTTTGGGACCTTCCAGGGCCTCCCTCTACCTCCAGTCCTTGGGTTTGAGGTTCATTAGGGCCAAATGATGAACAGAAGCAGATTTTATGACCCTCAGTGGGAGACTTGACTTCTATACCGTGAATCACACCTTTTGAAGCATGCCCTCACATTCTGATGTTTCTTTGCCTAGTTGGTTTACTTCTTACTCATGTCTTTGGGGGGCCTTTGTTGGGGGTCTGAGGGCACAAGAACAGGCTGCTTAGGGGTAGATTGGCCCAAGAACAGTATTTCCTAAAGGCCTCTGGGAAGCAGGAGCCATCCTCACGAGAGTGGAGAGAGACAGAGATCTCTTCCCGAAGGAGTTGTAGGCATGCACATCATTAATGCTAGAAGTTTGCACAGCTCTGATGATCCTGGTGGCAATGGCAGCTAACATCTATTAAAACTTAGAATGAATGCCCTGGGCCTAGATTAGAGGGCCATAGTGTGGCGGCCCGTTTGGGTCTCCTGGTGGCTTTGTCCAACAGGGCTGCATGAAGAGGATGACTGGACCATGGGCTGAGTAGCAGGTGTTTGGAAGGGTCTACACTTGGCTGTACCTAGCAAGGGGAGGTCCTTTGCTCCTCCCCTTGGCATTGTCATAAAAAGCCCTTTGAAATAAAGTTCAGGGCCGGCAGATTAGGATCCAGACCCTCCCGAGGCTATCCTGTGTCTCTGTCTTTCCTCTCGTTGTCGTCTAGGTATCTTTTTCTAGCTAATATTTCTCACTTCTCCCTACTCAAGGGCACCCTGGGACGTAAAAGTGGGGGCTGGTCCGCCACACCATAGGACCCCCTTTAACCTCACAGTCACCCTATAACATATATTTTAGGGGAGGAAAAGGCTAAGAAATTTGTTTCCAGAATGGAATAAGACAGAAGATCTCCCACGAAGTCCCCACAAAGCTACAACCCTGAGTTCCATCAACCATATCAGGTTCTGCCCTGGGTGGCCAGAGCACTCATCAACTATCATTTTGGTTTTCTGCGCTTATCTCCCTGCCAACACCACTAATCCTACTACCAAACTATGATCATCTCTCACCTCAGCCACAAGTGATCATGAACGCCACTGAGTGTTTCCCAGTGCTGGGCACTGTTTAAACCACTCCCTGTGGCAAAACAGAGAGTCAGGAATCACAATGGGATCCAAGAGGTACCACTGCCGCTGGGATCACCAGTTACACCTTGTGGCGACCCTTATATGACACCTCCATTCACAGAGCAGTGATTGAACTTGCTTGGGCTCACACTGCCCATCAATGGCCGAGGCGTGCTTGAAACCTGGCAGTTCGCCCAGAGCTTCTGACCCTTTATAAGTTCCCAGATTGACCTCTGTGCTCTTGCCCTCCTGGAATCTTCGGTAGTCCATGACCTTTTTTTATATGACATGCATGACTCAAAAATCCCCGACAGCTTCCTCTCAACCCCAGCACTCCTTGGGGCCGCAGGAAGCCCCATGGGATCCAGCCACCCTGCCCATTTCCTAAGTTTGCTGAGTTTGTCACCTCGGGACCTTTGCCCATGCCATCTCCTCTGCCTCTGCCCTATGCTTCTTCTGGATCCTTCATGAGTTCACTCCTCAACTCATTAAAGACTGTCAACATGCCACCATGAATTTTCTGTGATCTTTCCATAAGTAACTGCCAACTCTCACCTGCCCTTCATTCCTTCATCTTCCTTTGTCCTCCCTCATTGCACTTAAAATTCTAATTCCTTCATCATCGTCTTGGGCCACAAACTCTTGGACATAAACTGGGACTTTCTCATCCTCAGCAGTGAGCTTCCAGGGCGAGAAGACCGCTTCACCCGGCACTTAGTGGGAGCTCTCAGTAAACACCAGGTGGGTAAATGGAGATGCACTGGCCTGTTCTGGGCGCCTGGTCAGGTCTCAGGACAAGGAAGGAGTATGGGAAAAACAGGAGAGGAGAAGAAGGTTCGCTCTTGGTATTTCCAACCAACAACGTTTATTTATTGATTCCGAGTATGAGGTACGTGGCACATATCAGCTCCTTCAGTTCTCACTGAAGCAGGTTAATGACCCAGGACAGGAAACAATGAGCCCACTTGTATCAATTCCTTGACTTGCACTTGGCAGCAGGAAGGGCTCATTATCAAAGACACACACTGAATTGCTTGTCGCGGTGTGGCTCAAGCCACAAGACTTTTGCGTTTACCCCTTATGATTCAGCGGCTCTCTCCTAGGGCCTGTTCAATTTATGCTGCTTTTACTGTATCTCCAAGATAAAAGGCTTATTTCTACTGCCCACCATTTCCTCAATTCAGCCTTGAAACTCTCCTTAGTGTATCTGGTATGATTCATCAAATCCACGTGGCTTTCCTCTGTAAATGGCTCTGTCTGGTTTGCAGGGAAGGATCCTGAGCTTTTCTAAAGATGGCCTTTTAGAACATCTTTAGAAACTAAGATATAATTATATAACAACAAACAACATTTCAGGTGCATGCTGGAGCAGTGGCCCAACTGCTACATGCTTAGAGCTTTCATTTTGTGCCAATAAGAAGAAATTCCCAAGGTCCTTACGCAAAAACAAAGATTTTAAATGGTCTGTTTCTGTGCTGAGAAAGCACGAATGTTTTAGTAGAATAAACCTTCCCTTGGTTCCTTGTGCAGTAAGACAGGCCATTCGGTTGGTTTGTGGTTAACCTGAATTTACACAATGAGGATGTGGCTCCCCCTGCAAGTTTATGTCTAGCACGGGAGTCTTACCAAGTCTGGACTGTGAGCAGGACCCGGTTTATGTACAAGCTCTAGGCTAACAGCTCCCGGTTATGCAGACGGGCAGGGGTGGGCCTGATCGGCCCCTCTACTTCTCTGTCTGTTCACCAGTGTAAGCCCCTAAAGCCAGTCTGGGGCTACGGTTGCAATCCTAGGTCATGTATTACACGTTGCATGCCTCTAATCTGAAAATTGCATAAGAGAGGCCGACTCAGCGGTTAAGAGCGCTAGTTCTTCTTGTAGAGGACCCAGGTTCGGTCCCCAGCAACCACATGAGAGCTTACTACAGTCCCTAATTTCAGTTGGGGATCGATTACCTTCATCTAACCTCTGAAGCCACCAAGAGTGCATGTGGTGCACAGAAAGACAAGTGAGCAAAACACTCACAAACATAGTATAAATAAATCTAAAACAGACAAACAATAAAAACAAAACAAGAAAACTCTTATAAAGATATTGCATGAGGCTGGGGAGAGAGCGCTGTTGGTAGAGTGCTCGCCTTGCAAGCATGAAGACCTCAGTTTGGTCCTCAGAATTCATGTAAAAAGAAAGGAAAGGAGGCGGGAAGGAAGAAAGCTGAGCGTGGCTGCATGTGCTTGTAATCCCAGCACCGAGGAGGCAGAGACGGACAGGTCTCCTTGGCTTGCGGGATGCCAACTAGCCAGTTCTGTGAGCCCCAGGTCCAGGTGAGAGACGGTGTCTCAGAAAACAAGGCAGGCAGCGCCTGAGGAACAATAGCCAAGGCTGACCTCTGGCCTCCACACTCACACACACACACATGCTTACGCTTACACACACACACACACACACACACACACACACACACGCTCACACACACTCACACACACACTTGCACACACACATGCTCACACACACACATACACACCTACTTACATACATACTCACACACAAATCCACACAAACGTATACACAAATTGACTTTTATTATGTAAGATTAACTATAAGTTATGCTTTTAAGGAATATATGAAACATTTATGAATTTCATGTTCAGAACCGGGTCTCATGCAAACATGACAGAAACAGAAAATAAATGCCAACTGAAACACTTCTGATCTCAGGTATTTCGGTCAAAGGAGACTCGAGTGGAGTAGTTTAGATAGCACATGATGCTGTGGGATCTAGAGGCTGTTTTCCAGAAGGATTCAGATTCTCAAAGGCTAACGATATTGAATGGCACCGCCCTAACCAGAGACACTTGATTTCTAGAACCAACGTCACTTCTGAGAGATACTTTGGACATTTATTTCTCCTAAAAGGAAAGAGAATTTGCACATATTCCTGGACATCAGTTCTTATCTCCACAGTGTCCTGGAAGAATTCTTTCCCTTGGGACCCGAATGCTAACTCGTTCCAGGTCACATGGAGAATGCAAGGAAGAGAGAATCTCTAGTGTAATCTTCTGAGTTTACATTGCAAGGGAGCTAGGCTAATCAAGGCAAGAATAAGCAAAGCCGACCCTTTCTGAGGTCCAGACTTCCAGCGTCAACACTAGATGTGAGTCTCACGGCATACAAAGCATCCTCAGGCTCTTGTACAATGGACTCCCAGAGGAGGACTAGGAGGCACCGGAGAGGTGCCTCGGTGGTTACAAGCCCTTGTCGCCACTTTTCCACAGAACCCAAGTTTGGTTCCCAGCAACCACATCGGGCAGCTCACAACTGCCTCAAACTCTAGCCCCAGAAGATCTGATGCCCTCGCTAGTCTCCTCAGTCACCTACCTACACTGGCATAGACACTGCATTACACATAAATTAAAAAAAAAAAACAAACTATGCAGGTGGAACCAATGGCTAACAATTAAAACACCACAACTGGGCCTCTGAGAGAAGAGATAAATGGTCAGTGTGCTTTGGCAGCCTCAGAGAGCAAGGTAGAGCTCAGAATGACTTGGTAACTAGTCTTCACAATGATGCTTTGAGTCAGCATGGCCACTGGGACCTGATAGTCACTATACTCATGTTTTGTATGACATGGGCACCCAAGAGATGTGGACAAATCGTCCATCAATTTCAGTCTTGATTGAGCTCCTCGGTGAATATGAGTTAGATCAGCAGTTCTCAACTTGTGGACCATGACCATCAGAAAATACCTATTTCCAATGTTCTTAGGAACTCCCAGCCATACATTTATTATTGCTACTTCATAACTGTAATTTTGCCACTGAGTGGTGTCTCAGTTCCTAAGAGAACCACTGAGTTAGATACTTGACTATTTTATTCTTCTGAAACACCTCATTCCCCTGATGGTCACAGACAAAGGGAATGAATTTCATATATAATATATGTATGTATATATTTATATTTCATATATTCATACATAAAATCTTTCAAACTTGGGTTCCAGAGCATTGTTCAAAGTTACTGCTTTCTGTAGCTGCTTTAAATGGAGAGTGGCGGTACACATTTCTAAACAGAACACTTGGAAGGCTGGCCTAGGAAGATCTTGAGTTTGAAACCAGCCTGGGCTACATAAAAAGACCCTTCACAAAGGGTGAGGGAAGAACTCTAGAGTTGTTGCTTTAGATAGCAAGAGACTTTAGAGTAACATTTACTCAGAAATATATTGTTGCAGTCTATGAAGTGAAACTATCTTTACTCAATGATCTTCTAAAATTCTCAAATCACTGGTTGCAAATGAAACCTGTGTGACTTAATTGTATTCCTGTGCACAAAGCATCATTTTATTCTTTTTCAGTTTTCCATGAATCCAGTCTTCAGTGAACACCAAACAAGGTATGTTTTCTGTAGTAAAACGAAGTGTATTCCCAGTCCCTAAGGCTCTTCAGCTGGTTAAACACTAGGCTGCAAGAGAAGCACCGTGAAGGATGTGGCTGTCTGCCAGCCAGGGACCCCAGCTTCCCACTTCATCCCTCCAGAAGAGGTTAGTTTTCCAGCCGCCTGAGCTCCCCACAAGGATGGTTCTGCCTCACCCCAGCAGTCCTCCTGACCGGCCAGAAAGAGCTGCCCTGCTCCAGGAGAAGGCTCCCAGGCTTTGCTGTACAGGTCTCTAGAGCCTCCTCCAGAGCAGCTTCGGCCACAGCTAAGCCAATTCAGAGGCCAACAAATTGGTTGTTGCCTGCTCGGAGTATTTCCCTTTGGGAAGAACAGAATGTTTCTTTGAAAGCTGGAAACGCCTCTAGGCTATCTCCATTGATGACTCTCTCTTATAGGATAACAGCCATTTAATACTGTTTTTGTTTGTTTGTTTGAAATAGGGTAGAAATGGAAATCTATTGTGTTATTCTCTTTCAAAACCTTTCCTTGACTCCCTACTTCCTCCACAGTATGGCCTGGGACCCTTATTGTAGACTGGAAATTCTGCTATCAACTAATTTGAACTACTTTCCCGTCCTTGTCTTTCACCCACCCAACTTCCTTGGCCCGTCATGCACATGCGCACATAGTCCCCCTCCACACATGCGCACACGGTTTCCCTCCACACATGCGCACACAGTCTTCCTGAGCTCCAAAGCCTCTAAACTGAGGACTTTGCCTCAAGTTCTTTCTGCTCTTTTCTTGCTCACACTTGGGCTCTCTTTGGGGGTGGCCTTTGGCTTTTCCACAAGTTACTCAAATCATTATTCTAAGTACTCCTCAAAACCAAGTTCAAATGCTTCCTCTTTCCCGACTGTCCCCCAAACTCTTACTTCGCCCTCACCTCACTTTGCCTCTCCTGGCCCATTCCTCAGAGTGACCTGTGTGACCTTTGTGCTCCTGAAGGACAGGACCATGTCCACTCACTCTGCATCCTTCAAGCCCTGTCTGGGGTCTTGCCTGGAGCAAAAGGTCACTAAGTGCTAGCTTCCACTCACGGTCCACGGGCCAGTGCTCGTAGTCTGAAAGCCATGCAGCTAGACCTAGCTGCAAGGGGAATGGGCAGCATAGACTTTATGCTGAGTGGCCATCACCCCACTGGGATCTCTAATACCGAGGGAGAGGAAGATGGCTACTGGCCCAAACAACTGGTAACTTCTGGCGTAGGTGTTCAGTAACAACCCCACAGACTCCGCATAGCGTCTCCTTTGCAGCAGACACTGCCTGCCCCAGAAGGAAAAGGAGTAAGGACCTGGAGGTGGGATGGATATCATCCACCCTGAGATGTGGGAGCTGACTCTGAGTCTCCAGCTTGCTTCAACGGCAGCTCTATTTGCTTTACCAGGAGCCTGACAGAGTCTCTAACCTGCCAAATTTTTACTGCCACCTGGCTTTGGTAGACGGACACTGGCGTAGATGCCCGCAGGGCAAAACAGACAGGAAAGCTGTTGAAGTCAGTGTTGAAATGGCCAGCGGTGCAATTTTCATTTCCTTCCAGCTTCCTGCTTCATGGTTTCTCTAAGAATGCAGGACTTGTGGTCCCACTTGAGTTCAGCTAATATTTAGTGGCCTTTTGCTCCAGGCAAGACCCCAGACAGGGCTTGAAGGAGTGGACAGGGTAGAGGGGAGTGGACGTGGTCCTGTCCTTCCGAAGCACAAAGGTCACACAGGTCACTCTGAGGAATGGGCCAGGAGAGGCAAAGTGAGGTGAGGGCGGAGTAAGAGTTTGGGGGACAGCCGGGAAAGAGGAAGCATTTGAACTTGGTTTTGAGAATAACGATTTGAGTAACTTGAGGAAATGGCCAAAGGCCACCCCAAAGACAGCCCAAGTGTGAGCAAGAAAAGAGCAGAGAGAACCTGAGGTGAAGTCCTCAGTTCAGAGGCTTTGGAGCTCAGGAAGACTGTGTGCGCATGTGTGGAGGGAGACTGTGTGCGCATGTGTGGAGCTGTCATCATGCCATACCTTCCAAGCTCTGGGATTTCTGTGGCCAAACTTCTTTCCTATGACAGAGAGCTACACTCTGTGTCACAGGCATCCACAGCTAAGTCAGAGAGAGACATTTCTCACTGGAGTTCTTCCTAGGAAACCACTGACGTCATAGCATTCGTTGGAAAGACTCTGAAGTCCTCACCCGAAGACGCTGAAACGCTGGATGTATCAGTCTCTACCCCACCACCTCTTCTGCAGCTCAGCTTGAGAGGTTCCGCTGGAATTTTGACCCGGAGTCCTTCAGTGCGTTTGTTCCCTTCCAAGTTCTTACCCTAGTTGACCGGAAGACCAATGTCTGGTGGGGTTGACACGAAAAGTTCCGTTTCTTATGGAGAGAGAGTTCGCTAAATGCCAGTCACTGCATATACTCCCTTTGTATCTACGGCCCCATGTCTCTGTGACAGGTGCACAGGTAAGGTCATGACCTCTTTGCTGTACTGAAGGAAGCCTGGGGTTCCAGGCAGTGAAAAGCTTCCCCAAGGTGACACAGCTCCTCAGTCACAATGTTGGATCCACGTCCAGGTTGGCCTGGCTCTGGAGTCCATGTCCTTGGTCACCCAATGAAGGAACACAAGCTGGGGATTACAGAAGTATTTCTCTGCCAAGGGTGGAAATGAAGCTGTGTGGTAAAGCATATGCAAGAAAAGGAGGAGGAGGAGGGAGGAAGGCAGGAAGAGAGAGAAGAAAGAAATGCCTGGTTCACACTGTTGTAATCCCAAGACTTGAAAGAGTAGGAGAATTTTCATGAGCTTGAGACCAGCCTGAGCTGTAGAGTGAAATTGTCTCAAAAACCAAAACAAGGGTGGGAAGATGGCTCAGTGGGGGAAAAAAATGCTTCCTGTTGAGCCTGGGCCTGAACGCCATCCACAGAGCCCACACATGAAGCACACGTGTCTGGAATTGCAGCCACCCCTTCAGGAGATGAGGGGTGGAGACAGAGAATCACTGGGGGCTCAGAGCTGGTTGGTGTGGAGTATGCAACAGGCAGAAACAAGGCAAACCCTCCTTGAACAGGTGGAAAGTGAGAGCAGACTGTAGGAAGTTGGCCTCTGATCTCCACCTGCAGTCACTGTGCATACTCACACTGTATCTCTCTCTCTCTCTCTCTCTCTCTCTCTCTCTCTCTCTCTCTCTCTCTCTCTCTCTCACACACACACACACACACACACACACACACACACACACACCCCAAGTAAACTTTTGAAAAACCAAAAGCAAAACCTTTTTTTAAAGGCTGAGAAGATGGCTCCATCAGTAAATACTTGGATCTCAAGCATAATGGCAGATTTTAGTCCTCAGAACACAGACTAAAAGATAAACAACAACGAAAATAAACCAGCAGAAAACAAAATTGGGTATTGTGGCAAGTTCTCAGAACCGAGGAGATGACTCCTGGGGCTCACTGGCCATCCAGCATAGTCTGTTTGGTGAGTTTTGGCCAGCTGGTGAGATGGGGCCCCATCTCAAAAAATAAAATAAAATATGGATAGTGCCTAAAGAACAGCACCAGAGTTTGTCTTTGGGTCTCCACGTGCATGTGTGCATGAGCACATGTACCTGCACGCAGGAAGCGGGAAAGATGCAGTGGGATGGGGGGGGGGCGGAATTCTCAGCGATTCATCCTGCTTTTGTCCCTGCTGCCCTCCAAAGCAGCACAAGGACCCTTTTCTGAGCATTTCCCTCTTCACTCCCCAGAAGAGAAGAGCGATCATGAACTTCCTTTCCTCTGGTCCTCAAGTTCTGTAAGCAGCCTGGGGAAAAAAGTGCTCGCCCTCACAGCTGAGTCTGGGAGTCTGTCCTCTTTCTGATTTTTCTCTTCTAGGTAAATACACACTGAGCTGGGTGGTTTTGTCTTAAGTAGTGAGAAGTTACTGGGGTGCGCATATCAGCAACCAGAGCCATAGACAATATCCATAAACTGCAACAGGCATTGCATTGACGCTTTGACTAGGCGCCCAGACTCTGTCTGCAACTCTTTAGGAGAGTGAAATTTCCAGGTTTGTTTCAAAGGCAACTTCAGAGACCACATCTTGTAGCTAGAGTTTTCCTGCCTTGCCCACAGACAGGACAAATCTTTGTCACCCGCCAGTCCCACAGCCGCTCAGACCCAACCAAGTAAACACAGAGACTTATATTGCTTACAAACTGTATGGCCGTGACAGGATTCTTGCTAACTGTTCTTATAGCTTAAATTAATCCATTTCCATAAATCTATACCCTGCCATGCGGCTCATGGCTTACTGGCATCTTTTCATGCTGCTTGTCAGGGTGGCGGCTGGCAGTGACTCCTTCTGCCTTCCAGTTCTTTTATTTCTCCTGTTAGTCCCGCCTATACTTCCTGCCGAGCCACGTGCCAATCAATGTTTTATTTATTGACCAATCAGAGCAACTTGACATACAGACCATACCCCAGCACAGCCAAGTGCAGACCATCTCAGACACCTGCACTCAGGCCCGTAGTCCTAATCATCCTCTATGCAGACCTGCTGGCTAAAGCCACGAGGAACCCGAGAACAGACTCCCACAGGACATACAGAACATTCCACAGCAACATCACAGGACTCTGGAGCCTGCTCACTCCTCAGGAGACCAAAGAGAGCCTAGAGATTGGGAAGGAAAGAAAAGTCTGTGGGGTGACCTCAGATGGATAGTGCCACACAGTGCCCACCCATGCTGGGTGCATCCTCACCCTCCAAAGGGTGCTATTTATGAGTCCCTACATTTGGGGACCGAGGTCTAACCCAATGACTTTTCCTTATACCCCCTCTGCTCTTTTATGATTTTTATTGTCTTTTTCCACGGTGTCCTGTGGCCATTTTCCTGTTACTCTTTTTCAGGGTTCACAGAGGGAGAGTCTGGCTGACCACTTGTTTTGGTAGCTGTTGAGGTGTCCTGGGTGGCCCAGCACTGCAAGCTTGTTGGAGATGAGGGCTAAGTAGTGTTGTGTCAATGGACTATGAGGCCAGAGATGGGTTGGATTATCATGGATTGTGTCCCAAAGGTCACTGGGAGTGTCTAAGAGATCCTAGCAGCAAGAAGTTGGGTACACATGCCTGGTGACTGAAGAAGAAATGACAGCCAGACCCTCCAGGCAGAGCTGCCCTAAACTGGAACCAAAACCACTGTGGAGGGTACTACCCAGCCAGGAGCCTTTAAAAGCACCCCGAAGACATCAAGAGCCAGCTTTAGGCAACGCTAGGGTATGACCTCCAACTGAAGTGGGCCTTTTCTTCCTTCTACCTTCCTTCATGCACTGGGAAGACGCTCCCTGACCACCGCCCAGTTCTCCAGGGCTAGCTTCCAGCTGGAAGGAGAAAGCATTGTACATCTTTCCAGGTTCAGAGGTTTGCTTGCTCTCTTGGACTGGACATTCTGATTGCTGAATTAAGCCAGCTTTTACTGTTTACATGGATTCCAGAATTTTCTGTTACATAAGAGTAAGCAAGCCATGGTGATGTGTGGCTGCCGCAGGTCTCAGCCCTGAGCAGAGGAGGGTCAAAATGAGTAAGCGGAGGATAAAGGGAGATGGAGAATCTCCAAACTAGTGTCTATTCTGTTTACCTTAAGAGTCAGTTTCTGCTCACTGGTGACTATTCAGATGGTGGTGTCCCTGCAAACACAGCTGTCTGCACCAAACAGGAAGGTCTCCAGGATCCCAGGCGAGGGGACCGTCGCTCTGAACTCGATATGACCTGAGTCAGGAGAAGAGGCATGCCCTCTGTATGAGGAGGACCTTGTTCTCAGTGTCTCTTTGGATTAAGAGTTCCAATCCACAAAGACAGCAATGAGCTCTGTCCACACTTCTCACTGGACCTAGGCTGGATCAAAAAGTGTAACTTGGCCAATAATACAAAAGACTATGACATAACAGTATCAAGGCAGTTCAGGAGATGCCATGAGACCCACAGGTGCCAAAGGATACTGGAATCCCACAGACAGTTGCTTATTCCTTCTTTTTCTGGGGGTGCAACTTTTTCCCTTCCTTCAAGAAAAGAACCCAATGCCTCTGAAACGACTTCAGGGAATGAATTCTGCATTTTCCAAGTTCCTTGGCTTGTTATCTCGCTGCCCCAACTCTCTATGACATTTCCTCCATCTAGGAGGGCAATGTGGGGCTCACCTAGCTAGGTATGCAAGTGACACACTCTCTAACCTGACACGGGATTTTTAAAATTGGGTTAAAACCAAAATAAATTAAAAGAAAAGTAGTCTGTATTTGGAAGTAGCTTCAGCATACAGGGTCCTCGTATTCTGGAGTCATTACCTCTGGCCACACGTGGGGGTTGTTGCTGGCACAGATTCTGCTCCTAGCTTCTCATGGCATTTCACTAGCTCCTGAGGACCAACACCAAGCTTGACTTTGGTCAAGTGAGAGCAGATTTGGGGGAGGAGGAAGGAGCTCATGCTACTCTCAGTTGGGCAATGGAAGTTGCTTGAGGGGGATAAAAGGAAGGCGTCTTCTCGAGGGAATGCAGTATCATGGTAATAGCCAAAAGAGACTAAGGCATCATATTTACAGATACGATGATGATCGGCTCATGTCACGCCAAGCTCAGGTTACTGAACAAATACAATACTTCTTCCCCTGCAGAGTTGACATTCTAAGAGGCAAGGCAGATGCAGAGAAGGTTTATGGGGCAATGGAGCACTTCGAACTCCTTAGGAAAGCAGACTCCAGGAAAGAATTGGTGAGCTTCCAGCTGTCCTTGAGATCAGTGCTGTGGGAAAAAGCAGGATGAGCAGAGATGTTAAATTGTGGCACAGGCCTAATGATGGCCTCAGGAACACCAAAGGAAGCTCTGGCCCTGCAGAGTTGTCCTAAGTTGGGCCAAGACAGACTTTACATTCTGTGCCAATTGACTTGGGCAGCTGGTGCAGTCCTTAATATGTTTCTAGCTAATAATGTTCAACCCACACGGCTTCTACCAACAAATGAATGTCTGAGTGGTGGCTTCCATGCCACACAGATTGCTCTGAGAGGGGAGCAGTGGACGGCTGGGAAGAATCATGGCATTATTGGGAAGCATCTTTGAGGAAGAGGAGTGATTTCTAGGCAGCAAAGGAGGTCCATATGGTGCCTGTATGCCATTGTCTAGAGGACCTGGGGATGCGGGGTGTTAGAGGAATTAAGAGAACGTAGTTCTCATGTTACTAGGAAGATGTGTCTTCATTCTCTCCTCATCCTTTCTGTGTTGGGCTGGGGGTGCTCAGCACATTGCATAAGCACTCACCAGAGCATACCATTCATGCTGAGCTACTCTGTCCAGGAAGAAATTAAATCATGATGACCTGGTGAGCAATTCGACTGGATTTTTAAATTAGCAAATATTTAGTTATTACTAGACACTGTTGCTTGTGCAGCTGGCCAGCTCACTTCCTTTATAGGACAGCAGTCTGGCAGCTTCTGTAGCGGGAAGGGAGGCGGAGTGCTTCGCACCACAGAGCGCCAGGACCCAGGCTTGACGCAGCTGCACATAGCAGTCTCTATGATTTTGACCTCGTCACTGCGCCTCTCTGAGTTTTGTGTCTGATATCTGTAAACAAAGCGAATCATCCATCCAGGATCGTTACACAACTTGAATGGAATGAAACCATGCTATATATGGTGGTCCCCTCACGCCCATTTGCCCTCTGGAACAATTTGCTAGAGCTGCAGGAAGTGAACTCAGCCTCCTTTAAGGCCATTGTTATCTTCTCTCGCTCTGTCTTGAAATGCATCATTCCCGTGACAGTGTATTTGGGGACACTTTTGCATATTCATCGTCTGCTCAGACAAAGCCATGAGCCGGTAATGAACAAAGACTCGGGGATTAGTGGCCTCATTCTTTCTTGCCTTGCTAGATCTGGACTGCACTTAGAAGTGGTTGCTTAGTGACCGTATTAATTCATCAGTGAGAACAACGAGCCCAAAGCTCCCCCTTCTCATTAGGGAGGAATGCCATCCTGTCAATCAAAACCCTGGTTCCTGGGATGACTTGGATGCCTTTCCCAAAGCGGGGAGGAGAGCTATTCCGAGGTAAACTGGGGACATGCCTCTGCTGGGAACTATCTCTGGGATGAGAGAAGGACAAAGAGATGTGAGGTTGGGGTGGGGGATGGGAACACGTGGCGGGGCTCCTGCCCACTCTTTTCATAAAGCCGATTATTCCGGAACAGAAACAGGGTGACCAGAAAGGAGCCGCACAAGTGGGCTTCTGTTTCATGCTTGGCAGGGAGAGCACGTGACCCTTTTGCTATTTTAAGAAGCAGCCTTTATCCTACCACAGCAACAGAAACTAGGCTCCTGAACTCCAAGAGTGGCACTGGGGATGAGCCATGGCATCTCCGGTTATGAGGGTGCCACACGTGGTACCCTGGGCTGTAGGAGTTTCTGAGATGCTTCCATAAGCATGTGTTCCACTCTACTCTCGAAAGAGGACGTGTCATTTCATCCTTCAGCAGCCCACAGCCTGGATCCCAGCGGCTTCTGCAGGTGAAAAGTTCGTTACCGTGAGGTCTTCCTTCACAGTCAGTTTTTCCATAAAAAGACCGGGAGAAATGAGCCGTGACATTTTAAGAAAATACGATTTCCTCAGCAAGCAGTGTCAAATACTTTTCAAGGTGGAACAAAACAGCCTGTCAGTTCTGCCTGCCTGTCTTAAAATTGACTCACAAAGCAGGTTTTTCCATGAGAGAATTCTTTTTAAAATGAGAAAACGGAGGGAATCAACTTTCAATGAATTCTATACAGAAAAAAAAAAAAAAAAAAAAAAAAACCTCAACCAACCATAAAGCATTCAAATATGCAAGGAAGACAGAGGAAAAGGCCCTGCGAGATTGTTGGGGTTAATGGCTCTGACCCTGGACTTTCTGCCCTCAGCAAGCACGAGCATAGAAGCTTTTCTCACCTTCCACACAGGGACAGAACTTCCATCCATCCATGAATGATGCCCTAAACGATGCAGAGCTGGAACTGCCCTAAAGTTCAGGGTTATTTGCTGAGACATTTTTTCTTTTCATTTCTTATTACATTTACTTATTGGAGGGGTGAGCACATCCCTGCAGAATGTGGAAGTCAGAGGACAACTTGTAGGAATCAGTTCTCTTCTCCTGCTCTGTGGGTCCCCAAGACTGAACTCTGATGGCAAGCACCTTTACCCACCTCGTCATCTGACTGGCCTGCTTCTCTTGGTTCACATACCTAGTAGCCAGCTGTGTGGAATCGAAATCTACAGTGTTTTCTTTTTCCTGCTGGTCAGGTTCCAAAAGATGTCCTCCTCCTCCTCTCTTAAAAAAAAAAAAAAAAAATTTGCTTGTATTTTTATGTTGTGTGTATGGGTGTTTTGCCTGCATGTATGTCTGTGCACCATGTAGTGTCTTGGAGACCAGAAGAGGACATCAGACCCCCTGGAGCTGGAGTTACAGACAGTTGTGAGGTGCCGTGTGGATGCTGGGAACTGTCCTCTGGAAGAGCAGTGAGTTCTCTTAACCACTGAGCCATTCTAGATCCATGACCTTGGATCTTTTATGTTATCCGAAGTCAGCAGGGCACTCCAGGTCACTTCTTGTGGTTGGAGGCCGGGAGAACAGATCTTGTGTACCAGATATGGCTCAGGGTGGTCCTTTTGGCAGAAGCATTTGAAGACACAATGTTTAATGTATGTAAAGCCTTGGCTGTGACTAAGCAAGACAGTCTTGGCAATCTGATTTGACGAGCAAGCCCATTAGGTGTTATTTCACTTTGCATGAAATTGTTCCATGTCTCCCCCCATCCCCCCCCCCAAAAAAAAACAGACAAACTGTGAAGTGTTTTCAGTATTCAGTGAGTTTTAAGATTTTGTGAAGGACCAAGCGCCGGGTCGGGAGAAATAAATAGGCTCCACAGATTGTCTCAGCTTTTGACCCGGAAGTCTCGGCTGTACAGAAAAGAACCTTTATGTTTGCTTTGAATAAGGAAATTCAGAGAAGAAAATTGCTCAAAGTTAATGAAGAGGGGCTGTTCCCCCACAGCCAAGAGTCCAACTAGAGGACAACTTCTCACTGGCTCCCACCACACTGCTGGGATGGAGAGCTGTGGGCTAGCTGAGAGACTTGAGGCTCTCCCAGACTCAAGTCTTTTAAACACCCATGCAGGTGCCCTCACCAGACATGGTATCTGCTTCTGGAAACGGGAGATTGATTGACAGTTTTTAGAAAAGTCACGTTTGGAGACTTTAATTATCAGCCTCTTTGTAACAGTTACACTCTTGCGAATTGTACCTTTGTACCATGACTAAGATGCTGTGTGCTTCTCGGAGGGGGTGTGTGAGAGAAGAAGGGGAGGGGGAGAAAGGGAGGGAGAGAGGGAGGGAGGGAGGGAGAGAGGGAGGGAGGGAGGGAGGGAGGGAGGGAGGGAGGGAGAAACTGTAAGACCATTACTGCTGAAGTTCCTAAGTGAACTGGCTGTCCTGTGGGGTGCCGGCCCTGGTGTTGGCTCAAGCCAGCTTTCGAAGGGAAATGGTGTTTTGTGCAGAAGGCTGGTTAACCAAAAGCCCTGCTACTTTGAACATCAGCTTTCAAAGCAGAAGGGCTCTCCATGTATAAATTCCTTCCATTTTGTTACTTTGCTATTATTTGGGCACTTTTAATGTATGTATTTTTAGAATTGTAAAATGTGCACACATATGAGAAGCACAGATGGACTAGCCGTGAAGACAGCCAAGAGTCCAAAGGGAACAATATTTGGGAGAGAGGAAAGGCAGAGTAAGAGGGGGTATTTTTCTTTCTTAATATTTTATCAATTCTTTGAGAATTTTGCAAATGTATTTTTATCATTTTTACCCCTCATTCCTTCCTTTCTCCTCTGATATTCAGACTCACCTGCCTCCTGATCCAATTTTCTATCTTCTTTTCTTTCTTTCTTTTTTTTGGTTTTTCAAGACAGGGTTTCTTTGTGTAGCTTTGTGCCTTTCCTGGAACTCACTTGGTAGCCCAGGCTGGCCTCAAACTCACAGAGATCCGCCTGGCTCTGGCTCTGCCTCCCAAGTGCTGGGATTAAAGGCGTGTGCCACCACTGCCCAGCTCTTTTTTTTTTTTTTAATTTAATAACCCTCAAATCCAATTTGCACTTTCCATATACTTCTGGGTGGGGGCTATCTACTGCAGTGTGGTCAGTTTGCCAAGACCAACACCTTTAAAGAAAGCTGACTCTTCCTTGCTCAAAACCCATCAGTTAAGCATGGGGCTCATGAGTTTCTTCCCACTCATGCTGGAATGGTAACTGGCTTGATGTTGGGAAGATCTTGTGCAGGCAACCACACCTGCTGTGAGTTCATGAATGCAGCTGTCCTATCATGTCTAGAAGACACTGTTTCCATCCGGTTCTCCAGGACTGCTGGCTCTTACAATCTTTCCATCCCCTCTCCTGCTATTTGAAGTAACTAAGGACAATTTTTAAAACTGACTTTAAAAATAACATCCACAGCTGGGTGATGGTGGTATTAACTTGTGCCTTTAATCCCAGCACTCAGGAGGCAGTGGCAGGCAGATCTCTATGAGTTCTAGCCTGGTCTACAGAGCAAGTTCCTGGACAGCCAAGGCTACACAGAGAAATCCTGTCTCGAAAAACCAAAAAGATAAACAAACAAACAAACAAGTAAATAAATAAATAACATTCACAACACAATTACAGACAATGCTATGATTTAGCCAGAACAAAAATTATTGATGCCATTTGCAAATGTGGAAACTGAGGCCAAAAGAAACTAGAAGGTATTTCTAGTGCAGAGCAGAAATCACAATGACTTAAATCCTTCTGCCAGATCCAACACTGCACAGGTATAGTCTTCTACTTCCATTGTATAGGATGTCTGCCATGATGTTACATAAACAGAAGCTGAAGGCAAAACTAAAATAGTTTCACTAAAATATAGAAGAATGAATTCCTTCATTTAGTGGCTAATCCATCATTAAATGAAACTAGAGAGGAACCTGTATAAAGTAGTTTCTTATTCCTGGTGATTTGGAATCTGAAATCTACTATATAATATATTTATTCCAGAGTCATTTGTTTAAAGATTTAAGATGAAACTTGTCATTCTTGGCAAAATACAGTTTTTCACTTGAAGGAATTTTGGAAGAGAATTGTTGTGGGATAATCTTTTTGTACACTGTGAAGATGTGTCTCTGCCTAAGGTGCCTTCTGATTGGTTTAATAAAGAGCTAAAAGACTAAAAGCTAGGCAGGAGAAAATAGGAGAGACTTCCGGGGAGAGAGAGAATCTCAGGAAGAATCTGAGACACCAGATTTCACCAGCAAGAGATAGAGGGAGTCAGATGTACGGTATGGAGGACAGGTAACAAGCCATGTAGCAGGACATAGATTAAAGCTAAGGCCAAGCTTTCATACTTAATAATAAGTCTCCATGTCATTATTTAGGAGCTGATGGGCTAAAGAGTGTCTGATTCCAAATTGTGTAAAGCATTTTGAGCATCTCCACATTATGTTCTAGTAACTTCCAATAGTAGTAATAAAAACTGGATTTGACTTCCCTCTAACTATAACTTTTAATTAAGAATATACATATTACATATTGATTATATTAATTACATATTATAAATTAAATATTTATATATATCGCTAACTACATTGTGTGTGTTCTCAGAAGTATACAGGCATGCATGTGCATGTGTGTTTGGATGGAAGTCAGAGGTCAACCCCATGCACTGTTCTCAGGTGCCTCCCACTTTGTTTGAGACTGTTTGGTCTGGAACTTTGACAAACAAGCTGTGTTTTCTGGCCAATAAGCTCCTAGGGATCTGTGTGTCTAGCCCACCAGTCCATCACATGACCTGACTTTTCACTTGGGGCCCGGGAATCCATCTCAAATCCTTGTGCTTTCAAGGCAAGCATTTTCCTGACTGAGCCCGCCCCCCATAGGGATATTTTTAAAGATTTAAAAACTGTTTTAAGATTGTCCTTTTGATGATCTTGGGAGAGGTCCAGGTTCCTACATCACCACTAACATAAAGCAACTTTTAAGTCCAGTTTTGTTCTTTCATTAAACAAATATAAAGATGAACCAAGGCACTCACTTGCTTTCTTTTCTTTCTTTTCTTGATCTCTAGAAGACTTCAGAAGTCACCCAACCTGCATAAAAATAAAGAACAATGTTCAAAAACTGCGGGCATGGAGAGGCTTAAGAGGTCTTGTAGCCTTCCTGTGTCATCCTCCCATGGGAGTTCTCCCCCTCCCCTGTGACATCAGACAATTGGGAGGAATTTCATGTCACTGAATAAAGTGCACAATGCCCACGCCAGCCCATAATCGCCTCGGTGATCTTGCTGAAAAAGAACATGGCCTTTCCTGATTCATTCACACATAGGACAAGTCCAGCTGCTGGCTCACATGATCCAGCCATGAACGGTCCATTTCTTGAGAAGTTCATAACAACAAGTTATTATCAGCCTCCAAGATTAAGAGTACAGACATCTGGAAGTCACTAGCCTGCAGAAATGACAAACCCTTGATTATGCTTATCAGGGATATCATTATGGAAAGTTCTGAAGAGTCTTGTAGGGTTTTTGCCTGACATCAATCACTGATTGCAGAAAGGGCTAAGTGATAAGCAAGCGCTATCCCGTGGGCTAGTGGAGTGAGTGTCACCGCCTTTCCACACATCAATTTTTAAAAAAGGTTTCAGATGAATTGAAATATGTAGAAATTGTACATATGTACATGTATAATTTAGTTAATTTTTTTTTACAAAGAACACAGTTGTGTATCAAGCACCCAGAATAAAACAACATAAAACTACCAGCACCCTAAAAGACCCCCAGATGAGAGTCTTCATCCAGATTCCTTTTCCTTTTCCTGAATTTTATGTAAAAAAAAAAAAATCATATAAAGTTCATCCTTCTGTACCTGGTTTCTTTTGCTTTTCTTTTCTTTTCTTTTTTTTATGTTTTGAGACAAGTTTCACTTTATAGAACTGACTGTCCTGGATCTCGCTCTCTAGTCCAGGCTGGCCTCGAACTCACAGAGCTCCGCCTGCCTCTGCCTCCCGAGTGCTGGGATTAAAGGTGTGCGCCACCGCCGCCGCCGCCTCAACCGCCGCCGCCGCCGCCGCTGCCGCCGCCACAGCCCGGCTCTGTCTGGTCTCTTGTACTCAACCATAATGTTTATGAAAGTCACCCTCACCGTCCGATTAACAAAATGCTGTTCACTCTAACTCCCATGAAACATTTCGCTCTGGCGAGTTTGCCCCTAGAATAATATTCTATTACTGGTGTGCATTTTGGCTTACATGTTGTGAAGCAAAATGTATTCTCTGACTCTGGAAAGTCAAAGAAAGTTTCACTTGGGAGTTGTACACAGAGGGAAGAAGAGAGTAAACGGGTGGTTTCATTTGTCCAGACGTCTCTGGTCCACTTTGCTCTCCTCCTCTTGGCCTAAGAAAGATGCTCGTGCGAGCATCACTGTGCGGAGATGAGGTCCGGAGTCTCAGAGAGTTAGGGAGAACCCGTGTCCGTGGAAGTCTCTGGAAGGAGTGTCCACAGAAAACCGGCCGTGCAAACATCAGCGAAGCCCTGGGGTCTCTCAGAATCCTCCGTAAATACTTCCAATGGCTAAGACCCTCCTTCAGCCCCAGGTGACTCTGCTTCCAGTCTAGCTTCTCAGCGAACATGAATGCCTGGCTACTTCTTATCTCCAAAATTCTTAAGAAAGAGACTGCGACCAGAGATTAGATGCCAGGAATTTAGGTCCTGGAAGATTTATCTCCCTGTCTTCGACATAATTTAGGCCAAACCTTTCTTTGCTGTTTAGCTCATTTTTGATTCCTTTTTCCAAGAATATAATAATTATTCTGCTTAAAACTGCCTTGGAGATTCTAAAATATGAATAAGTTTCCAATAACTTGAGGCAAAGCTACTTTACTGCTAGTCTGTGTTTATCCCGGTATGATGATTTACAATTTAAGCCAGGCCTGATGGTGTTGGTTTGTAATCCCAGCTACGTGAGAGGCTGACATGGTAGGGATGCAAACCCGAGACCTGCTTAGGCTGCAGAGGAAATTCAAAGCCAGCCCAAGTAACTTAGTGAGACTGTCTCAAGGCAAACAGTAAAAGGATACTGCTCATGGTACAGCTCTCACCTAGCACATACAAAGCCCTAGGTTCAGTCTCCAGTACTGGAATAAGTGTGTGTGTGTGTGTGTGAGAGAGACAGAGAGACAGAGAGACAGAGAGACAGAGACAAAGACAGAGAGACACAGAGAGAGAGAGACAGAGAGAAAGAGAGAGAGACAGAGACAGAGAGACACACAGAGAGAGACAAAGAGAGACAGAGACAGAGAGACAGAGAGAGAGAAAGAGACAGAGAGACACAGAGAGAGGCAGAGAAGGAGAGAGAGGAGAGAGAGTGAGCTCATTTGATGGGGAGGCTGGAAAAATAGAAGATAGAGTAGTGTTTGTATTCACTGGTTTGAAAAGACTTTGAAAATATGTTCATATTGAGGATTTGTTTATGCTTAGCTTCTCATCAAGGCTTTGAAGAAGTTGAATGTGTACCCTCAAAGATTTTAAACATTTCACTAAAAGTATGCTACTGTCTGCACAAACAAACATATGGGACAACAGTGATTTTTTTAAAGACTTACGGCTGGGAATCTAGTTTTTGAAATTGTTCTTTTCTCTCTTTGGCTGCATATTCCTTTTCACTGAGTTTCTTCTGGGTTTGTAAGCGTTGCAACAGCATGAAACAGCAGTCTGGGAAGCATTGCTAGAAGGACTTGAGGAAAATGATTAACAGCGTCTCAGGTTGAACAAGCACCCATGCTGCGATCCAGAAGCATCCTTTGCTCCATACAGCTAGCACACCAGCTTAAAGAACACTGAAAGGAATCATAGCTCTGCTGTGTAGGTTGCAGGGGAAAAAAAGAAATGACATGGTTGTGAGGAACAGAACCAGAATTTGAAATCAAGCTCTCTCCCAAAGCCCAAGGCCTCACCACAGTAATGTATTGTCTCCCTTATATGTGCAAGCCGTTCACAGGGCTGATGCCAACTGAACACAGGGAAACCATAAGGGCCTAGAGAACTGAAGGCCTAACCTGCTGACTCTGAAGATGGGATACTTTCTATTGAATCTGTTTAAAGTGATGAAACGTAGCTCTCTACCAAGTAAGAGGGGAAAGTCAGTAACAAATTTGGGTTGGGTTTTGGCTCTCTTTTAAAGCAGGTGACACAGGGAAGATTCTGTTTGGAGATTAAGAGCTATGACATCCCTTGAGTACTCAGCGCTGTTAGAAATAGGAATGTTAACACAACACATCAGTGCGGCTACAGTGTCTGTTCTTGGGGCAGATGATGGCTGTGAATGTCTGCATTAACTACAGACATCTGGACAGACCTCTTCAATAACGCACAAAGGCCTTTCATTTTCTCCACTGCTCAAATGAGCTCTTTCTTACGCTCTGACCTGCTAGAGAGGAAATGGCATTCTTCAATAGCATTACCGTAGGCCAGTAGAGGAGTGCCAGACTGTGGCTCCTTTGAAAGCTCATTTCCAAGTTTTTTGAGTCACCTGTAGACGTAACTTTTCTCCACGTCAGACTCATATGACACATACATCATCATCTTAGTAGAGGAGCCTCGTGTTAAAATCCAGCTCAGAAATACTGATTTATTTTTATTTTTTTTTATTAAACAGAATCCACTCCCCAAAGCCCCAGAGTTGTAGAAAAAATAGAATCAAGGTAGAATTAGCCACATGGACATCTGATCCATCATTTCTTTCTAAAATGGAAGAGTAGGGATTGCATTGAAGCTGTCCATTGCTTTTTGGTAAGATTGCCATTTTTACTGTGTTAATTCTACCCAGCCACGAGCATGGGAGATCTCTCCATTTTCTGATATCTTCTTCAATTTCTTTCTTCAAAGACTTAAAGTTCTTGTCATACAGGTCTTTCACTTGTTTGGTTAGAGTTACTCCAAGATTTTTTATATTATTTATGGCCATTGTAAAGGGTGATGTTTCTCTGACTTCTTTCTCAGCCCATTTATCATTTGTATAAAGATGGCTACTGATTTTTTTAAGCTAATCTTGTATCCTGCCACATTACTGAAGGTGTTTATCAGCTGTAGGCATTTCCTGGCAGAATTTTTAGGGTCACTTATGTACACTATCATATCATCTTCAAATCTCCTTTTTGTTGTCTTATTGCTATAGCTAGAACTTCAAGTACTAAACTGAATAGATATGGAAAAAGTGGACAGCCTTGTCTTATTCCTGATTTTAGTGGAATTGCTTTGAGTTTCTCTCCATTTAATTTGATGTTGGCTGTCGGCTTGCTGTAAATTGCTTTTATTATGTTTAGGTATGTTCTTTGTATTCCTGATATCTCCAAGACATTTATCATGAAAGGGTGTTGGATTTTGTCAAAGGCTTTTTCATCATCTAATGAGACGGTCATGTGGTTTTTTTTCTTTCAGTTTGTTTATATGGTGGATTACACTGACAGATTTTTGCATGTTGAGCCATCCATGTATCTCTGGGATGAAGCCTACTTGATCATGGTGGATAATTTTTTTTGATGTTTTCTTGAATTCAGTTTGCCAGTATTTTATTGAGTATTTTTGCATCAATGGTCATGAGGAAGATTGGTCTGTAATTGTCTTTCTTTGTTGCATCTTTATGTGGTTTGGGTATCAGGGGAACTGTAGCCTCATAAAAAGATTATGGCAATGTTCCTTCCATTTCTATTGTGGAACAAACATAACATGTACTCGCTCATGGTGGATAGTAGATGTAAAGCAAACAATAACCAGACTACAATCCAAAGCCCCAGAAATACTAGGTAACAAGGAGCACCCTAAGAGGGACACATGGATCACCCTGGGAAGGGGAGATAGATGAGATCTCCTGGGTAAACTGGGGTGGTGTGGAAGGAAGGGGAATGGGAAAGGGAACAGGAAGGATCAGGATGGTTGAGTTGGGGAAGGGACAGAGAGGGAGAGCAACGAAAGAGATATCTTGATAAAGGGGGCCATTATGGGGTTAGGGAGAAACCTGGTTCCAGAGAAACTCCCAGGAATGCACAAGGATGACCCCAGCTAAAACTCCTAGCAATAGTGGAGAGGGTGCCTGAACTGCCCTTCCCCTGTAATCAGATTGGTGACTACCCTAATTGCCATCATAGAATCTTCATCTAGTAACTGATGGAAGCAGATGCAGAGATCCATAGCCAAGCACTGGGCCGAGCTCTGGAAGTCCAGTTGAAGAGAGGGAGGAGGAGTTATATAAGCAAAAGGGAGTCATCAGGATAATGATGGGGAAATGTGGTGATATCTTGTGCACCCAATAAAATTTGCCTGAAGATCAGAGGACATAACAAGCCACTAGATTAAACATAGATGCCAGACAGTGGTGGCACACACCTTTAATCATAGCACTCGGGAGGCAGAGATCCACCTGGATTTCTGTGAGTTCAAAAGCACCCTATATTACATGTGATTGATTCAATCTAGGAGAGAAAAAGAGCCAGGCAGTGGTAGCACACACCTTTAATCCCAGCATTTGGGAAGCACACACGCCATTATTCCCAGCACTAGGAAGGAAGTGATGGCTGGGCAGAGAAAGGTATATAAAGCATGAGGAGACAGGAACTGAAGCTTTTTCAGGCTGAAAGGTCCTAGAAATAAGATTTGGCTGAACGAAGTTTGTAGGAGCTCACAGACTCTAGACCGACAGCCAGGAAGCCTGCATGGGACCAACCTAGGCCCTCTTCATGTGGGTGACAGTTGTGTAGCTTGGTCTGCTTGTGGCCCCTAGCAGGGGGACCAAGATCTGTTCCTGGCACATGAGCTGGCTTTTTTGGAACCTGTTCTCTATGGTGGAATGCCTCACTCAGCCTTGATGCAGGGAAGTAGAGCTTGGCCCTGCCTCAACTTGATGTGTCATGTTTTGTTGACTCCTATGGGAGGCCTTACCCTTTCTGAGGAGTGGATGGGGTTGGGGGTGGGGTAGAAAGGAGGTTGGGGAAGAGAATGAGAGGAGAGGAGGGAGGGGAAACTGGGCTGGTATGTAAAATAAATTTTAAAAATTTAATAATAAAAAAATAAAATGAAAGAGTAGAAACTCTGAGTAGATAAATGCCATGCCTGTGGTCACAGAGGAGTAACACTTTCATGACTTGAACATAGGACTTTCTTTTGCTACAAGTCTGCCCTTTATGACCAGTCCTAATCCTGTGGTCAGAGAATCCCCTGATGTGAGCTCTGGCCACCACTTTGCACAATGCTTGGAGCAAGTAGTAGATTCTCATCAGAGGTCAATTGAGTAAGTATCCAGGCAGGAGCTCTCGGCTTCTGCTCAACCCATGGACACCTCTCTCTCTCACTGCATGTTGCCATCCTTCTTGAACTAAACTATCCACCAGTGTAAATGCCAGTACCACTTCAGCAGGGGCACCTGTAGAAATAACCATCTTATTAAATAAGAAACACAGAGCCAATGTAAAGATAAAAAGCCCAAGGGGTCAGAGCTAAGAGCCTTACCCTTCCTGCTTCAGCAATCTTCTTCAGCCAAGAGAGACCTACTTCCTGTGTGTTTGTCTTTATATAGACTTTCTGTTCTGCCTTCTCATTGGTTGTAAACCCAAACACATGACCACCTCATCACTGCCTGTCTGTACAGACCTCCAGGTCTTCTATGGTTGGTAGTGAGATTAAAGGTGTGTGTCTCCAATGCTGGCTGTATCCTTGACCACACAGAGATCTACCTAGCTCTGCCTACCAAGTGCTGGGATTAGAAGCATACGCCACCACCGCCCTGCTTTCCTATGGTTTGCTAATAGCTCTGACCCCCGGGCAACTTTATTTATTAACATACAAATAAAATCACATTTCAGTACACTTAAAATATCACCATAGATACCAACTTCAGAGAATATCTGAGTAGAGATGTGCTGTGGAATAACCCTCTTGTACACTGTAAAGATTTGTCACTTGAATTGGTTTAATAAAGTGCTGATTGGTCAGTAGCCAGGCAGGAAATATATGCAGGGTGACCAAACTAAGAATGCTGGGAAGAGGAAGGGAGGAGTCAGGAGTTTCCAGCCTGATGTAGAGGAAGCAAGATGAGAATGCCTCACTGAAAAAAGGTACCAAGCCACGTGGCTACACATAGATACGAATTATGGGTTAATTTAAGTGTAAGAGTGAGTTAGTAATAAGCCTGAGCTACTGGCTGAGCATTTATAAGTAATATTAAGCCCCTCAGTCAATTATTTAAGAAGCAGCTGCCTGGTATTTGGGAGTTGCTAGGTAGACACAGAAACTTCCACCTACAGAGATGAAGACTATTCAAAACTATGTGTCAAAGCATTTGCTAGGAGACTTTCAGATGTGTGACACAGAATGAAGTAAAGGTGTTTCTAGACACAAAGATTTATAATGAAACCAAGGCTTGTGGGTAGAAGACAGTGAAAGAGAATTAGGCCAATGTATCCATGAATGCAACATCTGGGGAAATCATTGTGCTGACTCTCCAAGGTCACACAGCTGTTTGGTGCTAGATGGGGGACTTGACTCTAGTGTCAAGATGCCTAGTCTGGAAACTCCATCTAATGCTGTTCTCTCTGTATACCAGAGGCAAGAGTGCTGAGTTTGGAGATGTTTGGGAGGCTGCAGAACCTTTATGAGGTGAAGCCTTGCTGGAGAAAGTACATCTTTGAGAGTTTATAACATCACCCCATTTCTCTCTGTTCCTCTGCAGTAGAAGATGTTATCTCTCATCTTCCTGCTCTAGCTGCATGCTGCCATGTCTTCCCCACCATTATAGACTCCCCTTCTGGAACCACAGGACAAAATAAACTCTCTTCCATAAGTTGCTTCTGGTCATGGTATTTTATCATAGTAAAAAAAAGTAACTAATAAGTAGCCTTTAATAAACTTTAAGTATTTTACCTATTTCTAAGAGGTAGTTTACAATGTGTTATATTGCTCTATATTCTTAAAAATATATCTCAGCTTTATGTATACCTAGTCAGAATTCACTACATTTATAGTATATTATGTCATTTAAAATAAGAATATTTACCAAAGCAGTAACTCTGTCCCTCATATCTATGTTTCTTTTCCTTCAAGGTTAGTTGTGTGACAGATTTTTTGTTTTTCCTATGGTGGCAACTCATCTAATCAGTTCTAAGTACAGACTGACACCTGTGCATTCACCTAAGTACAAATCCATAGCCACAGGTCCCAGGAACCATGCAGCATGTCCAGTTA